>NC_071467.1:66501444-66803277 GCF_028500815.1 Rissa tridactyla | reverse complement strand
CCATTTTGAAGTGCTTATCAGGAAAATGCAAAATGACTAAATGCATATAGCTTAAGGGGGAGCAGGGCTATTAATAGAGCCAACTGATAACAGAGATACGAAGACTGTAAACCAAGTAGACAGAAGAATTGTTCTGAAGCCAAAGGAAAACATTTCTAAGAATGAGGGAGGGAATCCACCACAGAAACTCAAACTGAATAGCAGAAAAATCTGTCTCAACAACCAGATCTAAATTTCGGAAAAGAAACAGGCCTTTGCTTAAACAACTTAAATAAGATGAACTGGCCACATGCTTCAAGGCACTAACCTGTAATGGTCACCAAAGAGGGAACAAACGACTGATGAATAGTCTCTATCCCCTAATACCTAATTCTCTGCAAAATTATTTTCATAGTTGAAATCAATACGGTGAGGTCACTCTATGCCCTTTAATTGGCTATTGATCTTTATAAATACAATATTTGTGCTACACACCGAGTATTGCAGCGTAGCTACTGAAAGGACACCTAGTGGTAAGTAAACGAGTATGTCTAGAAACCACTGGGACTGTTGAAGGTGTGTAATTATAATTGTCACGGGAATTGCCGAACTGTTATGGGTTGAATCTGCAATGTCATATATGAACTTATGTGCCAAATAGCACTATTAATTTTTTTTTTTTTAAATGGCAGACAGCATCCTTACAAGCACTTTTTAAAAACATGGAATTTAAACTTAACTTCCTTAAAACTCACAGAACAGGCTTTTAAACAAAAGATGCACACGCCTGTGTGTCATAGATTACAAATTTCAATGCCGTGAATCCCCACTGCATCAGTTTCAGGAATATCGGATAGCTGAGCAGAATTCATTACAGATACGTTTTGCGTGATATTCAAGTCAAATTTCAGCCATCATTCCTTGGGTCCTCTATTGAGCCACTCTAAAATATCCGAAGCAATCCCTCCCTTCTTGTCTTTCTCTCCTATGAAGACAAACAGCCAAAGCATATAAACTGTAAACATTCAAGCTAATTTAACTCTTTTTCTTTTTTTTTAATGTCCACCCAACTTTATAGTCGCTTCTTGCCTGTATTTATTCCACACCCCTTAATATGTACTAATGGCCTTGTGACCAGGAGATGCCCACAACAGAAAGCTGTATTCCAGATGGAGTCATGCTGGTCTCATGCAGAGAGGGATTATAACCTTCCTGTGTAGTGACACGCTGCCTCTGGGCAAACAGACCAAAATCCACACTTGGATTTCTTGTTTATGTCAACATATCATATTACAAGCACAGAACAATTTGCTGACCACTGTCCCTCTTCGATTATTGTTTTTATGTTCCCTTTTCCAGGTTTGTCTCTTCTGTTGAACACCAGTTCCTTTGGGTTAATTTTCCCTGAGTGAACTAGTACGGATTTGCTAGGTCAGTTTTTCCAGATACATTTTATTTTATCCAATTTTATAACATCCCTGTATGCCGCTGGCCTGTTCTCTGTCCTCACAGTGTTTATAACAGCTCACAACTTAGTACCATCCTTTGATTTAAAAAGCCACAAACAAGCCATTTCTGCTCTTCTGTCCTCTTTCATCACTACAAAGATCAAAACACTGGGGATGGATATTTTCTGTTTGCTTTTTTTAGGTGACTTCCTATCGAAGTTTTTGTTTTAAAAACACCAGATTCTGCCTTATTTCTCCACAACTACAAGGAAGCAGATCGTGGTGTGCTGTGAAGCTGAGGCTGCAGCTCCTGCTCTTACCCAAAGGTTAGCACCCATTCCTCACCCAGCGCTGCTTCCAGGGCTCACCTCTCCTCCACTCCACCCTTCTGAAGCTCCAGCCTCCTCTCGCGTCTTAAAATGGCATGTAGTTTCCTTCCTTTACTATAAACAACACTTTCTGTAGCCTTAGTTTCATGATGTAAACATTTAAAAATAAGATTGAAGGGAACACAAACTATGTGTTCAGTTAGGTAATTTGGGGATTAAATTAAATGAAATCTCTCGAAGCATGGAACATTTCAGGGTGATGAAGTCTGGTTTTACTTGTTTTCCTTTTATCCAATCCCTTTAAAAAAAAGGAGACAATGAATCTTTAGAAACTCCGGCAGAAGAGCAGTAAAGGCAGCTGAAGACAGCTTATTGCTTGTGAATCCATGAGAAACGAAAGTAAAGCTCAGAGGAAGGGGCCGTAAGACTCAGGTATGTGTTCAAAGGGAAAGAGAGGCACTCTGTAAACTGCAGGATGCTGGAGGCCGGGCAACCAGCTGCCACAGTTGACATGGGAGGTTCCTGCTATCAGTAATGTCACCATCTGTAATCTGATGGCAGCTCGTAAAATGCCCTGCAGTCCGCCAAAGCCTCGTCAAACTGGCATTTCTTTCACATTAAAATATATTTTAAAAGCAAGAAACCAACCAACAGATATTATTATCCAGTCAAAACAAAAAAAAAAATATAGGGCTCCCTTGTATACACTGTGCATAATAAAGAATAGTAACAGCAAATAGTAGTAAAGAGTAGTAAAGGAAAAATAATGTCCATAAAAAGATACTTCTCTTTATCTCTGAGGTCCACCTATAAGTTTTGGTCAATTATACTCCTTCAAATAGGTTTTTTTTTTCTTTTTTTTAAACAACGCTAGAGAGGATTTTCATTGTTAAATCCCTAATCCGGATTTTCCTCTTGTGAACTCTGCAGCAACAGAAGAAACTAAAAATGTCTACGAGTTTGGAAGGATCCTTATTATGTGCATCTGAACATACACATTTGGCTTTCATTGTGCAGTGTGCCAGGCTACAAAAACAAAGCGTACCCTAGTACAGCTTTAGTCAACACTTTAACCTTTGGATCTCGCTTATCCTGACAGAAACAGATCTTTTCGGCCTTTCAGGCAAACCCATTTCCTCTTGGCATACAACAAACACAGGTAATACGGTAGTTGCTTGACTTTCACATCGTATTTAAACAGGCATTGTGAACATGCACGATAATAGCTTCAAAAAGGGAGTTCGAAGTATCTACAGGTATTACATCTGCCTCAAGACTCTTTGCTGGTTTAGGGATTTTACAGTCATGTTTTCCTGTCTCCTAAAGCCTGCTGAGGAAGGGTGGGAGTTATCTAATTATTTGGTGAAAAACACAGAAACGGCATAGGAGGAAACGCACAAAATTTACAACGCAACATCCCATGCACAAAATAAATTCAATAATAGATATTTTTTTCTTCCTTTATCAATATAATTCTACTTGTTAATTTTACTCGGGTTTAGTACAAAGCAGCAGTACATTAGATGGAGACTTTTAATAGGATATTGATATCTTAAAGAGACCTACCTTGAAAGAAACTTTTGACTCGGAGATAGCTGACACTAAGGCGCAAGACGGAAAGTTTGTCCAGCTTCGATATGATGTCAGGTGGAAAAGGCAGGAGGCTGGCCAGATGGTCCAGTTCCGCATTCAGACGGTCCCTGTGTCTCTTTGAAGGATTCGATTTTTCATTCCCGACTGCAGGCCTTCTGTGGTGGAGAACACATTTTCGATTACCTGTTTTACCTCCAGATAGTACCACCAGAGACTGAGATGTTGTCTGCAATTAGTTGATAACAGACACATTTAACCTAGCTTCTATGAAAATCTTTAAAGTTTCTGTCCCCTGCCAAAAAGAGATTTACCATTCTGCGTCTGCCATAGTGCAAAGACATGGACATTGGGCGCTCTTTTCACATCTGCCCAGTGAAAAACAGATGAAGAACTGATATCTCTTACTTACAAACCTCTCACTTTAGGGGAATGGGTACTGTCTTCATGTTCTAGTGAATACCGGGAAAAACAATTTCTCATCTATGTTGTACAAATGAGGGTCAGAACAGCAGAGGAAAATTACCGTGAGTAATGCATGAACCCATTCAATACCCACTGTATTCATTCAAAGCATCTTAGTTCCGTCCATTTAATGACTCAAAGTTAACCTGTGGGTCAGGAAATAATTAAGAAAAGAGCCTGTCTTTAGACATGGTTTTAAAAAGTATAGGAAGCAAGGTGAAAAGACATTCTTTCCTCAAGCTCAAAAACCCTGTGAGCATTCTCACATTTATCTTCCAACATCAGTAATAACAAAGATAAGAAGTTGGTTTCTCTCTTAAGAACACTGATATTCCTCCCAAAACATAAAGACTAATATTACATGGATTTCTAAGCCAAGCACTCCTGTTCCATCCCCATTTCATGTCCCTCTCATGCAGCAGACAGGACCAGATACCTCAGAAAAGCGATTGTGAAAAATGCGTTAAGATTAAATACATCACAAATGAGGAAGCTCGATTTTGGGGTGTTTTCTTCTCACAGAACGCGTAAGATGCTGTTGTCAAGAGGGAGAAAAAGAAAAGCCAGTGCACTTGCACACAGTCATGGGAACCTGATTTCTAGCGCAACAGCGATGGGTGGTCAGTGCTGAAGCACAGACTTGTCAATGAAGCAACAAGACCTGAGTGGTAAGTTTGAGAAGGTGGTAATCTCCAGCAGACAGCCATTGCTGGACCCAGCAGCAGTCCAATGACTACGACACCAAAAGGATGTCTGACCTGTGGAGAGCAGTAATTTCGTGGGAATATAGCCTATAGTTGAGTAGAGGCTAAAGAACATAAGCTTTTGCTAATTGTTTTTTACATCTGACAAACCAGCTGAAGCAAGGAAGTAATTTAGGACAGAAAAAAATTAATACCAATAAGGGAAATTAGACTGATGAGTTCAAGGGGTAAAAATTGCCAAGACTAACATGGAATAGGAACAGAAATTGTTCAAACCTATTTACCACACAAAAAAAAGTGACTGTTCTGTGTCAGAGAGGTATGGTTTAAGGCAATTATGTGGACTGCATTTGTACTGAGCATAAGGAACAGTTTTCTGGAGATTGTAGGGAACGGTGTAAAAACACTACAGGAGAAAGCCGAGGACAGAGTCTTCCTGAAAACTCAAGGAAATGATTCAGTAAGGGAGTGAATCCAAACAAACAGGGGTTTGATGTAAATGGTAATTAGGTGCCAAGTGGATGCGATTTAAAACAATGCAAGTTCCATGGAAAGGCTAGCTTAGCTATCCATAAACAGAAAAGGGCAGGCAGGGAAATTCTTCAATGAGCTGTTTTGAGGCAAATGGAAATTCTAGCCCTTATTTTGAGCTGCAAGTAGAAGGTGCTTGTTGTGTTTGTTTTAAAACAGGGATTCTCAAACTGTGTAAATCACGTCTAAGCAGAGACATAGCGCTCACTCTATGATACCTCTTTTAATCTGCTTTTCGTGCAACACGACTACAATAAAGTAGCACATGTAATTAAAACAATAAAACTGGCATTTCCTTCTTTGCATTGGTAAACCATCCAAATTCTGCTGTGCAGGAACAAGCACTTGTACCCGTACGAGATCCACCTCACCAGTCCCTGTTCGGTAGGAACCGCTTTGTGGGAGCTGGGGCAGAGACCATTTTCTGTGTTCGGCGGCAGTAAGGCATTGAGCCATTTGCGCTTTAATGATTCAGTGTGCCCATGACACACAGACCCGCCACTAGTGTAAACCAGTTTGGTGAGCTTGCAGAGGAATTTCCTGCAGCTACAGCTCTGTCTGCTGTTCGCTGCCCTCTGAGGGAGCCCTACCCTGTTAACAAAAAGTTCACTCTGAATCAAGTTTTTAAAGTACGCTGAAGCGTTAAACCAGCAGATGATCTAAACTGAGAAAAATCTAATCACCTACTATGACGGCAAGGTTTCAGTAAGAAGGGAAAGGGAAGAGGAGAGAGACCATGAGATGCAACAGATAGGCTGAGTGGAGAGACCATGAGATGCAACAGATAGGCTGAGTGCAAAGTACCAGCAGATGATTGCCATGAACGTACTGACCAGAACCTGCAGCCACTGAGCTGCGCTTGGGCATTGCGTAGGCATCCTGGCAGAGCTGAGCTCCAGTGCCAGCTGTGCATGTGCAGATGTTCACCATCTCCTATGAGCGAAAAGGACTGAATGAGAGAAAGCCGCTTGAGAGAAGGGAGGCCCCTTTTCCACCTTCTAACTCTTCTGGGTCTCCATAGCAAGGAAAGGAGGAAGCAGAACTAATGGTCAAGAAGACACCAGACTGGCAGAGCAGATGAGAGGTAGGATAGTGTGATACCAAGTAAGAGGAAGGGCTATGCCACAGAGGGCTTTAAAATGAGAACGAGGAAGCAGGAGGGAGCTGCACCTCCTGAGGTCTCTGTTTACCCTGGCACTGGTAGGGTTCTGGCTGAAGTGGGCAGTTTGGAGCAGTTATAGATACACTCAGAGCTCGGGTGGCTGTAGCTTGCCTTTAAAGAGCTGTAAAACATTACAAGAAATGTTTTGTGGAGGGAAAGAGTTTTACAAGATGCCAGGGTTTGAGACGAAGAAGTGGCTGAAGCTCTCAAATGGTAACTGTCCTGAAGCACTGCCTTAGCATTTCTAGTGTAAGTATTACTTTCAGCACAGTGGCTTTAATCTGAGATTAAAACCAAGATCTCTTTAGTTTTCAGATGCTTGAATTACCCGTAAAATGTTAGATTTCCACAGGAAGCAAACACTTGGTAGAAAATATTTCCTTTAGTCAAAACTACAGTTCTCTGGCTGAAAAGCATATCTGATGGAAAATTTTCAATCAGTCTGAGCTCCAGGTGTTTGAATTGAGTCCGAAAAAGCCAAAATTCTTTAGTGTAGACCACATCTAATGGGGCTTGTTTGGAAGCTTTCTGGGGCAAAAGGAGAACAGATAGGGTTTTTTTATTTATTTGCACGTACAAAAGTAGAACTTGAACCCAATGTATTGTCTGAAGAATAGCAACCTAACGAAGACAGTATCTCCTAGTTCTGTGTAGAGAAGATGATGACACATATTAGCTGCTCCCAGTAAATCAAGTTTTCCACACATTCTTCCACAGTCTTGTGGGTCTCTGCATTCTCCTGTGGAGCTGCTTCATACATTTTCATCATTACTCTGTAAAGCTACCTCAGAATAGAACTTCTGTGCCTGAAAAAAACGTGAATGTAATGAGGGATATAATTCTGTGATATCCTGGATTAAAAGCCAGCTGCAGGATCACGACCTGTCTTGACAGCCTCGTGACAAAAAGCTGATGGAGAGGCAGAGAGTTGGCCTTCTGGGATGCACTGAGTATGGGTAGATGTGAAAGTCCCAGTTGTTCTGCAGAGGGGAGAGCTGCACCTCTGTCCTTTAAATCCTGACCATCAAAAGGACTAATCCATGAATCCCTACAGAAAATCAAGTATCCTGCTCAGACTGGCACCTGAGCTCACTTATTCCTTTGTCAAGAGAAAGTTAAATTCTAGAGGCTATTAATGTTAAAAAGAGAGGAATCATCACTAGGACTGGCCAAAAAATTCCTATCAACTTTTTTTCCTGTGAAAAATTAGGTTTTTCAACTGAACAAATACTCCTGCCTGCCTTTCCCAGAACAGGTGGCAGCATCTGCCATGATTTGTTATCAGAATGACAGGGGAAAAGTAGAACAAGGCTGTGAAGGAAAATATGCTATGCTATCAAACAAGAGAAAAAAAATGTAACAAAAACGGTATGACATGGATCAAAATCATGGTTAAATATACTGTTCCATTAATAGGCTTTGTCTACCCTTCTAAATTCAAGATAAATGATTTGAGGCAGCATAACAGGAAGGATACCTCAGAGTCCTGAACTGTCAGTATGATCTGCAGGGCTGAAGGACATAGACCATGAAAGGAGCTCTGTCAGCCGCTTGGTCTTGGGCATTCAGAGCCTCTTCAGATGAGAGTTAGGAAGTCCCTGAGTGAGGGAATGAGCACAGGAAAGGCTCACCAGAGACCAAGCCCACAAACAGATAAGGTTTGAGGAAGAGACCAGTGTTGCTAGCAACTGAGAAATCATCCTCAGCAAGCGATAAGTAACTAACCACAGCAAACAGAGGGCTGTTTCCAGTGTGGGAGCTCAGTATTCTAATGATCCAAAAGATTGTCTTCGTTTTAAACAAAACCAAGTTTCTTAATCAGAATTGTCTGTGTTCTGGCTGGATACGCTCATGCTCAGGTACCTGTACTGCAATCTCATAGAAAACCTATTTTCAAGGTAGCATTACTTGCAACAGTTCCCAAGGTGAAAACTTGGTTCCGTCAAAGTAAGTGAGAATTTGCTTCTGGTTTTGTTGAAGCCAGAACTTCAAAAAAAGCTAATGGGGACACTTCTGTCCTTTGTCAGCAGGTAGTTTACTTAACCATTGCATTTATCTATAAGTCATTATTGAGAGAAGTTCTTCGAGTTGCCATATATGCTCCAAACATGAAGCTTAATGTTTCTCAAAGCAACTGCAACTCTCCCTCCTTTCTCACAAAAGTTATGATCCATAAACTGTTCTGCAGAGAGGTTATTTCATGTACTGGAGTGGTTCCATGCCTCATGCAGTTATAAAGTTAAATATCCACATCCATACTTGAACAGCAGTGCAGAAATGTTACATACGTTTTGCATTTAACACTCAGGTTTTGCAGGAAGAATTATTTTCTTATGTCATTTTCTTTGCCTGTTGTCACCTATGATCTATTTTACACTAAAATAAATATTTTTCTAAAGTGGGAACAAGTGGTTCATGTGCAAATACTCTGCAAAATCCGAACAAAATCAACAGATTTCACTCAAACATTCAGAGAAACTCCCCTTTGAGTTTAGACCAATATATACAATTTTAAGCCAAGTGGGTTATTTTTAGAAGTTCTGAACAACTGAAAATAGGGAAATCTGTTTTAGTTACCTTCTCATCCTTAAATTGTCTGTGAAGGCCACCAGTGCTAGTTCATAATTTTAACACAGTAAAAATGTGTGTTTCATAACCATATAATCAAGTGTAACACAGAAGATGTGGGACGATTATATTAAAAAGCTTCATTTCAGAGAGTGGTTTATGACATCTGGAAATCATTTTACATTTCAGTGATAGCAACCTTTTTTTCCCTCCCATTTCAAGCATCTTGTAGTAACGGCTTCCCATTGCTTTTTTTTCTTTTTCTGCTTTGCCTTCACACATACAATTCCTCTATCCCATTTTTCTTCTAATGAAAGTGATCCCATGGTAAATAGTGGTTCGAAAATGATGTGTTCTTTATGCAAAAAGTGAGTCACCAGCCTGCTTTTTCAGTTGGCTGAACTGACCCACTTTCCAGGCTCACACATGCAGGACGTAGCGATGCCCCAAGCAAGGCTAAGCCAAGGAAGGGGGAAGGGGGGAGCGCGATGCCAGTGCATTGGTGCCACTCCACACACAGCTTCTCAAAAGGCTCCTTCAACAGGTGGCGGGGAACACAGAACCGCGGAGGCAGCAGCCACCCCTCCAAACCATTGTCCAGATGACATTTGGTCCACCAGTATCTTCTGCCCATGAAAAAGTGCTGTCCCTCTCCACTCCTCACACCACAACCGCCACTGGCTTCCTTCTGGAACACCTAGTGATGGGTAAGGATGGTTTGACCCATGCTCGGCATCCTTTCTGGGGCCAGTCTTAACCATGAAGAGCCAGCCTCCTGACCAGGGGTTTCTCGCTGGAGAGAAAGATATAAGGTCTCTCCTGTGCCAGCGGACCATGGGATGAAGGGACTCCTTCTTCTACCTCACTGCTAGCACGTACGTTCAGAGGGAGATGCCTCCTGATGAATATGATACTTAACTGTTTCTGAATGGGTTTCCTCCTTTTCCTCCCAGCATATAGGCATTCCCCCGGAGGAATCATTGTTTCAATGCTGAAAAACAAAAGGAATAGGTTTCTTAGTTCAGAGGTTTCTGTGTTTCAAACCGCTGTACGAAATGACAGCACCGAGAAAGTTCAACCGAGGAAAATGTTTGTTCCTTGAGTGTGGCGTTCAACAACACTAAAAAGCACAGTGGCATTAGTTAAGATAGAAGCTTAAGGCTTATTCCAATTTCCTACCTTAATATTATTAGAATATTGACGTTTATATTCAATTTTCATTTTTCCAAATTAAGCATACTATACATGGTATAAAAATGGGTATAAAATACATCCTGTTTACTCGATATCCAAAATTAATTTTTTTTCCTTCTAGGCTCATTTTTAAATTCAGCTAAACAAATAATACTACCCATCGTCTTCTGCAGGAGGATTTCACAGCTTTTTAAATACACAGGAATATAATCTTCCATTGCTGACACTGTGATAAGTGGGATGCAATTATTCAAATCAGCATTCTTCCAGGTCTTCACATCCTCATTTTTAAAGACTAAAAGTATATCTGTCAACAGCTCAAGAAATGACACACAGTGTTGTGGTGAGCACTAGGATCCAACCAATGCAGTGTTGAGGGAGGTGACAATTTTCAGACAAAACTTAATCGTGTTATTGCTGCGTTTGAGCCTTAGAGACATTGTAAGCTCTGAAACAAGTCTTTGCATTCAGTCTGTTTAAAACTTCTGGTGATTAGCCGAATAGGAAAGTCCCTTGATTTTCTGTCTCAAAGAGTATTTTAGACTTGCTGTGTGCTGTTCAACAGTGGGCACATGCTGCCTGAGAGGTTACTATATCTCAAGAGTATTTGGTGCTTTATGTAAGATGTAAAATTAAGAGGACCTTCTACGTCACGTCACTGAATCAAATCCCATGCTATTGAAGACACCTATATCATATAATGCAAATCATAGCCTTACTGAACTTCATTTAAAAACTGTTTAGAGGAGCTTTGCTTTTCATTGAAAGACAGCTTTCTGATAACTAGAAATCTTTTGCTTTCCAGCTTAAATTTGTTCATGGTCATTTTATGCCCATTTGTTCTTCTGCCAACATTGTCTTTTGGTTTAAATAGCTCTTCCTCCCCCATTGTGTTTACTCATTGGTGTATTTTTAAATATCAGTCATATCTTCAGTCAGCCTTCATTTTTCTATTCTAGGACAACCCAAACTCATTTATTCACCTCTCATGTTACAAACTCTTTATTCTTCCCATCACCTAAGGAGCCTTTTCTACCTCATTTCAATCAATCAGTCTAAAACATAGATAAACATAGTCATGCACTGTATATTAAGTGAAATCTAAAAATATTTCAGACATGCATATATGTATATATACTTACATAGTGACAAACCCTTAATTCTTTATGGGAATTATCTCACTTGATAGTTGTGCGAGTGCATTTTTGTTTTTCATAACCATTATCAAATTCATGGCTCACAGTCATCCTGGCCTCACCTAATATGCACAGTTCTCTGTCTTCATGTATAATTTGCAATAAATAAATGCACAGTTTATGGAGAAAATATAAGTTTTAGTGCCAAAGTGCCCAGCCACAATTCATCTCCAGTTCATTTTTGTTGTGTGAGAATTGTCGCCTCTTCAGTATTGATGGTGCAAACAACTAAGTTTATTGCTACACTCCTGGTTTTGCATGAACTTTCTTAGTAAAACTGTCTTGTCTCCAAACTGATAGTTGAATAACTCTACTTGTTGTTTCCCTCCTGATCAGTCATTTTCCTCTCAGCGTGTCCTGTTGACCCAGTTCCTTCCCCCAACCCTTTCAGTTCTTTACTAGTCCTCAGCAGCACAGCATCCTTTGCTAAATTCAGATAGATTAGGTTAGCCGTATTTCCCTGATCTGGAAAATCAGTTATTGTATCAACAGAAAGCTATCTGATTACTTTTTCAAAATCATGTAAATCTACATTCCGTTTTTATTCCATTACACAACTAACCACAGGCGTTAATGGTTCTTTCCTTGAGAATTCATTCTAAAATGATGCATAGTATAGAGATCAGACAAATAGGTCAGTAGTTGCCTTCTCTCAGTTATAGCTGATGGTGGAAACACCAGTCATTCTCCAATTGGAGCAGTTTCAGGTACAGAGTTCATCAAGAAATAAACAAAACCATTTTTTTTCACTATTACTGGGACAATTTCATGAGACATCAGATGGGTGAACTACCTGGCCAAAGTCTATGAGGGATAGTCTACAGTGCAATAAATACTGCCCTGGGCTAAGAAAGTTTGCTTATCCCACAGCCTTTGCTTAAAGGGAGGCTTCTTGCCGCCTTCAAAGACCTTGTTAGGTTAGGCTAGTCTCAAGCTCATTTTTTGCAACAGTCTGCCAGTTTTTAAGATCTCATCTACCCTGGTGTGTTTTCTGCTCCAGTGGGAAGATGAAATGGTGTGAAGAAGCCAAAAGCATTGCTGCAGTTTCTTGTGAGACCTTACATTAAAAGTTATTTTCTTTATATTGTAATACTTTTGTGTTCTGAGTCCTTCCCGTCCATAATATGAATCTATGACTCACAGTTCATGTTTCAAAAGAGTGTCACATGCTAGACTTCCCTTCTCTTGCCTTCATGAGCAAAATTACAAGGAGGAGAAAGACTTGGACAGCATAATTCAACTGAAAACTGAAAGTTAAGAGTTCATTCAATTTCCCAAAAGGACCGCTTTGTTTTAGAACCCATTCTGGTTCAGTTGATTAATATGTGACAGCAAACAGAAATAAATTAAAAGACCAGTATTCAAACAACTGAAAACCAGGAAATAAATAGCAAACAATATGAGCTAGAATTTATGAAGTGTAAAATTCTGGTTAAGAAAGATAAAGGCCCAAAGGAAAATTCACAAGTTGCAGCGCTAAAGAGAAAAGATAGTGGCCTTTTTAGAAGAATATTGTGAACAAAAGAAGTCTAAAAAGTGTGTAGAGTGCTTATCAGATGGAGATGGCTGTATGTTAGAACTGCATAAAAGGTAAGAGTGTTCAACAGACTTATTTCTAGTCTCTGAAAAGAAGGAGAATCATGCACTTGCATCAAATAAGAATACACGATGCACTCTTCAGGCTTTCTACAGGAACTTTCTACAGAATTAGGACAAGGCGTTACCACAGCAACATGGTATGAAGCACTGCCTCAGCAACTGAACACCAACGTCCTAGATACGCGGACAGCCGAGAGGTGCTTCTGCTACTACCAATGTCAATAGTGGCATGCAGATAAAATGAATTTGAGAATGAATACATGGGAAAAAAAAAAAAAAGAAAGAAGTCAGAAGGCTCATGGCTAGTGGTTCTAAAAATACATCTGAAAACAGCACTTGAAGTTGTTGAGTTGCATAGAACCATAGACCAAGAAAACATTGCTTTTAAAAACTGGAGAAGAGCACATATTCATAGTCCTGCCTGGACCATGCCCTCTTCTGATCGTCTGTAAGCTCTGCTCTCCACCGCTGGGACAGAAGAGCCCATCTCCACCACTGCAGGTGGCCAGGGGCTCCTTCCCCTACCAGCCCCCCTGCCTCACATGTGAATGAGAAACGGAAAGAAGTTGGGAGGACGGCACTCAGCTGCTCAGAACAATTGTGCTCTTTCCTTTCTCTTTCTCTTTCTCTCTGTAACACTTGAGAGTCCTCACATGCTCTCCCCCTGTTTGAGGAGGGGATGAAGATGAACCCAAAGCTGCAACCTTTCACCCCTCCAGCAGCAGGAGAGGGGGCTTACAAGCTTAAGGAGCTTCAGGAGGAGAGCTAGGACTGAAAGGAACAGAATTGCTGGGGAAGGGCAGATGTGGACCATGATCATTCACTTTCGTATGTCAGATGCTTTTAATCACTGCTGACATTAAGTCGTAATGAATCGGAACACTGGGGAAATCCAAAGGACTGAAAGACAGCTGCTGTATGACAATCTTCAGAGAAGGGAAACATAATGATCCAGCTAACCACCGGATGGCGAGACTGACATCCATCTCAAGCAAAATACCAGAAAAGCTGATAAGAAAGACAAATGACATCACTTAGCAGAATTCTATGGAATATCATGCTCTTTGGAGTGAAACTTACTCATGGAGACGTTATCACCTCTACCTGATAAAGGAATTCACTTGTATTTGTAAATCAATTAATTTAGCAGCCCACCATTCTGATTTTTAAAAGACACAACGAAATATTAAAGTGCACAGTTTCCATGAGTAAAGAATTGGTCAACTGACAGATAAAAAAAAAAAAAGTAATCATAGAGAAATCACTGCTAAATAGAAAGGTTTTTTTAGATTTTACAAGCATCAAGGTTCAATACAAAGCCATTGGTGATAACACTTGCAAAGTTATAAAAATTTAGAAGAGCGGTAAATAATGCAGAAGATATAATGAAATAGAGCAATCTGGAGTGTCCAGTAGGCTGTTTCTCTTTATCCACAATGCATCTTAATACAGCCAAATGCAAACATTTGCATCTCAGAATATGGAATGGGGACTGCATCCTGAAATGCCAGCAATTCTTGAAAGGAATTAGGGATCAAAGTGAAAACTGAATACAATCCATCCCCTGAGCTCCCAGGGAGGAGCTGCTGCAAAAGCAGCTAATGCAGTTGCTGACCTCAGTGAAGTGATTTTACCTCTGTTTACAGATATGATGAGACTGATGCTGGAACGGCGTGTACAGTTCCTACGTAAGTGCTTTTCAAAAAATGTTAGAAATTGGAAAGGGCGAGGAAAAAAGCTAAAAAAAGTGCTTGCGGGATGAAGAAACTGCCTTGCATAGAAAAAAGAATTAGGCAACTTGAGTAAAGTGAAGTACTTCCATGGGGAAGATACTGGCGCTGAATTATTTTGATCCGAAACACAGCAAGTACGGAGAGAGTCAGATATATCCAAATAAGACATAAGGTGTCAATCTGTAACATTGTGAGTATTTAAACACTGGGGCAAGCTACAAATGATTTAATGGATCCTGCACCTCCTGCTGTCTTGAAGTCACTGTTAGGTGTCTTTCTGTAATGTGCACTTTACCCTAACAGAAGTTATGCTTCAATTAAATACAAGCAGTTGTGCTGAATGCAGGCACAGAAAAAAGTATACATTTGGTAGCTTTGGTAGCTATAGGAGGTCAAATTACATTATCCAATGATCTCTCCTTTCATTAAATTTTATGAATCATTTCCTGTCCGAATGTGATCACATACCATGCATTCAATGCCTGAACTACATAAAAGGGCTGTGCAGACCACAGCTTCGGAGCGGCGCAGGTTTCAAAGAGGCAGCCTGGGAATAAGAAAGTTGTGTTCTCATCCCTGCTCCACCACAGAACCGCAGCGGAGCTTCCCCAGCAGCTTCACCAGCAGCGCAAGAAGGGGACGGGGCCGGAGCACTGCTTGGCTTTTCACAGGATTATGTGTTGCTTCTACCTTGGGAGACAGCGACTCTGGAAAAAGAGTTCCACTCGTGACGGCTGATCAACATAATAGAAATCTACCTGCCTGCTGTCACAGAATCATCACAGAAGGACAGGGGTTGGAAGGGACCTCTGGAGATCATCTAGTCCAACCCCCCTGCCAGAGCAGGGTCACCTAGGAAGGCACTCAGGACGATGCAGCCTTTGGTGTACGTTCATTCAGAGCGCAGTTCTGGTTGCCTTCAGCTGCGGCACTGGATGCTCTTCACTTTCAGAAACCAGATCAAGGCTCCCAGAAAAACGAGGATTGACGCCTCTGACGTCACTGGCTGTAGTCGCGTGCCTCGCATCGCGCGGTCCTTCCTTCACAGGAAGGCGTCCAGGCGGGTTTTGAATGTCTCCAGAGACAAAGATTCCACCACCTCTCTGGGCAGCAAATTAATTGTGATTAGCATGTTTCTGCTAAATGCATTGCTTCTGATGAACAGTCACGTTTTAGGAGAAAAGATGATAATGGCTTTGGATATATTATCTTTACAAATAGCATGCAATACTGTGATGAGCTCAAGCAGCCCCGCTTCAAGAGAAACTGGAGCAGAAAGTCACAAAAATGATGAAAGTCTGAGGAAATGAGCTCCGCAGTCAGAGTCCAGGAGCTCAAACTGTTTGGGTTATCATGAAGAACAGCAAGGAAGAACTTCCTCACAATAAGTAACTACGTTATGTAAGAAACAAACATTTCGTGACAGAGATCAAGCTAATTCTAGCAAGATCCAATTTGCAGAATTTGAGGCTAATTAAATTCAAATTACAAATAAATGAGGATAACTATTAAAATAACTTCCCGAGGACTGTAGAAGACTCTCCATCACTGAGCATTTTTTAAATCTTAATGTTTTCTTAAGAAAACTGTTAGACTTGTGCGGCGAAGAATTTGTTTAAGGATATCTGATGGTCCATGTTATACGTGTGATTGAAACAAGACCACAGTGGCTCTTTCTGGCCTTAAAATTTACTTTTCTGCCTCAGTCTTCTCTCCAGTGAAAAAGGAAGAAGGTTAATTCGCAAACCTGAAGAGCTGTTAGAAATGTTAATTGACTAACAAAAAGCTATATAGCGCTTGACTTACAGAGCGTGGTTCTGCAAGTACCAGGGATCACATATTGGGCTTACAGCACAGCTAAGGTTGTCTGACATGGCACACATAAAATCTCTTTTTCATTTCCTCTAAAGAAAATATGTACAAATTTGGCTGTGTTTGGAGCTTCTGAAAAAAAAAAAAAACATCTCCAGTTTGCGTGTGCTCAGGAGATCTGTTGTAGTCTGACAGTTATCTATAGTTTCTGCCTGAGCTGAGCACACGTCATCCCCTTCATTCCTCCCACAGGCATCTGCACTATACATATGCATCCCCATGTGCTTTACATGCCTCCCCTCGGAGCAGAGCAGCAAAGGCAGAGCCAGACTTTCCCTCTCGCTGTTCCTCCTCATCCTGGTGTGCTCTCCCCCCTCCAGCCGCCCCAGCCCAGAAACACGGGGCTCCAAATTTAAGGCACAGGAATGAGGAGTTGGCGGTGGGAAGGACTGGGAGGCATGCTGGGAGGAGGCGGGGGGGGGACAGAAGCTGACTGCTTGTAGTCCTGAGTCTCGGCATCCCTAAGACCTGCAGGCAGATGCTGTGTTTCGTAACACTTCGGAAAGGGATCACTGGGGAGCGCTGCTTTTGAATTATAGAATCATAGAATTGTTTAGGTTGGAAAAGATGTTTAAGATCATCAAGTCCAACTGTTAACCCAGCACTGCCCAGTTACACTAAACCATGTCCCTCAGCACCACATCTACACGTCTTTTAAATACCTCCAGGGATGGTGACTCAACCACTTCCCTGGGCAGTCTGTTCCAAAGCTTGACAACCCTTTCAGTGAAGAAATTTTTCCTAGTATCAAATATCTAAACCTGCCCTGGAGCAACTTGAGGCCGTTTCCTCTTGTCCTATCACCTGTTACTTGGGAGAAGAGACTGACCCCCACCTCATTACAGCCTCCTTTCAGGTAGTTGTAGAGAGCGATAAGGTCTCCCCTCAGCCTCCTTTTCTCCAGGCTAAACAACCCCAGCTCCCTCAGCTGCTCCTCATGAGACTTGTTCTCCAGACCCCTCACCAGCTTCATTGCCCTTCTCTGGACACTCTCCAGCACCTCAATGTCTTTCTTGTAGTGAGAGGCCCAAAACTGAACATTAGGACTTACTTCAACATAACCATCCAAAATATGGGATTTTCCCAGAAATTAGGTGGCCTGCACCCCCCTACTGCAGTTTCCTGCCCAGGTCTCCTGCGGGCTCCTTTGCCATCACTGCCTATGTTACGGGAAGAAGTCTGAGCATGCGGAGCCAGCCCCATTCAGAGAGCTTAGGGAAGGATCTGGGGCTGTAGGAATGAGGACCGCGCGATGCGAGGCACGCGACTACAGCCAGCGACGTCAGAGGCGTCAATCCTCGTTTTCTGGGAGCCTTGATCTGGTTTCTGAAAGTGAAGAGCATCCAGTGCCGCAGCTGAAGGCACCCAGAACTGCGCTCTGAATGAACGTACACCAAAGGCTGCATCGTCCTGAGTGCCTGGCATTGAGTAAATGAGAATATGTCTTTCAGATTTGTCTCTGCAAGTAAGTCCATATGTCTCAGCAGCATAATGAAGATTAATTCAGCAGCGGTTTTGATGTACTTAGATATTATAGTCACAAATATCACAAAAAAGTCTGTAACAGAATTCATAGCGCTGTGTTCAGAATGGGATTTGAACAGTTCATCATACGGAGCTGGGACCACAAGGTGAATGAGGATAATAAAAACAAAATATGCAATTTCTATTTTTAATATGAGATTAAGTTTAGTGCCTGTCCACATAGGTGAGGAATTCACATTTCGTCTTTAACTCCTGGGTTGCCTAATTTGCAAGTGCTTGGCTTTGAAACATGGCAGCCCTTTTAGCTACAGGGTGGCTATGCAGCTACACTCTTCGGGAATCTTTAGCAGAACAATAATTTCAATCACTATTCTTCCCTCACAAACAAGTTCATTTGGGGACTAAATTATCTCATCAGCCCTCCTTTCTTTATTTGTTTATATAAGAAAGCCTGAAATTAAGTTCAAGGAAACTTTTTTTGAGCTTTGAGGATGTAAATAACCAACTTTAAAAAAAAAAAGCTTAGATGCAGGGGGTTTTTTTTAAGTGATGTTTTAAAAATTAGGCTGTTTTTAGAACCTCTAACATGTACGCTGTGTCACTTCAGGAAGGATACAGACCATAGCACGTATAAAAACACACACAAAACCAATCAGATTGGGCATATGTGTGGTACAATCCTTAACAGAGTGGCATCTCTTTCTACCAGGCTTGACTTTGGTCCTCCATTGCCTTTGCCACAGACCATGAGAGGAGAAGACGGGGTTGCCCCAGCAGCTGGATCACCCTTTCCATAGTAAGGTGTGAGCAGTGATGAAAAGTTTTGCTACAGCTGGGGCATTTAAGATATTGCCTGAACCAGATGGATTATTTGATGATTAACAAGACACTCAATCTTACATAGCAATCTTGCCCTCAGCAGGGATATTAGTGTAGCATGTTTCACCTTTGAACTCTCAGGAACATCGTATCTTTGAGATCTCTGCCTCTCTCTTATGTTTGCTGAAACCTGACTTAACAAGTCAAAAGAAGTCACTTCTGGAGACTGAAAGGCAGAGGCTGTGAAAGCGTAACCATAATTTCCAGAGCAAATCTGACTAAAATCACTAAGATAGGTCAATGAAATATTTCTGCCATGAATGTGTAGTGTAGCAGGGCCTTAGTTCAGCCGCCTTCAAACCTTAGCTAGTTCAGGTTCTGGGAGCAGCTTTATGCTGGCAACGCAGAGCTCAGTACCAGCTAACACCACAAGTATATTTATCAAGTGTAACTTGATAACTTTTTAGATAGGTTCTCCCCACATTTAGCTCTGTGCTGTTATGATAAGGCTGCTAGAGCTAGTTAGTTCATCAAGTTTGTCTAGTTCATTAGTTTGCCTACACTACTCAGCAACTGTAAGTGAGGGATAAATGCCCTTAAATCAAAGGAGAACAGCATAACTTCGAATGCGTTGTGTCACTTTTTTTCACAACAAACACATGTGGTCCTGCATTGGCTGCTTTTTGGCTTGTTTTACCCTCATTCCCAACTCCCCTGTTCCACCACAAGGTGGTCCATGATCCAGCACCCATACAGCACTCTGACAGGGTGAACTAGACATGTCACTTTGAGTTGCAGAACTAGCCACGGGGTTGGAAATGCAACTACGAAGCTATCTATGCCGGTCCTCCAAACCCTCTTGTAAGTTCACCAGCATTCCTGGTGTTACTTTCCCAACCACCTGTGTTTTAATACCCTGCTTGTCATTTCATCTGACTTTGATTGTCTGGGGTTTGGGATTCTCTTTGAAGTAGTAGAAGAGCGATCTTTGATAAGACTATCATCGTGCATCCACCAGGCCAAACTAGAAGTGTGGGGCAATTTTGGAGCAAACTCTTAACAGCATGATGAGAAACCCCGAGTTACACAGAGGGAGGACTGAACAGACAAGGCAGGAAGAGAGAAACACTAGGAACCATTTTTAGGAGTTTTCCACTGGCGCTAATTTAAATGGAATCTTTATCAGGAAAGGACTGCTTATGAAAATCAGGGAGACTCTCCGCAGTAGCCAATAAGCTGGTGAATCCCTCCTGTGAGTGGCCCAAGATTCAATTCCAAGTCCTTTGAAAAAGTCTGCCCTACACTATAACTGTAGTCTCATTTCTCTCCTCTTTTTCACAAAAGGCTTCTTAAAAAGTTTCTAGTTGCACTCCAGTGCAGAACAGGAGTCAAAATATATGACAGCTTATATGTTTAGTATATAGAGAGTTTCGTATATGTATATATTTCATATATGTTTCATATATGTTTCATATATTTGTATATTTCTGTATCACTGTTGACAGAGGGACAGTGTGGCCGTCTCTGGCTCAGAGCCACAGCCTGTCCCCAGAGGAGCTTCTGTGACACCAGGAGAACACAGCACAGCGTTTTCCCCGAGAAAAGAAGCAAAAGAGGGCTGGATCTAAGGCAGATCCAGCACAAACACGAACTAACAAAATAGGCACTGACATCTTTATTATTATAAAAGTTATTATGAAATGCGTGTGTATAGGAGTAGGAGAGCAGGGGGAAAAATTACTTATAAACCCAGATGGTAACATCAGCTTTTTGGGAAGATGCAATGCCATTCTTCTCCTGGCCTTGCTCTTCCATGTTCCTCCTTCCTGGTTGTTCGATGGAACCAAAGGAGAGGCAGAGGATGAAATGCCAAGTGCCCCATAACAGAGGTTCAGCAGAGCTCAGATATCTGAAGATCCATGGAAAAAAGCAAAAACTTTCAGGGAAAAAAGGTGTTTTTCTCAAAGCTTGGGATGGAAAATGGGAATGCAGAGAAAAACTGAAATGAAAGATAAAATATTTTCTCCTAGAAGTGAGTGAGTTATGTTAGCTTGATGCTTAAATTGACATTGTTATTATTGTTATTGCTGCAATTCCGTCTTTTAAAATGTTTTTGCTAACAGTGTAGGAAGCACTGCAGCGTTAGAAAGCAGCAGGTCACAGTTTAGAAATGCACAGCGAGAGCCAGGCTGGCATGGGAGTTGTCAAGATTTTGCTCAGTTCTTGCAAGTCTTTGGTTTAATGAAGTACACGAAAAGCAGAATGAAGACTCAAACGATCCTGTTCTTTCAGATACGGAATCTGAAGACAAAAGTAAAAATAAAAACTGATGCAGCTATTATTTTTGAGATTATAAAAGTAGCTAAACAAGTTCTACTGGTTGAAAGGCTGCCCAGTTTTGTCTGCTACGCTGACAAGGCACTACTCCAGCACCTTGGTTTGGATACGTACTCAAATTTACTGCGGGTCCTTAACCATGGATGTATAAGTATACGATTTCCTCTCCAGGAACACAGATTTCTCATTTACAAGCAGTATAACATATCTATTCCCGTTCTGCTTCTGAGATCTATGGACCTATCTACCTTTTTTTTGTTTGTTATTTGACAATTTATGGCACTTTCTATTGTAAATACTTTTACTGCTTTAGAGATATGTCTCCAGAGGAAAAAATACGTTTAAATACATTTGCAAGTTGTCTGCAGTACAACCGTGTCTTCTAATACTATTTATATCTGTTACTACCCTAAAGTAATCAATATATACAAATTTATTCTCATTAATATCCCCAGCAGTGGTATTTTCTATGCGCTCACTAAATTTTTCATCATATATTCTTGACTTTTTAAAAAGAATTAAATTTAATTTTCATAAACAAGTAACAACTCCAAGTATTTTACTGTTTATAATTAGGGTAAGAGGTGGGGGGAAATTTGAACTCTTGCCTTCAAAACTCCCAGAATTTTTTTTTTAGTCTCTAAGATAAAAAGGCAAACGTTTTGTGGATACATCCTACCACAATAGAATTTGTCATAAAGCATTTGCTACCATCCCAAACCACCTGACACTAATAAAGCAGCTAGTTTAACGTTTACTGATTCTCATCCACTCCTGAAAAGTAATAAACAGGAATTTTTCACAGCGAGAAAATTTTAGGGAATCTCCCCGATTGCAGGGTAGGGGAGAGCTATTTTATCTGCTTTCACAGCATGCCTTCCCTCCCCGGTCCCTGAACACCCATCTATCCCGAGACAGAAAGATTTTGTTAATCATTATATCTTTGCAAACGGGGCTGTAAGAACCCTCAAGAGATCATACAGAACATCCTTCCCGGTTTCATAGCGAAGCAGCTGTACCAAAACCATTCAGAGGTTTCAGATCGGAGAAATGGCTTGTGAGCATGAAAGCCTTGTCTGGTTTTTCTAGCGCAATCAATTGATATAATAAAAAGCGCCACATCTTTCTAGTCTTTTCCATTCTTACATGCTTAGGCCATCATAGCTATAACAACACAGCTGTTAAACCACTCCCAAAAGCTGCTGATACTGAAGAAGTACAGTTTCTGTGAGTACCCCAGAGATTTTATTCCAGCATTTAACTGTTACTAAAATATCAGAATTTTTCCTATGCATCTTAACCTAAATTTTCCTTACTGTGACGTAAGATGGTAATTTCTTGCCCTAGCCGACATGAACTTAAAACAACAGTTTAAGTTCAACTAATTTGGCAGCTAACCCTATATTTCTAAAGATTTTTAACTTTTTTTCCCTTTACTCTTCCCATCCCGAGACCAAACAATTATTGTAGTCTTTTCTTGGAAGTGATATTTCCTAGGTATCATTCCTGATCATTCCTGTTGCTCTCCTCTGGACACTGAATTTGGTCTGTATTTTTCCTCAAGTATCCTGCTCCCAAATGAGTGCAATACTCCAGCTAAGGACCTACCTGGGCTGAGTAGGGTGAAAAGATTATTCATATCTCTTAGAAAAAACACTCCTATTTCTACACCCCATTTGTCCATTTGCCATTTTCACAACAGCGCGATGCTACTGACTCATGTTTAATTTGTGATCCACCAAATTTCCACATCCTTTTCTCCTTAGCTTGTGTCGCCTAGCCAGCCTTTCCCCACACTGTATTTGAATACATGATTATTCCTGAACCAAGATAAACTTTTGCACAAAACCTTACAGACTCGCGTCCTGCTTGGTTTTCTGGAGGCTGTGACTGTCAAAAATCACTCTGAATTTGACTCTCGTCTTCCAGGGTGCCTGAAACCGTTTCAGCTTGGTGACATCTGCAGGCTGAATGCCCACATGCTCTGACCCGTCATTCGAGCCATTCATGAAATAGGGAACCGCTCTGACAGACCCCTGTGGCGTCCCAACCTGAACGACAGTCTTCTCAATATACCCCTCCAAAATCTCTAGCGCCTGTATTCTTCACCCACAGAACAACCGCAGCAAATTTTGCTGCTCTAGAAATGGCCCGAAACAAGAAGAAAACACCATGTTTATGGAAGGATTCCTCATTTGACGACGAGGAGGGGAAGACTCAAACAAGACAAATGCACTAGAAGTTCTCAGACATCAGAAAAACGCATTTTGGAGAGGCAAATCCCCATGAAAGACAACGAGGCCAAGAAGAGCCTGCTTCCCAAATGATGCTGCCCCGACTGCGAGGTGAGAGCGTAATAGTTGGAGTGTCAGCACAGGAAAAAGTTCAAGAGGCTACTCAGCATCATGACTTCCAGGGATCAGTGTCCTACCAAATGTAGGAAACAGCTCCCAGGAAAGCGAGACAATGACCCCAAAACTGCCACGTATTCCAACTTCACTCTGTCTCAGCTCCAGCATTACAGAAGAGGGGGAAATCCAATAATTGTGGATTTTTACAGTCCTAACGAGTGATGAAATTTGATTTTATGTTAGCACATGTTTTCAGCAAGCTCAACCTACTGAAATGACCGCCATTTAGCATCAATACAAATGAAGTTTAAGACTGAGGAATAAATATTTAATATATTTAATGCCATGCGCGGATATTGCTGTTGAATAGAGAGCAATACCTCTGGCGCACCAGGCACCACTGCAATCACAGGACAGGTCGAATAAATGATTGCAAACAACATGTTTTGCAGCCTCAGCTTAATAGACCGCATCATGGAAATTATTTATTTGTTTTCTGCAGATGCAGCCTTGATTCAGAACCGTAGACGCTATGGTCCAGCCCAAAGCAATCTCATCATCCAACAAATATGATGATATACATGCTAAATGCTTCGCTCATATAGACTCCTATTAAAGGTGTTCCCCTGCCAGCGGCTGCTAAGCGCTGCCGTCTTGCACAATTTTACACCACCATCCTGCACTGGCCCTGCTGCTACATACCAGAAGGCACCTCTTGGAGGGAAATGGTAAGATCCAAAATAAGGTTTCCAAAACAAAAGGAAAAGAGATACACTGGATTTCTTGCGACAGGAGCTGCATCACTCTGTGCCTGAGGATTGCACTTGAGTGAGCAGATCCTACCTTGTCTACACTGGAACAGTCATATGGCACACTGGCACTAGGGATCTCAGGGGTCCATAAGTATTTGGGGTGCATTTAGTTGGCGTTATGTCGGCATCATTTTGTCAGCCTCACCTGTGCAATCCTGTAAGTCCATCCATTCAAGTTCTGCAGTTGCCCATGTCATATTTGTTACGTGGACAACAGCACAAGGCAGCCACCACTGCTATAGTAACCTCAAAGATCATGACTCTGGAGGTAAATCGAACTATATCCAAAATGACTGCCAATAGCTCTGTGGGAGCTCCGGACCGACATACTCCTAAAGGATTTCCATCTCAGGATGTTCAGCTGGTCCCTGACTCTGGGTCAATCCTTGCAAAGCACTTTGAAACTTTCATTCTTCATACAGACACAGGAGTCTGCATTAGGGTCATCTTCCTCTTAAAAAAAGCATCCCCTTGGTGGACTTAAGGCTGCATATTTGCTCTGGTGTCCACCTTCTTTGCTTTGGCCTCGAAATATTTGTAGAAATCCAGGTCTGCGCTTGCTGGTAGCAATTTGCATAGAGGGCCAACAAAGAAACCGCTCCTCCCAAAGCGGCAGCTCTTGCTACTGCTAGACAATTTATTTTTATATATATATATATGTATGTATATACCTCTGACATATAACTGACCTTCTCGTAACAGCTGGTAACTGACATGAAATTAATTTCTGGGGCAAAGACAATTTTTCACTTTTAACACCTTGTTGCAGCCGTGCCCCATTCTGAGCTAATCAGTGAGCGCTGCGCTGCCGCAAGGTCCTCCTGTCCGGCTTGCCATGGCCATGCGGTGACAGCGACCACCGCCAGCCAGCTGTGACAAACATGGCGGTTAGGCAGCAACGGTGTGGGAACATTCCCATTGCCAAACGTCCCATCGCTTACCTCACGGTCGAACCGATGATGTCTTTGCTGTGCCCGTGGCAGGGAAGCAGGCAGGTTCCTCTCCAGGTAACCCCATTCGAGCGGGAGCAGAGCAGCCAGAGTCGAGTGAAATGGCACTTGTGCCGTTGAGGCAGATCGCGTTAGCAGTTGATGAATTGTGGTTATCTGAGCTATAGCTTATTCCTCGTGGGTAAGCCAACTCAAATTGAAAACATCACCACTCTTCAGCAACGAGTTTGTGTGTGTGTGTGTGTGTGTGTGGACATGAGTCAAATTAGAAGCAACGTCTGAGTTAGGACTCCAGTTATTCCATAGTGAAGACAAGCCCGTGTTATCCAAATTCACCCCCTTCCCGGGACTCAACTTTATTGGTTATTCAAACATTACTGTGAAAAAAAACCCAACACCCTGGCTGACACTTCCTACCCAAACTTGGCAATTCCTTAAATTTTCCTCCAAAATCTGCTTTGTCCTAGCTGTCTCTGGGCACAAAGAGACACTCCCACATCCTTTACATTCCAGTTGGGGCTAATTGAACTCACATGTCAGCATGAGTCAGCAGTAATTACCAGGAATATTAAGGAAAGATTTGGCACCGGACCTTGGTTATTCAACAGCAGAGCCCCCATGTTTAGCGGGATCTTAGGTTAGATCGAACTCCTTAAAAACACGATGGCAAAACCTGTACCAACTTCTCAGTCTAGTTCAACTACGTATTGGCAGTTCCTGATACTGAAAGTGTCTTTACCGTCTTTTCAGATGTACCTACAGAAAGGCAAATCTAATGGAAAAATCATTTCTGACTACTAAATCCTCCACGGTAGAGTTTAAATCTGTTTATACACCGAAGCCGATGAATCAATATTAGACTGGCTGGCTGGTTTTCATAAGCATCCCCACTGCAAACAGGGCCTAGTGCTGCATTTCCTCCATACGATTCCTGGGCAGGAATCCGAATCGATGGGAAGTTGAGGTAATAACCTGCCTCCCCCTCCCACGGCTCACTTGGAATAAAAATCCTGAAACCACAACCACACGGCTTTTCCACATACGAGTGTTG
Organism: Rissa tridactyla; assembly: GCF_028500815.1. NCBI lineage: Eukaryota > Metazoa > Chordata > Aves > Charadriiformes > Laridae > Rissa > Rissa tridactyla. The sequence continues at coordinate 66,777,102 of NC_071467.1, read as the reverse complement.
GTTCCCTGCCGCTCTTCGCCAAAACAGTCCCCCTCAGCACACCTTCACCCTATGGGGCTGTGGAGCTTTGGCCTTCCAGAGCTGAAGACTAGAGGTTTTTACACCAAACTAGCCCAAGGCAGCCCCTAGAAACCCAATCCTTTCCTTGAGATCAGAGAACACCCAAATACACTTATATGGTCACCTACTGAAAAAAAATTAAAATAAAATAAAATAAAATAAAATAAAATAAAATAAAATAAAATAAAATAAAATAAAATAAAATAAAGGTTGTCAGAAACATATCTACTTGTGCAGAGAAGCGGTGGATACGGCAATGAAAAGCGAGGATTGTCTCAGTCTGTGCTCAGGCAGGGGGTGCCGGCAGGAGCAGCGGCGTTAAAGTTACTATCCAAACCTTCACTGGTAACTCTTTCTGGTTATTAACATCTACGGTATTAGGCATTTTTTTTTTCAAGGAAATAAATTCTTGCTCTTGATTCTATGATTCTTGGTTGCAAATTAACCGAGTGTCTTGCCAGTGAATTTGATCTTGTCAGTCATTAAGTCTCTCGCTTAAATGCAATGATATAGTCTTAGCCCTGGATAATAACACTCTCTATGGTTCATAAAGGAGAACTGTTTTATTTTATCTACTGCAAACATATGTGCATCAACATTCTTCTCAACAGACTACTTCTGAGCCCAACCAGATCAGTCAGTTTTATTTAAATCCGGTCCCGGTTGTCTTTTTGAAACTTCCAACTACCAAACAACGTGAAGCATATTCTTGGGTTTTTCTGGTGGTTTGTTTGTTTTTTTTGGTTTTTTTTTGGTCTTAATAGTCTATCTCCTAGAAACTTGCTAAATGACGCACAAACATTGTTTGTGCCCGTCTTCAGAAAAAAAAAAAAGTTTTTTTATGTGATATAACTTGGTTTTCTGCTATTTGCGTTATTCTTTAATAAAGACATAAAACTACAGCTTCGCCCGAAAATGTACAAAATTCTTGTTTACTGAACAAAGTAACACAAAGTCAGAAAAAGCACCAGAGCCCGTACACACGCTTCGCCCTTCCGGCACTGATTTTTTTCCACCTTTTGGTATGTCAAAGTGAAAGACAACAAAAATTTTTAGCTCTGAAGTTACAAACCGCTGAAAATGAAGATTTTGAGAGGACATCCCAACTGACCCCCAAAGCATACCCACCCTCTTCTATGCCAAGCGAGCGCGATTCGGGCTTGAAAGAGGCGACGTGAAACTTTATTTCGCTTGCTTTCCAACCCCCAAGGTCTCTCCAGGCATCAGTGGGAAGGATGGCTGAAGCCAGATGTGGCCAAGGTGCCATGGCAGAGCCCTCTGCACCCCCCCACCGCCATGCCCCCCCCCCCTGCTTTCAGCCCTCGGGACGGCGAGGCAGCCCCCCGTGCATCCCCCGGGCAGCCGCCACCTCCCGGGGCTTTCGCCCGGCAGCTGCGGACCATCACCGGCGCTCGGGTGGAAGAAGCGGGGCGCGTCCTGAGCGGCTGCGGTCCCTACCGAAACGTCCGGGGCGGGGGGGGGAAGCAGCGACACCCTCGGGGGTGTGGGGGGGTAATCTGGGGGGGGCGAGGTGACCCAAACCCCCGGGTTGTCCCGCCAAAGCCCGGGCTGAAGCCTCGCTCGCCCGCCCACCGCGACCTCTCGGGATGCAACGACTTACCCCACGGTCCCCGCCACCACCCGGCGGGGGTGCAAAGTTTTCCGCGGGCGAGGAGCAGCCCCCCGGCCGCGGCGCGGAGCGGCGGTGCCGGGGCGGAGGTGCGGCGGCGGGAGCGGGACGGAGGGGGCCGGTGGGGAGGGAGGGAGGGAGAGAGGGAGGGAGGGGGTGGGGAGGATGCTCGGCCGCCGCTTCCCTCGTGATTCAGGTGGCGGGCTGGCGGCCGAGTGACAGGGCGAGCCGCCGGCTACCCCGTTCGCACGCGATCCCCGGCCCGCCGCCGCCGTCGCCGCCGCTGTCACCCCCCCACGGCGGCGGCAGAGGGCGCTGCGGCGGCGGCACCGGCGGCGGCACCGACGGCCGGGGGGCGGGCGGCGGCCGCGGCGGCGGGGAGGGGAGCTGGGGAGAGCCGCCGGACGGGGACGCGGATTTGAAACCCGTCTCCCCGCCGGTGCCGCCCGCTCCTCCGCCGCGGGGTGCGTGGGGGGGGACCGAACCGGGCACACAGGCCGCCCCCCCCTCCTCCTCCCCCAGTGCACCTGCCGAGCCCGGCTCTCACGAAAAGTTGGAAGAGAAAAGTACCGTCCGGGTCTTTCCCCTGCTCTGGGATGTCTGGAGCAGCCTCAACCCCACCTCTGGCATCCGTGCCTCCGGAGCGGGCTTCCCTCTGCCGCCCACCTGCCCCTCTGCCCGCCCCGGTCCCTGTGGGTCCTTTTGCCCTTGTCGCCTCACGTGGCAGAATCATAGAATTGTTAAGGTTGGAAGGGACCTTAAAGATCACCTAGTCCCACCCCCCTGCCCTGGGCAGGGACACCTCCCACTAGACCAGGCTGCTCAAAGCCCCATCCAGCCTGGCCTTGAACACTTCCAGGGATGGGGCGTCCACAACTTAATTTTTTTTTGCTGCAAAGGAGGACAGTGCCCAGGTAGAAGCACATCTCCCTCTGCACATCGGTACCTTCAGTTCAGCACCCTATTTACCAGCTTCACCAAGAAGCTGAGTAATAGCTGGGATTTTTTTTTTTTTCTCTTTTTTTAACTAGCAGGGCTTTTTTTCCCCAGAATGTTTTTCCGATGAATTTCTGGTTTGTACTGGAAGTGCTAGGGGATTCCAGTCAAGCAGCAAGGCCTTTTGCAAGTGATGTGAGGTGCTGGTGTTAGACAAGCACCTAAAGCAGCTCTTGCATGGGAGGCTTAAGGAGAGGATAGACAAAACGAGAGCAGGCTGATGTGGAGAGTCCAAGGTAGCAAAGTGAAAAACAATCCTCCCCCTGGTGCGATGCCAGTCCTTAGCGAGGAGATCCAAACATTGAACCCCCACAGCAGACTTCTGGGACTGGTTGCTGTGGGGAGGAACTGTCTACTGCTCCTCAGCCCTGGACTGCGGAGGTATGGCCTAGGATGCAGATGCTGTAAGTACCAGGTACCTACAGCAGGTACCACCATTCAGACAACAGTGCCCAGCACTGCCCCCCCCAGGCACTGCTGCAGCTTCTTGGGCACCAGCTGGCTTAGCTCTATATCCAGGGGCAATCCTTCTGGGAAAGCCTGATTATCAAGATGCAAGTGGCAGGAATAATGTACAGGAAAGCAAAGAACTGCACTTTTGCTTATAGATGTTTTGTCCATACGAAGTTTTACTCTGGGGTTGCTTGTGGTACAGATTGACTGAAAATGCAGCGCCTGGGCATGGATTTACTGGGGAGGGAGGGGAGAGGAACAGGGCTGTTAGGGAGCACCTGAGCCTTCCTTTCTCCCCTCTCACCCGAACAGGAGTGAGGAGGGTGGCACTAGCTCCGTGGCAGGTCTCTGTGGCTGCGGTTGTGTGGCTTCCCAGCGTCCCCAGCAGTTCAGAGCTGTACCTCTCTGCAGTGCCCAACCTCACCATCACTGTTAAGTCTTCGGTTGGACCGTTCTTGTCTTGCTTTTAGCAGGGGGATCTCACTTTGACAAATGTCCCTGCCTAAAATGTTTCCATCCCTCTTTGGACGTGTTCTTCAAGATGAGGGGACACCCGGACCCCAGCCCTCCTGTCCTGCGCATGAAGATTGAAGAGCCCAGCTCGCAGGAACACTATTGTTCCAGCAAAATAGAACCAGTCAGTGTTGTTGATTGCTCCGTTACATCTTCCCAGACAGAGCCTTGGCTATAAAAATAGATGCAATAATCCACATGGACAGTTGCAATTGTAAACGGCATTCAAAAAGCAAAAACGGAATTCATAGTTTGACACAGACATATCCCCAATCCGTCAGGATGTGACACATTGGCAGCGCGTCGGTGCCAAACTATGAATGCCATTATTTACTTTTCTTCTGAAGGCTATTTACGATTGTAACCTTCACAGTAAATTAGTGTATCTATTTTATATCGGACATTTTCTGAGAGAATTTGGTATTGTCTGCACTTATTATATCCACAGAATTGATGGAAGTTAGACCAATTCAGGCCACAATAAATCTTTGGGGACTACAGACTGTGCTTATGTTAGGAGGATTTGCCAGCATAACCCTACCAGCAAAATCCTATCTGGCAGAGGCGAGGCCTATGTTTGGAAAGAGAAATCAAAGGCCATCAACACTGAATAGCTCTCCACTAGATGGAACAATGGTGCTTCTGCTGCCAGGCCATTGACACGGAGTGATTTACCCAGAAGAGAATTGGGGAGGGGGAGGGGGTGGAGCCCAGAAAGGCCTGGATAATGGTGAGACAGTCATGGGACAACTATTGTTCATCACTTCTCCTGGTGAATGCAATGCCACGGAGGAGATAGGAGGTGTCTTGGTGGGTGAAGACACATCTGAGCTCATTGACCAGGCATGAACCATCTCTGACTCAGAAGCGGTGTCACCATGTGGTGTTCAGGCCACCCTACCAAATCTCTTAGCAAGTTTGTTTGACTGGGAACGGCGCCGAGCCAGCATATGTCCAGCTTGGAATTTGGACCCTTTTGCACCTGTTTGTATCGATACGCCCAAAGACGACGGTTCAGATGTTTTACGGGAGCTTATTCCATGTACAGCTGAATGACCCAGCCCGCAGAGAGAATATTTGTGCTGTGTTCTCTTCACTCCCTGGTTTTTAAATTTTGTTAAAAGTAATTACATTTGCCAGGCAAGAATTGTTTTTCATAATCTCATGCTGCTGACTGTTTATACTTATACCAGCTATGTGCAGATCTTTTTTATACAAGTTAGGCTTACTGAACAACTGCCAGATAGTTCTGCTTTCCTTCTTGAATTTTAATTGCTTACTTGCCCGGCATCTATTTTTAAAATGGAACTGTAAATGGAACAGTAAGTTCCATCACTCACCGTAAAGGCAGGGGGTCAGCACCCTCCTTACTCCTCCTCTGCTCCCTCCTGCAGCGCAATGTGCAGGAATCGGGACCTGAGCTGTCAAAGCATTTAACCATGGGCATAAGCATTTAAGTTCTGGAATGCATCTAGATGCTTTGCAGGACTGGAAGTAGAGCTCAGGATTCCGCAGGGCTGAGACCAAGGTTATCAGGACATACCGATTTTATATTAGCACATATACAGAGAGACACAGACAGGGCTGCAGTTGCAGTGCACATGGAGTAGGAGGCTACAGACCCACACAGTCTCAGCTGCGTCGTGTGACCAGGAAAGCAGGTTCCTGATAGTGCTACTAAGTGGCTCACAGACTTAGAAAATCTGTGCCTGCGTGGGGTTTCAAAGCAGAAACTTTGAAATACCAGTCTGCTTTCGCCTCAGACTCCCTCTACTTGGTGGAAAACGAGTGCTCGTTCAACGGGCTGGTTTGAACACTGCACCTAGACTCTCATCCACACCTTAATTTTCAAGACCATGTGCCATCAATTTCTCGCATAACACCACTTCACTTCTGGATAATAATTATAGACCCCAGTCGTCATCTGTCTTCTTATGGTCTTCATTACTTCAAGCCCCTATACACTCAGAACATCCATTTTATCTCTACTATTATTGCTTCTTGGAAGTAAGTGGCTCCTCAACTGTATCCTTTTGCTCATTTTTTAATATTTCCCATTATTTTTAGACTACCGGGAAAGGAGGTGATCGTGTGCAGGAAACTAGCAGGGAGTTGGAAGCCAACATAATTTTCTTCTTGATGCTTTAAATGACACATGTTATTTGAAAAAAAGAGACAGACATTCTTAATATTGTCATAAACACAAGCATTTCCTCATGAAGCAATACTGGTTGCTTCTTATTCCTTCCATACTGCTTTTATAAACTCTTAAAGTCTAGAGTGATTGAAATACACTAGGTCTCCAGATTGCCGGAGCTAGCAATTTCAAATTACCTTCTTTTCTTTCAAAAGAGTTTTTCAGAACTAGCATATCCTATTTAAAAAAAAATTAAAAACTGTGTAAGATGTTTGGATAACATTCTTGTTAAACTGCAAGCTGTCCTCACTCTGGATTTAGCCCCTAATTTAATCAACTGTCCATAATAAATGCAGAAGTCAAATTGCAGCTCAAAAGAGCATCTTGATGATGAGTTGGGTTTTGGTTTGTGGGGTTTTTTTTATTTTTCCAAGACGTGCTTAACTGGTATCGGGTAGCTCTCTAAACTTGCATACTTCTAAGGGTTGTCTCTATTAACCTCATCTGACTGTGTTATACAGCAACAAAAATTTCATCGTCTGCGCTACTTCTGCTTCCGTTTTCCTCTTCCTACCCCTCAGAGGGCTGCAGGTTGGTGAGGCTGGGGTGATGATGTTTCACTGAAGGCTTCTGAATGCTGCAGAGAGGGAAAGAGGCACTTCGGCTGCTGCGCTGCTGCTGCTGCTGCTGCTGCCTGCATGCAGGGGCTGCTGCCTGCTCAGTGACAAGCCGGACTGGGAGCCGCTGGGCGACAGAAGGCTGAAACCGCTGCTCGCTGCTGCCCGGAGTAGCAGTTGATCCGAGATCTCAGATAACAGCACCCTGAAAGTGACAGTGACCTCGGTATGGAAACTCAGTCACTTTTGTCATCGCTTCTCCGCCAAGGGGAGAAGCCTGGAGAAAAGGAAGCTGAGGGGAGACCTTATCGCTCTCTCTCCAACTACCTGAAAGGAGGGTGTAGCGAGGTGGGGGTCAGTCTCTTCTCCCAAGTAAAAAGCAAGAGGACAAGAGGAAACGGCCTCAAGTTGTGCCAGGGGAGGTTTAGACTGGATATTAGGAAAAATTTCTACACCGAAAGGGTTATCAAACACTGGAACAGGCTGCCCAGGGAAGTGGTGGAATCACCATCCCTGGAGGTATTTAAAAGGCAGGTAGATGTGGTGCTTAGGCACATGGTTTAGTGCTGGTTTTTGTCAGTGTTAGGTTGATGGTTGGACTCGAGGACCTGAAAGGTCCCTTCCTACCTAGACAATTCTAGGATTTGTTGACTTCAGGCAGGAGTGGGACCCCTTGCCCAGAAACTGTAGGTGGGTGCCTGGGGAACAGAACCACCTTTACAAGCCACCGGAGAAACAGAGATGGAAAAGAAAAATGAAGTGTTTTAAAATAAATGCAGAGAGCTCAGAAGAAGAACAACTGCTCATAACAAGATACTTCTTGCATACTTCTTTGCACACTTTTGTGTGCTCCAACTCTGTTTCTAGCAATTCCTTTGACCTTTCTTACCTAGAAGTCAATATGAACCTGTGCATTACTGCAAAATGCAAGGAGAAATGTTTAGCGCACTCATATAGAGATTGGAGAAAGAAGAAAGGATGTTTAGACATCTAAATCCTAATTCTATTTTCTCAATGGGAATAAGCAGGAAGAAAAGGATCAGAAAATATTTATAACAGCACATTATGAGATACCCAACTATGATTTGTCATATTATTCATTTGTTGTGAGACAGCACAGAGACAGCTAAACGGAGTTGATTTCCTTAAGTATTAAAAGAGGGTGCTAAAGCAACAGGGAAACAGCAGAGCAGAGCCCTTACAGGTCATTATTGTCTATAAAAATTAATAAAAAACTGCATCATGCCAGTGAATTTTTAAGTCAGTTCATTCCATATGGTCCATCTTCTCTCCGACAAGTCAGTTGCTAAAAACAAGCAATAAATCATCCCCATTCTTTTATTTTAATACTGTAAAGAATATTTGTTTTTATAACCAAATTGATTTAAGACTTAGCGCAGCCACAAAACATTCTAAACAGATGTCTAACTTGAAAGACACTAATATACTTTCTTATCCTGTAGTTATGGAAATTTGGGTTGCATGCAACCTGAAACCTAGATTTTTAAGCCCAAAGGAAAATGCATTTAGGTAACATGTATGTTATTACAACTATGCATTTGCAATAACTGATTTCAGTGAATAGAAAACATCCTTGATACACAGCTCTGTAACTCAATTAAAAGCTGCGCAAACAGAAAAGTTGTAACAATACTTGGGGTTTATGTGCAGAGGAAATATCACTGGATTAATATCACAGAATCATAGAATAGTTTGGTTTGGAAAGGACCTTTAAAGGTCAGCTAGTCCAATGCCCCTGCAATGAGCAGGGACATCTTCAACTAGATCAGGTTGCTCAGAGCCCCGTCCAACCTGACCTTGAATGGTTCCAGGGATATGTGGATTTCTGTTTACAGCTATAGATGGCTCAGAGAAGGAAAAGTTTTTATTGACACACATATGGAGAATCTGAGGTGTGGCACAGCCCGTGAGCTTTTATAATTGTTTGCGCACAGCCCTTTCTCTGGGAAGCACTAAAAATGTTTCATCCTGAGAGGCGCAGCGACAGAGGAGCACCAAATGCTTCTTTCTTCAACCTCGGGCTCAGACTTATGACAGTATGGCAACGATACTCCCTTTCAAAAAATTGCCTGCTGCTTTCCTCTGAGTGGTGCATTGACTGGTAAAGCGGGCATTGCTTTCAGTTCATCAGACTGTTCCGGAGCTTTGTCAGGAGACGACTAGGACTGGCAAGGAGGCTAAACTCAAATTAAAGAGGGGGAAAGCAACCACAGTGAGAAGGGACATCGTCCTGATCCTTTTCCGAGTCCTGCATAAGATAGAGGGTTATTTCTTCTATCAGGAAAAAGCTCACGGATCTGATATGAAGCTATGCCAGTCTGTCTCACCCCTGCACACAACTCACTTGGACAGTGCAGGCATCAGGAACATGTGTGGCCAGCTAGAGCTGATCCCACAGTCCACTGTCACTGACTTTCTGCCTCTGGTCACCCGGCTCCCTCTCTACAGCTTCCAATTAGAGCCTACACAAGAAGGTCAAGCGAGGCTGTTTCCTGAAGGAGCCTCTGCCATATGAAGCAGCATGATATGGGAAAGGGTGCCAGGCTGTGACATGGAGGAGCAGAAAAAGTGGTGCCAAGCAGGGACACCCTTAGTTCAGTTCCCAGTCCCACTGTGGAGAGCTCCTTGGGGTACCTGGAGCAGCCTTAAGCTGCCCCTTCCCAAAGAACAGCAGCCCATAAGCTGCGGATGGGGCACTGTGGACTTCTGCTGTGGAGGACGGAGATGTAGAGCAATTGCTTTTTCACGCTCTGGATGTCCTCATGAGTTTTAAACTGGCAGAACAGCACTTGCCAATGGTGGATGCTTGTGTGTGCGTGCATATGGTGGCAAATGGGAGAGCACATCTGGGCACATTTTTGTATTTTCATCGAATTTAAAATGTTTAGTACCATAAATTATAATTTGATCTCCAGTTTGAGTGCTGGGACCTACCAGGTTCCTTGTGAAAGTTTTGGGGGGAGAGAGGGACTGCATATGGCTCATGTCACAGAGAATGAGTGCTCTGCACAGCCCAATAGCTTCTTGCCTGTCCCATGACAGACGAGAAGGTATTCATCTTGGTGAGGGGGGACAGTATTGCCTCTTATGTTCCCCCAGGAAATAGTTTGGCTGGAGGGATTTCATGGACATGTCTTTATACTTAATTACACAGTATAGGTGTTATCAAGTGTGCAAATATTATGCACTGTGCTAACAGCAGAAGTTCAAATTAAGGAAAAGGGAGAATTTGAAATAGTATCTTGACCACAACAGAGTCAAAGCTACTGTGAGTAGACTGCCTTCGTCAGGGTTGCTGCAAGATGACAGCAACCCAACTTTCAGATGTAAACAACTGAGACAGCTGAGTTCTTGCCAGCACAATACCTGCTAGTGGTTTAATCACTTACATGCTGACACAAATAAGGTTTGGGAACCCTGTAACTGTGTCAATTACAGAAGAAGATAGGAAGCAGGCCTCCTCGTGGGGTTTGGTTGTTCACCTTTGCAAGCTGCCATAACACCTCTGTATCAATTGGCATTTTTAACAGCCACCTCAAGTCTCTCTTCTGCTAGGTTATCTGGCAAGTTTAATATTTTCACCTCACTCTGCTGTCATCCTTGGTCTTTCATTCTTTAGCTCCTTCTTTGCCTTTGAGACACCTTTGAGAAATCCTGCAGTTTGTCCCAGAGGCCTCCCATACCCACTGACAAGCCAGAACTTTGGTCTTCCCTTAACTCAGAAGGTCAGTCCACTTCAGGTACAGGCACAAAGCTGTTTGTTAGTACAAAGCTCCATGGAGAGGACACAGCCAAAGTGTGGCTTCATTGTGCTTTTGTCATCTTCTTCACTGTGATTTACAGAAGATTTGAGATAGTGCTCGATAACCTTACTATCAAAAAACGCTCTGCCAAGATACATACTGAAAATTCACAGTCTTTTTCTGAAGTGATTTCCTTTGTCATCAAAATCCGATACGTACCTTGTAGGAGATAAGTCTTCAGCTATGCAGTGCTCTGCTCTCAAACGCATCTGTGATAGGGTTCATGGTGTGTTGGGATGGCCTACGACAGCCAGGTACTCAGCAGCACAAGAGAAGCAATGGCCAGATTTGAAAGCTAACGCAGGAGAAGATGTAGTGCCACAAGAATCGTTCTATTGATTCCAGGGAGTGTAAGGGGGAATAAGGTGGGCGTTTGCTTTAGATTTTAAATACTTTTAGATTTTGTGGATAACTATATGTCATGGTTTAACCCCAGCCAGAAACTAGGACCACATAGCTGCTTGCTCACTCCCCCCAGCCGGGATAGGGGAGAGAATTGGAAGAATAAAAGTGAGAAAAAAATCATGGGTTGAGATAAAGGCAGTTTAATAGGTAAAGCAAAAGCCGCGCACACAAGCAAAGCAAAACAAGGAGTTCATTCACCACTTCTCATTGGCAGGCAAGTGTTCAGCCATCTCCAGGAAAGCAGGGCTCCATCATGTGTAATGGTTACTCGGGAAGACAAACAGCATCATTCCAAACATCTGCCCACCGCTTCCTTCTTCTTCCCCCAGCTTTATATACTGAGCATGACATCACATGGTATGGAATATCCCTTTGGTCAGTTGGGATCAGCTGTCCCGGCTGTGTCTGCTCCCAACTTTTTGTGCACTCCTGGCCCACTCGTGGGCAGCACGGTGTGAGGAGCAGAAAAGGCCTTGACCGCTTAGCAACAACCAAAACCATCAGTGCACTAGTGCTCTACAACACCACTCTCACCCTGAATCCAAAACACAGCCCCACACCAGCTGCTAGTAAGAAGGTTAACTCCATCCCTGCTGAAACCATGACACTATAAAATACATTTAATACATTTAATTAAGGAATTACCTTAATCCCCTGGTAGACGCATTAGATATTAGAGCCAAATTTTGGCATCTTTTGCAGAGACAGGACAAGTAGCATTAACAGGTCTTGTGGTAGATGTCTTGAAAGTGTTATGTCAAAACCAATGAAGCTTTAGTTTGATGTGACAGGTCAGCTGAACTGGATGGCACTAGACCTTTAGACTTGTTTCTCCAGCTATGTCCAACCTGGCCTTGTCCCTTACTTTCCCAGATAGTCACCACTTGAGCTGGGGTGGATTGCTGTCCCTTCTCTAAGCTCACAAGAGGCAGAATTTTCTCCAAAAATGAGAGAGACAAAACCAAGAAGAAAACCAAACTGAGATGACATATGTATCAGTCCGGGCAAAGGCTCGCATTCAGTCATTTTCACCACTGTGCTAATCCTGATACTCTTGTGAAAAACAGAGTCCCTGGAGTGAAAGAAGGAATATCTAGTCTTTCCCTTAGGGAAACCTAAGGGAATTTTTCTGCCTCTTTGGAGCTTTGAAATCGGCATACCAACCTCAGGCACAAAGCAGTTTTTACCATCTTCTCTGAAGTGTTGCTGACAGGGCAAGTGTTCTCAGGGGAAGGAGGCTGGCTGGTGGTAGAGGGAGAGGATGGGGTGCCATCTCTGTTTCTGCAAAATCTTGCCAGGCTTCAGCTATCTGGTGCACTCTCTTGGGAGGAGTCATCAATCTTGTTTCCTTGGCACTTGTCATCTGTCATCAGCCTCTCCTCTGTTGGCCATGCCTAAATGTGTGGGTCTGAATGAGTGTACCATGCCAACAATCCTGTCCAATTCCAGAGCCGGGAGACATGACGGGAGCCTTGCCAAGAGTGCTGTTTGCCTCAAGTGCTGTTCTTGGCCACTTTCAAAACCCTTGATCTTTATTCCATGCTGTAGTGTCACATCTGCAGGCTTTACAGTGGCAATACCACCAAGGGTATCAGCTTCTGCCTCAATACAGGACTGTCTGCATCACCACTTTACCCCGGGAGCAGGCATCAGTTGGAGAATGATGCCCAGGATAAGCTGAAAAGCATCAGAAGCATTTTCCAGGGTGTGCCTGTTGAGTCCTAGATTGTGCAAGTGCAAGAAGATAAAAACTTGGCTGTACCAGAACATTAAGGTGGAACAGTCGCATCTGCTCACTTTGACTCCAGGAGCATTATCATCCTTCACATTTCTCTCCCCCTGTCTCGTTCCTCCCATGGAGCACACCAGGAACAGGCACTGTCATGCCCTGAGGCAAGAGGCATCTGCAGAACAGCAGCCCTTTACAAACTGGCTAGCCAGAACTTGACTACCCTACTGTGATCGCGCCTATGGATGGGGCACGTTTGTGTATCCCTCTGAGGCAAGAGATCACCTCGGGCAGCAGTTGGACTCCTGTCCTGGATACTCAGACAAGGGCATAATCAGACAAGAGGTGGCAGCTGGCTCCCTCTGTCTTCAGTTCTGTTGGAGAACTACATAAGGACTATTGCCAGAGTCACTGTGCTGTGAGAAGCTCATCTACCATTCACTAAGACTCTACTGGTTAAAGTTTTCTTGCACTGTCTTTCCTTGGGAGTTCTCTTTAGATCTCCTCTATGTGTCACATTTTGCAAATGGAGAGTCTTTGCTCGCTTTTGAGTGCCCAGATGTGCAGATAAATTTTTCTGGTTTGGGGGTGAGGAGATCAAGGCATCTCTCTTAAGTATTTTGGTACGTACGCCTGGAAATTGAATCCAGTCCCTTTTACAGTTAATCATTTTCTGGCAAAAAGATTCATATAAAAAGTTAGTTGGTGATGCAGAACTTAATATTGCAGTCATAGATTTATACCAATGATGAGAAGCATGCAATAATGCTATTTTTGCAAACTAAGATTGTTAGTTTTGAACTTTTAGAAGTTTTGCGTACATTGTTCTTTGCCTGCACTCTTGAGAGGCTCATCCTGGAGGTTTAAGGACAGAGACCCACATGCAGACTCTGGTTTTGTTTTAGACTCCCAGTGAAAGAAGCTAGTATTAGGAGAAGATCAGGCTAACTGGTTACAATATTGTCACAGTGACTTGTGCTTTTCACGTATTCTAAGCAACTGAATCAAGAGAAATAGATTTCTGACTAATGGGTAAAATGATATGATGCATCTCATTTCCCTCTTCCTCGCCTACTTCAGCATGATCTCCTAATGCTATTCACATTGTAACTTTTGAGGACAGATATAGTTAGACAGATATCCCACTAGCGAGGGATAGTGAAAAATATTTGCTTTAATCTTTGTTCTAGTCTTTGTCTTATAAGGCTATCCTGTGCAACTCTTGGGGGAAATGTGCTCCCAGAAAACTCAGTATAAGTCATTTGAGCAATGTCGTTTGTAATTCCTATTTTTTGACCAATACTTAGAATGACAAAGGGATTTCCACAGTTCACCAATAACGTATGGTACCAGAGTGATCTTTCATCCCTGAAAGCTCAGAAGTAATGATATATACTAACACAGAGGGAAAATATATATAAAAATATTGGAGAGAACTCCAATCTGCTAGGCAACTTCTTACCTGCTATTGAAAGGAGAATGTGGCACCCCTTGTACCCACCTATCAGTTGTTCAGCAACAGGTATTCCAGCTAGGAAAAGGAGATACTCCTCATCTCCTTTTCCTCCAGTATTAATTGACCAGGGAAAGGATATGAGCCATGCCCTCCTTCCTTTGCATTGCTTTTTCTGGGAAACTAGGGTCTGCAGTAGGGAGCTGGATGTAGCAGGCACATAACTATCAAAGCCTCAAAGACAGAAGTACTCTACAGATCTGAAAAGAGCAATTCATGATTGTGTCATTTCATGTGTCATGCTTGTTTTGTTCAGCTGTGAATGTCAGTGAAGAGACGGCTTCATTTCACACTTCAACCTCCTCTGCTGCAGATGGAAGTGTGCAACCGCTTTCTAAAGTCCTGGTCCATAACACGCATCACTTACTTCTGCCTGCAGATGGTATGTATTTTTCTTACAATTCACCATCTTTCTTCTTTCCTGGGTGGCCAGGGAAGAGAAATATTAAAACAGTGAAAGCCTGGAGAAGAGTAAAGGAGAATGGGTTGGGCAGAAAGTGATCAAAGCTGTTTAGAAGACAGAGCCGTTTTCTTTAAGGCCATCTTTTATTACTATATCTGCTGTGGATGGGACTATCCACTCTATACAGGTGACATGCAGGGTCTAATGACATTATCCTCTCTAGGTCAAAAACCTGAAATAAGACATTACCACTTATATGTAGACCACAGGCAGACAACAGACTGATGTTGAACTGAAGAATAAAGAGTTCCCAGTGAGATTCCAGAAATTCCTTTGGTATCCTGTTCAAGTGCTTCAATACCCTATTAAAAATTTTCCCATTACTATTTTCTGCAAAGCAAGTGCACTTATTCTTGGCCTTTTCCCAGGGGAGGCAGTAATAAGTAACCACTGTTCCATTCTAATATGTAGGATTCAATAACTTTCTTCTAGAAAAGAGAGGAAAACAGAAAAAAGCCAGTCTCCTTCTGTCTTTTGCCAGACATCATTATTTCTAAAACTCTGATCACTCCTCTTGCCCTACTTGGGTTCACTTTTGGGGATCTTTTTTACTTGAAGTATTGTGTTTAAGACTAGGCACTGCTTCAGTTCGTTAGTAGCCTCTTACCTGAAACCAGGACTCCCACGTGGCAAGATGGGCTGGATGATGTTTGTCCATTAAACCTCAGTTCTTCAGTGGAAAGGTAGATAAAACAGGAGCACCAAAGCAGTTTAATTATGTTTTCCTGGAGGAAATGTGGGCTGGGGAACATGAAGATTCCAAAAAATATAATCAATACAGAAACTAATTTCCCAGATCTATCTTTAATAAAGTGTGATAAAGTTATCCAGTGGATACTTTGCAGATTTCCAAAACATCCATTTCTGCTACACTCAAATCTTTGGAGAAAAGGCAAAGTACGTGTTTGTCCCAAACTAGAGCTCAACTCTGCATGACATTTGTCTCTCTTCAAAGGTTGTAGGAGTTTTTCAGAATAACCTAACCATGATTTTTACCATAAAAAGACTCTTTGGGATAACATATAGCACTCTTTTGAATTAGACAGCCCCAATCTGCTCACTGCTCTCTGTTAATTCCTGTTCATTCATTATATCAGGGGCTAGTAGACCAAAGAGTGACAAGATTAATTAAAACAGCCTGGCAAAGCTGTTTAGGGCAGTGGAGCTGCACTAGAACATCCTGAGCCATATTTCAATGAAGAGCTCTGCAGATTGTGCCAGTGGCAGCCGTCATGGTCAGGAAATTTTCTTGCCTTAGCAGTGCCAGCCTTGTGCAATAGCACTCCCCATAGCTTTAAGGATGACAAGTCTCAGCAGGAAGAAAAAATGAAGCAATGGTGATTTCTGGTGGTGTTCTGCAGCAATTTGGAAGCTTTCCACCTTCAAGACTTCATTTCCCAGTATGGAGAAAGATTGTGGCTGGAACTGGCACTGGTAATCTTACTTTCACTAAGGATGTTTGGGAGGGGGGAAGCGGGAGAGAGACATGTTCACTGTGCATTGCAAAAGGTGGACCTGTTAAGACTTTTACTATTTTCTAACCCCCTGTTTTCAAAATGCAGCTACACCACGAGATCTGTCTCTGGGTAGATTGCAGCCACAGATTAATCAGCTATTGAAACCTGCAGACTTCTACCAGCACCTCTGTGTGTGTCTTGCTCCTCAGCTGACCTCTACCTTCTTCAGGTGTTTTGGTGGTTTTCCTCTACAGCATCTGCCACCTTTCCTAACCTATTCACAAATGCTTGCGCCATGTAGAAACTGAGGTTTTGCACAGCAAAGAGCTCTTTCCCCTTCCAGTAGCAGATTTCTTTCTTGTGATCATCTCTGGAGCAAGGACAGATGGCTCCAATCTTTGCCTAGGAAAAGGAGTGGATTGTTCCTCTGCCAGTCCCAGCGCAGGTCTCCTCCCACTGCAGTGAGACAAAAAAAATGAAGAATCATCTCAAGCAATCCCTCTTGCATGCCAACTGGAACACTGTCGTTTCTGAGTCACCACTGGGGCTTTGAGTACTCTCTTCACATGCCTCTTATCCGCTAGTCCTACCCTGACAGACAGTGTGGGAAGAATGCAAGTGGCGTCATTCCAGAAGTCACCCCCGCCTCTGCCCTCATGGCCAAAGAGGAGGGTTTGAGGCACAACCGTGTCACTCTTCACCTCTACCCAGGCTCCTTAGTCCCAGGCTTCAGGTTTGTCTCACGGGGGCGGAAAGTTTCCCTGCTATGCAGGAAGAACAAGGCATCTGCCACAAGCCGCCTGCCAGCAGAACTTCTATGCACCAAAGATTCCTTTGTTTACAGGTTTCTTACCCAGCCCAAATGTAACCTGTATTTTCAGACTGTTAAAGTATTTAGTAATAGTTAGCAGCAGCACTGAAATTCCCAAGCATGTTTCTTCAGAAAAAACACAGGTGATAGCAAAGGTATTTTTCAGCTCATTTTCAGCTTATTTTGTTCTTTCCACTACTTTCTTCTACTAGCAAGTGGAGAGAGTTTATTTTGTCAAAATGATTATACCTCTAAAATGGTAAAACTTCTATCTGCTTTAAGATGGTGGAAGAGCGCAGAAACGAAACTCCAAACAATTTGGAAATCTGTGTTTATAAATGCAACATGACAAGTGGAATAACTACACCTGGCACATGATTTATTGGTTACACATTGTGATATAATATGCTAATTTCCTAATATGGTGACCTAGAGTGGCTTACAAGTTTCACTGTTGTGTTTGTTTTCCAAATCAGTTCTTTATTCTTTTCCAGTCTAATATTTGAGTTAAGGACCAATATTTTTAAAGCACAAATGGATCATCATTGACAACACACCGTTCACAGATTTTGATCGTCTCTAGTGCCCATTCATACATGCTCTGTGGACTTAGTGCTGAAGTTACCTTTCAATTCAGTGTTTCTTTGACTATATTTAGATATTAAAGAGTATCTTATATTGCAAGGGAATGAAGACGTATATGAAAAGGGGGAATCTTACCAAAGTATATAAATACCTGAAGGGAGGATGCAAAGAAGAGACAGGGCACAAACTGAAACACAGCAGGTTCCCTCTGAACATTAGCAAACACTTTTTTACTCTGAGGGTGACCAAGAACTGGCACAGGTTGCCCAGAGAGGTTGTGGAGCATCCACCCTTGGAGATATCCAAAAGCCCTCTGGACGTGGTCCTGGGCAACTCGCTCTAGGTAACCCTGCTTGACAAAGGGAGTCGACCCAGATGACCACCAGAGGTCATGTTCCCACCTCAGCCCTTCTGTGATGTCTTGTGATCTATGATTCTGTGAAAAAGGCACGATAAAATTTATTTTTAAAATAGAATACTCACTTTGTCTGTGTAAGTCAAATGTTTCTGTCACTACAATAAATTATCCGCAGAATCATAGTTTAAAAGTATCTTTTTATTTCAGTTAAGTATAGCTTGGTATCCCCTTGTTTTGCTAAGGAACAATTAGTTACTAATTAACTTCCTGCCAAAATACAGAATTTCTACCCATTTTCTACCCACGCTGTCTGGATCTTCCTCAGTCCCCCCGAATTATATTGCACAAGAAGGGGCAAACCAATTCTTTGATTACTCAGTCTGCTTATTTTTCTGTCCAAGTTTGAAGTCAATGAAGCCTAGCTCTCTTAGTACTCAGAAGGAATGGAGATGATGAGACAGAGATATGTAGGGTATTCCTGTGACAAGTACGTCAGCCTTTCCCTCAGTACATTTCTCCTGTGGTTTTTGTGGTATCCAGTATGATACACATCATTCTCATTGCTGAGTGCATTCATTTCATCTGATGCCTGATGGCTGTCTCCTGTTTATTAGTTGCAATGTTGACACACTCCATAAACCTAAAAGCAAGGAATTTATCATGAAAACATAGGTATTACCAACAGCACAACAGTAATTCTGTGTACAGTGGCAAAAGAGTCAAATATCCCCAGCGGGTTTTTTTGCAATAGCTTTGCTGATGTATCAAAAAGGGTGGAAGAGAGTGGAGCCCGGCGGTATTCCAGAGATGAGTCCTTCACAATCTTTCCTCCAGCAATCGCCCCAAGTCCCCAGTGCAAAAGAGGAGGCCTTTAGCTACGACTGTAGGTTTGATACCTATGTCCATTTGGCAAACCTCTCAGGTGCAGGAATTGCTCTCAGGCCTCTGGGACAGACATCTGCAAAAGTGGTATCAAGGAAGAAAGTCTGGAGACAGTCGTTTCAGAAGTGTATGTTGGGGATGCCAGCAGAGCAGTGAAGCTACAGTGATATCTGGTGGAAGGAAGGAGAACTGGGCCAATCCTGTGAGGTATATTGTTTATGTAGGGTTTGAACAACCTGACCCCAGTTTTCATGGTGGAATTGGAAGTGCCCTCATGCTTCCTGCTTACACAATTGGTATGTTCTTTGGGTGAGGGTACTGATGCATGGCAAGTGAAGGAAGGCAACGCAGAGCTGGTTTGGACCTACCTCTAGTGGTCACGGCCGTAACATTTCTAGGATGGACCTGATCTGTCATTAGCATTGGTACTTTAATAAAGCACGGAGCCCAGACTCAAAGACCCTGCAGGACCTCTGACCGTTTGCATGGACTGTGTTTCCTGCAACTGTGGGTCTCAGGAAAGGTTCGTCAGCTTGGGCACGATGTCAGCCTCAAACCACCTCTGGGTACTTATGAGGGCCTGCACACTGACAGGTAAGCTTCCTCGACAGTGGGGGACTTGTGAGTAGGAGGGAGATATGGAGACAAGGAGTTCTCCTGGTGACAGCATGGGTCCCGTGGGACTGGCGCTCATCCAGAGCTAATGGGCTCCAGCTGAACGGACCTGACTGTTGCTGGGCATCTGCACCCGATACGCTCACCAGTGTGTTTCAGCAGTAGACCATTTTTCTGAAGCTACTAAATGTTGCATGACAAAAGCTGACACAGGCTCTCTCACCATCTCTTACCTTCCTTATCTCCTCTACCGATGGCTGTGTTGCCCATAGTTCCCTTATCCTGCTATCACAGTAACCCCGAAGCACTTCACGTCCAGGAGGTGCTGCATGCTGTCTGCCTTGTTGAGCAGTGAGCTAATAAACCTCCCTGGATTTCAGAGAAGTAGGTATCAGCATAAGATGCTCAGAAAATATTGGGACTTTGCCAGAGGTAACCATCCCAGATAGATAGACTCAAGCTTATAGATGTTCATCAGATTACTTAGTGTAGCCCAGAAACAGCTTGGCTATTCTGCTGACAAGGGTAGTGCAAAATTGGTGGAAAGCAGTAACTTTACTGGCTAGTGGGAGTGCTCCAGACTTACCCAGACAGGCAGTGGTCTTTAGTTACTTGTTTACATTCTGTTTCTTCAGTAATACAATAAATATCAAGTAACTCTTCTGGAACTTGAGATAGGGATCTGTCGCATTTTTCAGTCTTGGCACAAAACCTCTTTATTAAAAACAAAAATTGGGGGAGGAGGAGGAGTTGAAACCAGATAACTTTTCATAGATGGTTCTGCTGTTAGAGTGAAGGAAACTGATAATATTTGTAGATTTGACTTCACTGTAGTTTGTGCAAGTGCCCGGATAGCAGTAGTCCACAGGTTCCTCTCTTGTGCCCATTGCAGTCTTCTGATTTCCCCCAAAGTGACTAGAAGCAGTTTATTATTCATTTAATTTACTCTACTATACAATACATGGCTTATTACTATTTACTCTTTGAATAGCCTCACTCATGTTTAGCAAATTCTTTGGCATTTTCATATATTGCAAATATATTGTCAAATTAAAAAAATATTTCTGTGTTTAGCTTATGACCTCTAAGGGTTTGGCTGTGCCATTTTTAACAAGATCCCAGTGGCTGGAGAGCGCAGAAGGGGGCTCACTTGCAGTGGCCACCTGCAAGGGGGGACGAGCCCCTCTCAGGCCTCCTCCCTCTGGCAGAAAGGCTGTATGAGCAGCTGACTGGAGTGTGGCGCGTCTCAGCTGATGCCTGTTTACAGCTGTTGGTTTACAGCTATCCCAATAAAATAAAGGCCTGGTGGTGGTAGGGTTATATTGGTATTTCATGATAGACGGCCTGTGCAGCTTTGATGCTTGAGATGCGGGAGCGCTGGGCAAGCAAGACAGGAGAGAAGAATGAAAAAATTAAGGTAAAATAAGGATGTCTTTCTTTGCTTATAGGGACTAGATGTGGATCCTGTTCACCATTCATTTCTCTGCTAAGAAAATAGACTTGTGGTACCCTCGGAACTGTAATGTCCCCCAAGAGTCCAAGAGGCTGGGGAGGCAGAAGAGGGAGCGGGCTGCTGGGATGGCAGTGGCTGGAGTGGGCAGCAGAGCTGCAGGCAGCGGCAATGGCTTCTCTACCAGCCAGTGCCGAGGCCGCTGCCTGGAGTGGGAGCACTGCCAGGGCCTAAATACCAACTCCTGGAGCACCAGGATGCATCCAGACCAGAATGATAAACTGGAAGCGGCTGCAGCTACTAGCTGGGGCAGGGTGGCTGTCTTACCAACCGGGCAGGGCTGGGAGTCAGGATTGGGTGAGGATGGCTATTGGGTCAGTGGATGGCAATTTTTCCTATTAGTTAAGCAGGTTTTCCAAGTTTACATGTTGTTGTATTTTTTTTCTCTTGTCTGGCCTCTCTCCTTGGGTCAGAAAATGTGTACGTCTGGAGCCCTTTTGTTTAGCTCTCAGCTTGGGGGCAGGAAAAAGTTACTCATGGCTGAGCTCTCGGGGTATAATTTAATTTCCTGGGTCTGGGGCTAGTGGTTTAAACTGGTGTCATTTAGAAGTTTTTTAGCAAGAGCACCGAGAAGCTGAATTGGCGGAAACTATATGGCAAGGTACAGGTATGTTTTCTTTGAAAACGAGAAACAAATGTGAATGCTACCAAGAACCGGGAACTTCAGTTATTTTGTGTGTACTTTAGCGTTATCTGCGCCGATCAGTCTCCCCAGTCTTTGGTTGTCTTTGTTTTCATTTTCGCATGAACACAATGATGGTGCTTTTAGACTGAGGTATTTCAGGCACTATGTCTTACGCAATTTGCTCTTAAACAGCTGAGACATGGGTGCCTATCTGTGTATGACAAGGATTAGTTTATTGCTTATTTAATAGAGATCTTGAAAACTTGTTTATAACTGTTTACATACAATTTCTTCAACAATTCGGATTGCCTAAGGCTACGGCATGTTCCCCGTGCTTATGTGCAGTGTGTAACCCCCGTGTGGCCTCAGGCAAATGGAATGGTTAAAAGATTTATGCACTGTGTGGATAAACAAAATCTGGGAGAATTTCCCTGAGGCTTTGCCTGGATTGGCAAAATGGTGTGATTTTAAAACATGATAGTTAGTACCTGGCATTTCTCATATAAGCTGGCTTGATGAGGAAAAACCTGTATGAGAGAACAAGGGTTTTTAAAGAAACCCCACTTTAATATAGCGTATGTTCACAGCTTGCCCTGCCTAACCAACTTTTTATAAGACAGCGACTACTATCACTGGCATACAACCCTTTTTCCTAGTGCAGACGTAACCTGAGAAAATAAATACCTTGAAGACTTTGAAGAATTGCCCTGACCGGCTGATGCAAAAGACACGCCAAACTGAGATGGAGATTTGAGGAATTTCTCTTTCTGGTGGAGGGAACAAAGAGGAATCTGGCAAAATCCCCCGCAGTTTTGGATCCTGCCCTGACCCTTATCGAGGATTTCCTGGAGCCCGGTATCAATGGGAAAACTTCCACAGGCTGGAAAATGTGAGGATTTCACCTGCAATGTGCTTCCCTCGTTCTTGTTTTGTGTTGAAGCCACAAAACCCTTGACTTTGGAGACTTTGGGGGTGGGGGGGACGTGATGGTGGTGGTGGAATGGGGGACAGATGTTGCCAAGGGGTTTGGAAAGCCTTGTTCACTCTAATTCAGCCTTTAAGCAAAGTACAACAGGCTATATATAGGCCATATGTAATTATGATTTCTCTAGGAAAGTGATTGATTTTCTTTCAGTATAAACCAGTCCCTCACTGGCGCAGGCCGAGACGAAATAAAGATGTTGGCTTGGCTTCCGACACCCAGCGAGGAAATTAATTTTAAAACAGCACGGCCCGTTACGCCAGGCCAGCATTCCTCCTGGGCCTCAGACCACTAGAACTGATGGGCGCCGGCCATTTTCCTCACACCTCCGGCGCAGGCCCCCGGCCCCTGCGGGGGAGGCGGCTCCGAGGCGGGGGGGACACAGAGGGGGGGCCACCGCCGACCTCCACCCCACCATCCAGCTCGCTGGGCGTCGCCGGGTGCCGGGGAATGGCCCGGGGCGGGGCTTCCATAGCTCCTGATCTGTGAGGCGGGCGCAACAAGCCGCCGGGAAGCAGCAGGTTTCCCGCTGAGGAGCTGCAACCGCCCGGCGCTTCCCGGCAGACCGGCGGATCCGGGGACACTCCAGCTCCTCGGGGAGGAGCCGCTTTCCCCCCGGGAAGCCGGCCGAGGAGAGGCTCGACGCCGGGTTCCCCGCGGCCCGCGGCTGCCGCCCGCTGGAGGGAGCGAGCAGGGCCCGGGGCCGGGACCGCGGGGGGGCGGCCCGGGGTGTCCCGTCGTCCCGCTTGTCCCTCCAGGCCCGGCGTTTCGCCTTCTGCCAGCCGCTGGCTCTGAAGCAAGTCCAGAACCGACTTGTCGCACCCCCCTAGGGAGGCACCTGGCCTCGGCGGGGTGGCATGGAGGCGAGAAGCAGCCTTAGTTCAGGGTGGTGTTACCTGAAATAAAAGCTCTCGAAACCAAAAGTAGTTAGGAGATACTGCTTTATTCGATGTCAGGTGCTAGGGGGAAAACCTGCAGATCTAGCACGCCTTACCGGCGATATTTGCCCATTATTTATGCACAAAATATTCTCATAATTCCACCTACCTAATACATAACTCCACCTAGGCTTACATATTCATTAGGATGACCAAATAGTTTACTGTAAGTTTGCCAACTTCTTGAGGGTGATAAGGATGTTCCTTGAAGGAGACACAGCTCAGTCCTAATTGGTATAGGAGTACATACTTGACGCATAAAAGAACCTTGAAGAGATTAACTACTTCTTGTTATCCCATCCTTGGTGATTAGCTACTTCTGTCTGTCTCCTCATTATCACTATCTGTAACATCAGCTCAGTGACTATTTTCTCACACAGTAAGAAGGTCAGTAATTAGCTGTTTTCTCACACAATAAGAAGGTTAGTAGGAAACAACAACATTTTAGTTAGCATATGGTTATAAACAAAGCAGAGGCCTGTCTTTGGTAACAGTGGTTCTCCTGCCAGCAGCTGACTGACTGCCCATCGCCATTAAGACTTCTAAGTATCAGGCTTATTCTGCTAGAGCAGATTAAAAAGCCTGATTAAAAAGCTCTTCAGCAATCTTTTTTTATTCCTGAGGAGAATTCTTATGCAGTCAGATCATGCGGCTTTACCAAATTCTTATTTATAAGCCCAAAAGGCTGCTCCCATAAAGACAACTGATATAAGGAGACCTCTCAGACCCACCCCTCAGAACACTCCGTGGCTCATATCCACACCTTCACCCTCTCATTTTTAACATCAGTGTAAAGCCTAGGCATGCGGTCCAACAATATTTTGTTGTTGGGTTCCCCAGGGCTACCTAGGGAGGCATCACTTCCATCTCTTACCACCACCCCTCCTTTATATTCCCCTTTAATCCTCTTTGCAGGTGCACACCCTCAGGAGGCCAGGTCGGGTGCCTGCCCTGGTGATCCAGAAATTACGCCTACTCGCTGGGGGTGTTTGCTTTTCTGCTTTCCCGTCTTCAGGCACGGCCTCTGCACATCGGTTTCAAATACAAGGTTTTGTGTTATCTGCAATGAGATGCTTTCGTGAACTGGCCCATCTCACAGAACGAGCCAGGCCGTATCATATCTTGGCCTTGCCCTATCACTTTCATTTTAATGAAAAAACCCCAATCCCCCAAAGCCGGTCTTTCCCTCTAGCAGAAATCTGACGTTCTCTTTCTGTATGTCATCCTCATATGAAAAATCAACCATCACCCATAAACCAATATCTTTCTGCTTTCTAAATACAGAAGAATACTCATTTTAACATTTGCCTTTTCTGTATCAATAACAGTTTACCATTGGCATACAGTAACAGGACTATATACTTTAAATTTTTAAGTGGTTTTGTTCCCTGTCTTGTACACCTCAAAAACTCTTTTCTTGTGTTTAGGTCTGCCAGTCAAGACTTCTTTTCCTACTGTATTTAGCTTTATTTGTCACTATTGAACTTCATTAACTTCTCATCTATAGAGTCATAAAATCACTTAGGTTGGAAAAGACCTTTAAGATCGTCAAGTCCAACCATAAACCTAACACTGCCAAGTGCACGACTAAACCATGTCCCTAAGCACCACGTCTACACGTCTTCGAAATTTCTGGAAAATAAATACTTGGCCACCAGAAAAATATAAAAATTATGTTCTGTCCCTACTGATATACATGATTATGCTCCCCTTTCTTTTTCTTTCACATTTCATGAAAGTATTTGTTGTCCTCTGATCAAGTGCACTGGAAGAGATTTGCTGATATTTTCTGTATCAATTAAAACCCAACCTTGTGTTGATGTAAGCGAAACCAACTCAATGAGCTATTCTAACCCTTATGTGATTTGAACCAGTGAAGACCTATGAATTTCTAACTCAAGGTTCTACATGGGGCCTATAGGACAGGGTCTATTCCAGCTAAAATAGCAGGAATTGGCTTCAGAGCAAATAAAGAAAGGTACATGAGGCAGACGTGCACTCGCGGCTCAGAAAGCCAACCACATCCTGGGCTGCATCAAAAGAAGTGTGGCCAGCAGGTTGAGGGAGGTGTTTCTCCCCCTCTACTCCACTCTGGTGGGACCCCACCTGGAGTATTGTGTCCAGCTCTGGAGTTCCCAACATAAGAAGGACGTTGACCTGTTGGATCACATTCAGAGGAGGGCCATGAAGATGATCAGAGGGCTGGAGCACCTCTCATATGAGGAGAGGCTGAGAGAGTTGGGGTTGCTCAGCATGGAGAAGAGATGGTGCCGAGGAGACCTTATTGCAGCTTTTCAGTACTGCCCTGGTTTGAGGTAAAACAGAACCAACTATCTGTTCAGTAATTTTATTTCTTAGCTAGGCCTCTTCTAACTCTCTGGAATTAACAGCATGTTGTGTCTAAAGCGGTTCCTTCAGAGTGATAAGACAGTTTGTGCCAAGGAATGGTATGTAGAAAGGCTCTTGCTTATACTTATTGCTGTAACAACCAAGGTCAGCTAGGGGGTTGCAGGGGGGTTGGACTAGATGACCTTTGAAAGTCACCTCCAACCCAAACTATTCTATGATTCTACTTCTTCACTCTACATGTATTTCAGCTGTGGAACACATGGTTACTGATAGCTTATGTAGGTTCAGAAATCATTATATGCAAAGATATAATTTCAGTCTTGTGAAGTATCTGCCTCACAGAGAAGTACATACTATGAAAGTATTGTACGCTTGCTTTTTTTTTTAACTTTTTGCTGGGCAGATGCTATTAACCTCTTTTGTAGGCAGGATACTGGATTAGATGGAGCTGTGACCTGATCCAGAACAGCTTTTGCATGGTCTTATGCACATGAACCCAGCTGCCTCTGAGGTCTTGCCCCAGTTCCTCTGGATATCGTACTAGTCACCACAAAGTTCTACAAGTGGCATAGGCAGGCGAGACACTGGTGGGAAATTGCGCCATGCCAGCATGGCTTTCAGTTCGATGGGCCTGCACAGCAAATCCTAGAGAAGCAGGGGGAAAGCTCAGGTTGTTCTTATCCACTCCTTGTTCTCCCTCTCCTCTAGTTGCTTCTGAACGCTCAACCTGGTGGGTTTTTACACCCCACTGTTCATCTTGCTGCTTGAGAGCGGGACAGACTTTCACTTTCTTGAATACGTCACAGCACGGTTTAGTTTCCTAGTTTTCTGTGTGGGCTCTGAACTGATGTTCAGATGCTCTTAATAGGAACCCAGTTATTTTTATTGCCCATCAGTGCCTGACAGAAGCTGCCCAGAAGCAAAGTGCTAGTGCTTAACTCAGGTTCAAATCTGATCTACTCAACAGACCTACAGGATGAACATTTCAGAGGAACCTCTGACTGTCTCAGCATTTAATCAAACAAAATGTAAAGTTTGGTGGAGAAAATAAGCCTCACAAATAGCACTTTCTCCCACAAAAATTGACAGTGCAACTGAGAAAGTTTCTCTGTTCCATGCAGTCAAGCAGAGTTTAGTTTAAAAGACAGAAATAGCACAGTTGTGTGTAAATTAAATGACATTATTTGAAAACAACTTGGAAAGAATAGAGACTAAAAATCTCATCTAATTAATGTGTAACAATAGTTGATGATTTATTGACTCTTCTGTGAATATACAGTTTCTATTAACAATATTTAGATACATTTTCTCAGAAATTCTTAATTATTTATGTTTAGTAATTTATGATTAAACATTTTACAAGAAACAAGGCACTAAAATGTACAGTTAGTCATCCCTATTACATACAGTGTGAGTTTCAGACATACAGTAGATTCCCCTCACTTAGATAATTATTGAATCTCTTCCTCCAACGGTACTTTTTGTTGCATTTCGAACATACCCAACCTTTAGAAAGTATACATTTTAGGGCCCTACTTTGTCTCCTTTTACTCACTGTTTCTGTAAGAAAAACAAAGAATTTGATATGAAAATTAGCTACACAGTAAAGATGATGAAAACCCCATTCCTCACATTTCTAAGGATTCGGACATATTGTGAGGTCCTTAGAGATTCAAACTACAATGTGGGCATTATTTATCAATTAAAAACAACAGTAAAAAAAAAAAAATTGTTTAAAGGTGCAATTCCAGAAGCTACTTCCGTGGAGGGCAGAACCAGCTTTGGTGGTGTTTGAGGCACTAAAATACTAAAACAACAATTTACAGCAGGTAAGATGACGGAGGCTGACACCATGCTAGGAAAATCAGGTTAGTCTAATGGCCATCATTTGGCTAAAAAGGGGATCTTAAATAATGTATTGGTTTTAGTGCAATTTAAAAAGCAAAACCCAGAAACTGTTGCTAATTAAAGGCAAAGACCACAGGAGATACCATCTAATACTCCATTAAAATATTTAGTATCGGAAGGACTGTATACATTTTCAAGTATTTTATGACAAATAGCCCAGTACTTAAGTGCTAGTTCCATTTTAGATGCTCACTGACTATAAGCACAAACACGGCACAATGTAATTTTATATATTGCTAAAATACAACAGAATCTAATGTCACATAATAAATACAACACGGTATAAAGAAAGAGTGGTTTCCTATTAATTTGACCACTTATACAAAAATGACAAAGAGGAGTGCCTAGATTCAAGTTTCACCTTGAGATTATCAAGCTCTTGTGCTGGCAATATATTAGAGGTCGGATTTTCAGCGCCTCTGCATTTAGACTGCAGTGATCCTAAGCCCCCTGAGCACATGTGGAAAGATTACCACTTTCCGAGGTTTTCAGAGGATCCTTGCAGTCTCTTTGACCAGAGGAATTGAGGTGCAGTTCCACTGCCGGTGGAATATACATGCAAAATAGGGGAAGCTTCTGCAGGATAAGAAAAAATGATGGTGGAGAGAGAACCTTTCACAACAATCATCTTGAGTAATATCCTGAGTCATTGCCAAATTAAAGTGAAAGTTATTTTTTCCCCTTGGAAAGATAAGCTTTCTAAAAACGTGGCCAATGAGACTTGTCAAGACATGGCCAACATGATGTACGATCACAAGATGGTAGTACTGGCAGAGATGGCAATAACACATTTGGAAACAAATTATTTCTTAAAGAGTTTTCGCTTCTTGGGTACTGTAAAAATATTTCTGTTAATCTGCATGAATTTTTGGAAAGAGAGGTTCTTACTCACTTAGCAATATGAGTCACCCCGAAATCACAGGAAGAAAAAATGTTAAAGAAGGCTTTTGATAAGCAAAACCTATATTTTTTTCCCCTCGTAGTCACATAGTTTAGAAATTCCAGAAGATGGCCAGGTGAAGCAGGGTTCCAGTGCTCCCTGGAAACCAGCAGGATCTGAAAGTATAACCAACATGCTCTACTGAAAATCCTGTTCATGTTAGTTGGTGGCAAAACAGCTTGTACACCCTGTGACTGGAAGTTCAGAAACACAACTACAAAAAGAAAGGTATTATTAGGGCTATGCCTTCCAGTTCTCTGGGAAGTAGAATAGACTGGAATATCTCTATATTTGCATTTACAGCTTACCAGAACTCTCTGGTACAGATCTAAAATGTCAGGACATCTGCATCTTGAGAAGCTGAAGATCAGATCTCTCATTATTTAACCTTAGACTCTTCAGAAAAAAAAAAGGTGGAAAGTATAAATAAGCACAAACGCCCACATATAGCTGAAAATACTAAATATTAGAAAAAAAAATTGATATGTGGTACATTTGGTTGAATTTATGTATATATCTAACTGGGGGTGGATTAACATATTTGGGTTTATTTTTTTTAATTAAGAATGTGCACTGATTTGATGGAAGTAGCAAAGATTTTACGAGGAAGAAAGGTGAGGGCATGCCTGTGTGATATATTAACCATACCAGTCAACCAAATCCTAACAGAAGACTGAATCTGTCAGACTGAAGCTGTGTTAATTTATTGCTCTTGGTAGTTGAACACTGTTAGGACATAATTTTAGTCTGTCCCGTGATTTGGAAGATTTTGATATATAACAATTTAAAAAAAAATCATAGCCTACCACCCAAAGCCATTTTTACAGATCACCAAAGTAACCCACTGCTCTTACTATGTCCCTACTTGTGTTTTAAGTTGTGATGGGATGTAGGCTTGAGTTTGCTGTGCTGTGGGGCTTGAGCCACTGACATCCATGCTGCGTGTAAGAGAAGGGTTTAAATTTAAGCCAGTCTTTTCCCATGCCCTATTTTTCCAGCCTGGCTCCCTGACAGCACACTCATGCTGGATTTACAGAAGCGGCGTTGGTAGCTGTGGCATTTGTACCAGAATGAGAGTGGAGACCTTGCCACCTTATCAGTGTGACAAGGCACCTCAGTGACACCATTAGCAATGATGATTGTTCCTGCTGGCCAGAGCCGCTATTTTTTTATTCAAATTCATCCACGACCACTGATTTGGTAATCAGAAAAGATGCAGGGAGTCAGTGCCAGACAACTTGAGAACGTGAGCTACTCGCCATTGTCCAACTGGCACCACCGCATGGCTAAGGGCATCCCAGTAGGAGTATTGCATTCAAGAGGAACAGGACAAAATCAGTATGGGAGGTCTTCATCAAATGCTATCAGCCACCAACAGGGTGCAACATAAAGCCCAGTCTAGCCCCAGAGCCCTCATGCAAGCCAGTAATTGAAAGCAAAACAAGTGCATTTTGGAAACTAATGTTGCTTTATTTGGCAAGGACTTCTCATTACACCTCATTTCAGACAGAAAGTTGGAGGTAAGACGATATTTGGATTGGACATTATTGTTCCTTAAGCAGAGGTTGAACCTCTCTATTAGGTCAGCACTGATAACTCCCAGCCTGCCAGAATTTCTGCTCTGGTTTAAATACCTAATCCATCACATCACCTCCCTAATTTGTACTTTCCAGAGTCTCAGTATGTGAGAGCATTTACAAGATCTTCTTCAGATAAATGGAATTTATCATGTGTTTGTCAATTCAGATTTCATACAGTCCATAGGCTTGGTATTCAAAAGTTACAAAGCCACGAGGGTCATTGGGGTGAAGGACGGTTCTGTGGGAACGTGCAGGTGTCTACTAGAACAAAATTTTTAGCAAAGCTTCGGTGAGAGTAGCAGGGCAAAATTTCCAAACTCCACAATTAAACAGAAGCAGGAGGTTTTTTCCCCCTGCATTATACTGTGATACAGAATGGGTGGTAGGAATTTATATGGGCGATTCAGCTGGACCATTTGCAGCTTAGTCCATAATGTCAGGGCATAATTCTGACAAAAGGAAAGGGGTTTGTACGTGACCAAATAATGGACAGAGCTTGAGCAGCTTGTATGTCACCTCGTTAGTGACATATAAATAATAAATTACTACTAAATTGGTGTATAATGCCAGTTTCAGATTCAGGGCTGTCCAAGAACAGCCTCTTACATCTCGAAAAGAAATATCTGAAGACTAGTGGAATACAATCAATCTCAAGTTGTGCTGAATGCAAACCTAATTCTACTCTCTTGCCAAACAAATTTGATTAATTAGGTGCTCTAACATTTGGTCAGAAACTGAAGCACACAACTATTCTGCAGCTGGACTGAATAACAAAAGGAAAACAAACAATCTTAAACAACATTTTTTAAAAAACCCACATAAATTAAACAAGGACTATCTAAAAACCTATCTTGCTTTTTTTCTGTTACATTAGAGAGTTCTTTTCCTAAATATATATATATGTAGTGTAGCTTTTTATCTAGCCAGCTCTTCATCAGGAAGGTAACAGATTGTTTCGAGCTATTTTGACTGCTTATTATTTTTTTTTTTTCCTGTGGCTGTTTTGACAGATTGGTAAATCGACACTAGGATGAATTAGAAGATTTGGCAAAAATACTTCTTGATTGTTACTGTAAAGAGGTTGACCATATAGTGAGATGTATCCACACACCCTGACAAATATAACAGTTTTATAACCCACAGCCGTGCGGTGGAGAGCCTTTTCCTTTTCCTTGCTATATAGACTGTGCCATTTGGCAGACTACATGCTGGACAAATTTCACGTGCCTTTCCACAGTGCATAGCATGCGTGTCTGGATAATGCAGTCTTAGAAAATTGTCCAACTTCAGTTTAGTAGAGAGTGAGGTCTAATAACTCTGGCCAGATTCCTACTTGACGCGGTTACTTTTCTTATTGTCAGGCACTTGGAGCTGGGAATAGTATGATGGAGGTGTCCAGAGTTTCGGGGGAAAGAGTAATCAGGGAAGGTGAAGACCATACAGGGGAACTGTTCAACACACATGACAGTGTTACCTCTTAGGACAGCTAAGAACTGTCTTCACTTCTGACTCACTCTGAAAGACATACCATCCATTTTTTTTTTCCCTTTGCAAGTTTTTAATTTATCCAGTGTTATTAACATGACTGATGATGTTGTAGGATGCCTGAAACCTTCACCACCAGAATAGCAAAATATTCAGAGCCACAGCTAGTACTTTTCTATTTTATTGCTCTTGTTTTAGGCCCAGAAATCTGACCATGTTTCCATGTGCACCTTCTTTACAGATAAAGGAATCAAGCTGTTTCATGTAATACCATGACAAAAAAAAACCCTAAAAATTTAAAAATTCTCTAAGAAGCAAAGTCCCTTGTAAATTAACAGCACAGAAGTTAATCTGTGGTACTGGAAATAAAGACCACTGCTTGTTTTTATTGTAAAAATATATTATTATCCTATTCTCATAGATGGCAACAAATTGTCTTCTTTCTTTGTATGAAATGTACAGAGCTGTCCTCTGTAATGTTTTTTAAATTATATTAACAGATGCTGCATATTATCCTATCATCTTGTTACTTGGTTTATTTTATTAGCCTAAATGTATTAGTTTTAGTACACATTAGTCCTTACTTTGCATGGAAATATTTCTGAATATCTAACTAGAGACAAAGTTCAGGAAAAGTGATGATGTGTGAGTTTTCCACTCAGCTGCTTTAAGAAGAAACAGAAAAATAATGCAAAGAGACAGGCAATTATCTTAGGAAAACAACTAAGATGCATCAGTCACAAAAATAGCTTTGAACGAGCTAGCTCAAAATATGAAATCACAGGACTACTTGTAAGGGACTTTACTTGCCTGGAAATTAAAATGTTATTTTAAGATTTACATGTAATTCTCCTGCCCCCAAAGTAACAATATATAAATGTGTAGAAGTTTATCATTTCAATGACATTGTGAGTATAATACCTGAAAATACAACACTGCATGGATGCGGGGTTGTACAGCCTGTAACCACAGAGATTCAGAATGGAACTGGAAGCATTATAATGCAAGTGAGGAAGAAGGAGGACAGATAATAAAAGCCACTGTAACTACAACCAGCAAATAGAAAAAAATCTGCAAAAGGTCACTGAAAAACACCTATGTAATCATACAAATCCTGGGGACACTGCTAAGATTTGGTATGGGAAACACGCAAAGATAAATGACCATTAAACAACATCCTCAGCTACAGTAGATGAGGTATAATTCAGAAAAGGGTAACCCCGAGCCACCCTTTCTTTCTCGGGTCACAGGGCTGCAAAGGGACTATTTCAGCCCTGTGGTCTGAGCGCTGAGCTCAGGCATAGCAGCTGCCCCTGCCCCGGTAAGGACTGGCCAGGAGGGCTGTGTCTTTCAGCCCTGGCTAAACACATCTGCACAGTAGGAAAGAGCATCGCAGAGAGGATTTGCAGCAAGCAGCAAGACCCCTTGCTCCTGCAACAAGAGCAGCCTGGGCGTTGAGAGAAATAGTATAATAGATTGCAGGATGGGTTATTTCTTTGTCGAGGTAAGAGACTAGGTTTGAGGAAGTATCTGTGAAAATCTTCCACTGAGACTCTTCCATTACCTAGAAAGAAGGAACTTTGTTATCAGGAAGCCCCAAACCTAATCTCTGCAGAACCCCAAAGATGTATGAAGAATTAGAACTACACAGCTTCAGCATCCTGCATTAGCTCTGATCCTGACGAATGACTTTGTAGTCACAGACTGTCCTCCCAGAATTTCATGGAGCTGGAATGGAGAAAGCGCTCTTCTCTCTATACTAACCTCTCTTCAAAATCCCCTAATATGTTTCCCAGTCTGTGCGCAGAGTCCAGAATGCTTGTGCAGCTATGTAGAAAAGGCTTACTAAACATGCTTTCTTTGAAAGGGGAAGATGATGACTGTGAGAAGCACCCATTTCATGGTCCGATGTTGTGATAATCAGCAATCTGGGCAAGAGAAAGGACAGAGCACACACAGAGCTCTGGATGAAATCCTCTGCTCATATTGCTGGTTAAAAAAATAAGGGGGAACACAGACATAATGAAGAAATACAGGAGAAAAAATCAACAAATAAAAAAGATTATATCAGCTAACAAGCTAGATGATCTCCAAGAAGAGACAGCACTTGGAACCAGGCCAGTGTAATTTTCGGGAGCATAAAGGAATTCAACATATCTTGGCTGGAAGGTCATAGTTTCTCCTCATAAGAACACAGAGGCTGAGAACAACGGCCACGACATGTCTGGTATATATTTTTTCTCATGGAGTTAAGCAGGGATCATTTTACACAGTATATCTTTTAATTTTATCCCTGCCAACAACTTGTATAACAAACCCAGAGAAGAAGAACAGGCATGTTGTTCTTCTTAAAACACTGCTGTATTTTATCTATGAAGAAAACTCCAACCCAACACTTGTGAAAATAACCTATATGGCTTGGCCAAATGGTTAATAGGAAAACACAATTACGTGAAAGTATCTGAATGATGTAAGCTAGAAGAAAGGGAGAAGAACAAATGGACACACTGTCTGAGATGCCTATGATAAATAGAAGAAAAGTCAAACAAAAGAAAAGATAAATCCTAACAGCAGAGGCAGTAATGGCAAAAAAATGGTAAAAGCCACATTTCTCAAGTTGTTTAAACTCCACCACACCAATCACTTTATAAAGCCTTTAGATGGAGAAGCCAAAGCCTGGGAAGGAGACACATTACTTCGTCTTGTTGATCTTTTACATTTTTCTCTGTCTATCACCCAACAGTCAACCACAGATGGGAAAGCAAAAGCCTGTGTCACCAGTAAGCCATCTATTACCTGTACCACAAAAGCCTCTTGTATCATTTGTGTTAGGTGTGACATTCCCATTCTTCCTCTGCGCATGTACTGAGCATTCTTTCTTTCAGATCTTCCATCTTCACTCTTTCTAATTTTTCTCCTGTGATGTTCTTTGTTTTAAATAGAAGCTGAATTAAAAGGGTGTATTGTTCAGCCTAAGAACTGTAACTTTTAGTCTCAGAATAAGCGTATATACCAAAACGCAAGGCATTGGCCACTTAGTACAATCTGAAAACATGCATATTTTAAATTATTTTTTAATATAAAAATAGAACAATCTTTCGTAAGCAATGGTACAACTTTCAGCAGTCAAAACTACCCTTATCTCACATAACATGAGATTCTCCCTGGACTATTTCATACCTTCTCACAGGGCTCTCTAGACCTGGATTGTCTCTCCATTCTTGCTCTCTTCACAGGGCTGAAATGGTCTTCATCCATCACCTTTTGACACCTTAATGTACACGGTTTCAATTTCATAGTTTCAAATTACCTTCACTTAGAAGCAGTGTGGAAGGAATCCCATCATTGGTTAAGAAAAATGTCTTTCCTGTCCTTTTTTCTGGATTATGCCTCAACAATTGTCATAACCACTCAAATAACTGACTCATCTTCCAGACCACAGAATGCAACCTCAGAACAAAAAGGTCCTCATTCCTGTTTACTTCTTTCTTTTGCCTCTACTGTTATTATATAGGAATGTCCTACCTTCAAATAGCATTTCTATTCAGCAGAAAAAAGTGTCCATAATGACATCCTTCTTTGGAAGTCCTGTGCTTCATTCATACAGCCAATTTATAAGAAAACTGAATTTGCTGTCAAAAAGATCTGTCTTTGGACTTCATACATGGCCTATTTTTTTGATCTTGCAACAGCTCTGCAATTTTTTTTTTCTCTGTCATATAAAATAAGTTGGAATAAATCACTGCCATTGCGTTTGCTGGTGTTAGCACATTGAACGGAGCACTGCACGTACCACAGCGTTAACCACAGTGAGTACCGTGGCTGATAATGGCAGTGCTTGCAAAGATAAATCACCAGCAGGGAAAGCCATTCAAGAAAAAAAAAAAACCAAAACACAACCCCACTGCCCCGCCAAAACAAACCCAAAAGAAACTCCACCAGAAAGAACATCTAGAGAAGAGATGGCAGTGTAACTGGGAAGAACAGTATGTTTTGTAACGCACCCTAACTTCAATACGTAACTCACTGTGTGGACTTGCCCTCATGAATCACGATCTGAAAATGTTTTATTGAATAATGGGATGCTCAGGTTTTTCAATGGAAATGTATGGTTTTGTTCATTTTTCTCACTGCTTCAAATGATGGTTGTACACCTTCCTGTAAAACATCTTTTCACACATCAGAAGTTCTTAGGAATCTTTGTGGAGTTCTGTATTTCATGTTTTCTTAACCCTTAGCCCACTAGACTGAATGATTGCCTGGGGAAGGATTATCTTTATTTGTGCTCTCCTACCATCTACTATTCCAGGCCCCCAAACTCTGTGGGGACCTTCGGGTGAATGCTTTCTTACAGATCATACCTATCACCCCTCACTGACAACAAAGGCAAGAAACATACCACTGTAACACACAGAACAAAACAGAACAGTGCTCCAAGGCAGGAATGATTTCTTGAGCTGTTTCCCACCCTATGTGAAGGTAAAGAGGGTGAGCCTTAGTCTTTTCTTGTAGCTAGGGAGAGGCTAAATATTCCTGCTACGCCATCAAGTATAGCATGGAGAGACAGAGGGAGACTTTGCCAATGGATTGGTTGGCTCACTACATTTTAAGAGCTTTATGAATTGTTAAAAGGCTCTTCCCCTCAGAATGACTCCAGGTGAACAGTACACAGTGTCGGCAGCAGTATGTGACCCTCCTATTTTGGTATTCTAGTTGAATACAAGACGGGCCTGGAAAAGAGAGGACAAGCACAATGGCTTTTGAGGAAGAAGTCACCTTCTTTCCAACTTCTTAAGGGTCAAGGCTCAAACAACTGGAGGGCCAGTCCACAACCGTTTGTTCAATCAGCCAGTCAGCTGGAAAATACTATTGTCCTTCACAAACAAAGGGATCAATTGCTACAGTGGTCCTTTTGCTACTTCCTTCATTTTCACATTTTCTATGAAGAATAAGTTATGAACTATATTAACCACAGGCAAGTTTTTTTTCCTAAGCCCCAGCCTAACAATCCAAACAACACCTGTCGATCATCTTTTGTCTCCTTAACAGAGAGCAACTCCAACCCTTGCCTTCATTTGGGAAATGGTAGATAGGAAGAGACAGAAATCAAAATAAACACTATAACATGATGTTTAAAGCTGCTAAGTTTTCTTAAGAGCACCCAATGTAAGAATACCCGGACTACCTTAAATTTCAAAAGGATGTTGGGGTATTCTGAGAGGGGAAAATATATTCACATTTCAGAACACTGTGCATGTCTGAAAGTTAAATAAATCAGAACTACTTACAAACGAACAATACAATTTTCCCCTCGGTGGACTCTACCACTGTTTCCCTAAACGTTAAGAGTCAAAGTGTGTTCACTGCCAGCTGGGCACCTATCCTGTCCCTGTACATTCACATTAAAAAATCCTCTTTCCAGTGCACGTTACTCATAAATGTGCTTCATCAGACTGATTCTCTGCCTCCTTATGTTCTACGGTGAATTAGGAAAGGGTCTGTTAAAGGATGATACAGGCCATTCTTTTGTGATGGTCTGCAGTTTTCTCTCCCAATACATTTTCTTTTTATTTAGCACTTCCATTTTTATCCTGTGTTCCTCTTCGGCCATCTCACACTCTCTTTCTATTTGCTGTATTTTTGCCACATGAACTTCATTCATTTGGATTAACTGCAGTTGCAAAATTGACATCTGCTGATGATGTTCTTCCTCATGCATCTTTTTCAAAGCACTTTCCTGAGATGCTTTACTTCTGTAGTTCTTATCTGCTGCTATTCTGACATCAGAACACGAAGGCTCAGGTTGGGAGGTACCTTCACATATTGGGAAATGTATCAGCTCTTTCTCTTCATCACAAAGTTCTCTATTTGACACAACAAACGACTCTGAAAAACATAAGAGGAAAAAGTATTATAGCATTCCCTTCTTCTCCCTCAAGAAACACAAACTTGTGATGATATAGTTACTGGTGTATGCATCTAAACCTTGTGCTTCTGTACCATAGTATAGGAGCCACTTTTTAATGCAGTTTTGTTACAGAATACTAAGGGCATAATGGTCTGAACTGAACCACTTTGGGCTCTGTTGATAGACCTCCATGGTTATAATGGCAGCTCAGAATACTAAAGGGAATGTAGACATTTATAAGTGGACACCTGAATTTAGGTGGCTGGGCCTGCAGCCAAACCTTAATGCAGCTGTTTAAGCTAAATCCACATGTGACTTGCAGTATTTTTATGAAAGATCTGAGTGTCAGGTGAAGAGCTCTATCAACATGAATACCAAGACACCGAGGGAATACTAGGAAGAATACTACTTATTCCTTCCTTATCTCTACTGTACATATTGTAAACACACTGGTGCATATTTTTAGGAAAAAATTACATTATTCTAACTTTGAGAAGGTTATTCTGAAATAAAAGAAACTACTCATGGAATAAAATAGTTACCACTGCAAATAAGGGTCTCAAAATACATTCCTTAACAAATCCTGATGACTACTTAAGGTAAATACAATTATGAAAGACATATTGTAAGAATGTTATCTAACAATGTAGTTACTGTTGTCTTTTGAGCAAGGACAGTCTTCTATGTGTGATGCTGACATAATAAAGTTTGCAAGAAACTGCTATAGCCACCCTCCCTACTGGTTTTGGATTATTCCTTCTGTGTATGTTTGCCAAACCAACAGGAATGTAGTGCTGAACTTCTTCAGAAAGGCCATTCTCCAGTGTGGACTGCAGTGTGAAATATGGCTCTACGTACTCTTTTTAGTCCTTGAAAACAAAGGAGGAAAGACCTACAGGGAACTCTTGCAGCAGACAATTGTGTATCAATTTGCTGCTGGTAGCTTTTTTTTTTTTTTCTTCAATGCTCAGACAACATTTTCCCAGCAAAATGATACTTTATAGAGGATCAAAATATCCTTGGGACTGTTCTCTGGAAAGCCAGCATGACAGGTACTGTGATGCTTGCCACAAAGCAGCAGATACATCAAAAACTGATGAAAAAAAAATTGAGTAAAACCTCAGTTTAATTCCTGGGGGCCTAGGGAAATACATGCAGTCTTACAATATCACGGCTCTGAAATTACTTTTCTATAACCAGCAGTCACAACTAAGTGGAGAGATTTAGACTGCTGAAAGAGAATCACTGGCAAAATCACATACAACTGAATGCTGCTTGCATCATTACAGTAACATTTATACCTTGACTAGAAGCATCAGGCTGATATTCAGGATCTTCTTCTGGTGGGCTCTGCAAAAAGTACATTTGCTCAGGCATTATGCTGGCAATCTTCTCTTTCCCTATGATGTGAGTATTTATAAGTGGACTAATACTTCTTTTTACCTTCTCCCGCCTTTCATGTGCCATTATCTTTTTTGTCCGTGCCTTGATATTTTCCCAGCATTTCTTTAACTGTTTGAAGTCTCGCAGTGATACACTGGGCTGTGAATTATATTCATGAGCTAGTGCTTGCCAGGTACGTTGTTTCAGAGCAATAGTTCTTGCATCACTTTTTTTACATTCAAGCACGTATTTGTATTTTTCAACTAATGCAAGCAGCACACTCTTCTCCACTTCTGAGAAGTATTTCGCAGGCTTTATTATTTCGTTTTGCATTTTCTATTTTTTCTCCAAGAAGCCAAAAATCCTATGAAAACAATGATGAAAGCAAAAAAAAAAAACACAAATTAGAACTGGTTACAGTATCAAGAAACTGTGTTTCAGCAAATAACTCCTAAGCATAGCTTCTGATTCTAACACACTTCATTTTCTAGAATAGCTTGTGAATAGTTCTAGAGTACATAATGAAACATTCAGGTAAGATATAGTATGATACAAAATACTCAGTATTCAATTTACTTAGTAACTTGGTTTTTTATAACTTTTTCACTATTCATTTACACCCAGAGAGTTTTCAAAGCCCTGAACTGTGGAACAAGTTCTGAAACCCAGCCCTTGATAGCTTCAGGTTTAAGTCTAAAGCCACCTCCAGCAGATTTGGGTTTACTTCGGTACACAAAAGACCCTCTTCTGCCCTTGCTGACTGCGTGTAACTAATTTCTCCCGTCTCTTTACCATATTTGAAAGTTGTATGAGAAATGATAGTAAGAAGCTATCTTTTTAAAGACTTCTGTCGGTTTGGTTCTCCCCCATGCTCAGCCCTCCTTGACTGACATCCAATAGGCAGCAGGATTATGACCAGTATTACAACACTGAGAAGAGGCAAGGGTTGCAAGAAGACATGAATTAATTGTGGAACCGAACCGCTATGAAGGTACAGGTCCATCACCTTTTCCTGCTGACTCTGCGTGCCTGACACTCTTCCTTACGTTTGCACTGCTGGTCAGTCTCAGGAGCAGGACCAAGCTAAAAAGTGTTTTGGCCTCACTCAAGACGGCCACTGCTATATACTTACACCGTGTTAACGTCTGCCTCTGTTCTCAAGCCTAGGACTTATGTACACAATAGAACAGGGTAGCTGATACCAGGGAAATCTTAGCCATTTGAAAAAAAAAAAAAAAAAAAGCAGCGTCTCCTTGAAAATTATTAACACATGACTGTGCTGCAAAATGTAGTGTTTTCTTTTGTCTTTCCACACTTCTCTCCCCATTCCCTTCCATTACAACTGTGTAGCCCCAATTACTTTTACATTTTGGGCAGAAACTTCTGGATCATTACGTAGAAAAAGGGGGAGCAATGCTGTCTTAGCTCACATTTCTTCTGGCTTTAATCATGAAACTCATGGATAGACTATATGTAATAACTGGTTCATATTCCTAATGGTCTAGGACTCTCCCAAAAGGAATTTTCTAGTATTTTGCCCATTGTTTCCACGACTTTGCTCGTAACATTACTTGAAGATACCATAGATGTCACCATCAGATTTCCTCTTTTCAGTATTTTTTCCTTAACTCCACTGCACTACCACTCTCTTTTTACCATCGTTGTAATTCCTTTCCTCCAAATGTCTTAATACTTACAGTTATTCTCACCTTTTTCAGTGAAAGTAACCACTTATATTTACAAAGAAAGCTAACGGACAAGCTAATGTCAAAATGAGAAACCAACTCTGACAGAAGAATGGGAGCTTTCTCAAGTAGCCTATAAAATATTACAAAACCCGCCAAAACAAAGAGGAGGAGTCAAAGAATAAAGGAGGCAGTAGAACAAAGCCTAGAATAGTAAAACAGAAACGAAGTGAATAGAAATAAGTAACAGTCTGAGTTTAAGTTAAGTTGGGGGTTGGACTAGATGATCTTTAAAGGTCCCTTTCAACCCAAACTATTCTATGATTGTATGTTAAGTCAGTAGCAGTAGCTAAGTTGTACCCCTACTGAAAAAAAAGAGGCAACAAACACTCAGTTTGTATTTTGTGTCACTGCTTAGCTGGGTAACTACTGGGCATGCACTGACTGGACAGACGGCACCTACGTGGTTCCTGACGAGTCACAGTTCTGCTGTCTCTTACCAAATGCTGGTGTCATGAGGACATGGGACAGCTAAAGTTTTCGCAGCAGACAGGGTTTAGGGGACAAAGGGAAAAACCCATAGGAAACAAGACTTCATTAGTTCTGCTGCTCGCGGAGCAGTTTGTTTATTTTGCAAGAAAGAAAAAGGTGTAAGAAGGAAAAGGGCTGGGTGACTGAGTGCAAGCAAGACAGTTCCCCAATCCAGCATTTCCTCCATCACACTATATCAAGATATTTATTACTCTCTGTGAAAACTTAGTCACTCCATGTGTCCGTGACAGTAATTCTTAAACACCTGTAATCCTACAGAACAAACTAAGTGTATATAAACAAACTTGGAAGTATCACATACCAATCATTATAATGTCTAGGTCTAATAGACAGAAGAAAACATCTGCTTCAGAAGTTCCTTAAATAAAAAATAAGTTAAAAAAATAAGCAAAAAGTCAGGAAATGGACATCCTAACAAAGAGATACTGAAAACTGGCAAAATCACTCCATAAAACAGCTCTCAAAACATGTAAAATAAAAGAGAACTATAATGAAATGGACTCTATCTACCAATCTATTTCACTTACGCACTTATTATACCATTCCAAACCGTTGAGCTGCTTTGGGCAGCTGCTGAAATGAAATTCTTGGGACTAAATATTGATGCTTTAACCTGTCTTAGCCTCAGTTTCACTGAGGAACAGGATGAAAAGCAGTCCCACCTGTGAGTCATAAGGTCTAACAGCTTATGACCCTGAAAAACCAGGATCAGAGACTTCACGTGATCAGAAATGGCTGATTCTGCCTTCCACTGACGCATGTAAATCTTTCTAGCTTTGAAAAGGTGTGAGAATCTCAGTCCAAAAATCATGACGTTAGTGTGTAGAAAATCCCTTTAATGAGAAAAACAATGGATTTTCCAGAACTTTGGAGAATAAGTTCAGAAAGCTAAACAACGATACAGGGACTTCTGGATTCCAGGTGCTAAATATTTAGCTACAGAGACTGGCAGAGATCAACCGGTATCAGTAAACATTTAAAACATTTCCAAAAATGACTTCACAGATATTAACAACCTATGTACTAGGATAAAAGCTCATTTTTCATGGATGGAGCCACAGCAGACCCTTAAGTATCACCTTCATACCACACTATCATTTATTACTATTATTTTCACTGTGGTAGCATCTGAGATCCCCAGTCATAAACTCAAATACTGTACATGTAAGAATGGAAACATAGGTCTTACTCTGAGAAGAATACAATATATTAGTTTTCCCTTCCCCCATACACATTCCTAACTATTTTTTCCTATACATATGCATTGTATTTGCATCCTTTCCATGAAAAAGATGGAATTATGATCTAGGATGCATAAAGGAACTCAAGAACTGCTGAAAGCAGTTTAATGCATTTACTACACAGATGAAAAAAGTTCTTGAAGATTCTTTTCAAGCTCTTACATGCTTAGCCTGCTTGCTTCAATATATTAAAGCCCATTTTCAACTAGGTGAACAGAAAGCACTCTGAGATGTCAGAGAACTTAGAATACCAAGAAGTTGCAGCAAACCACAACCATATATTTATATTCACCTTTTTTTCTTTATGCATATCCATCACCTTCTGACAGCCCATTGGCTCCTTTGCGGAATACGAGAAAGTACTCTCATAAGCCCAAACAATTTCCATTTCGAGGTTAAAAGATCCTTCCAGGACATATGCCTGGGATATCAGGACATATGCCCGGGATATAATTTAGCATGTAGGAATCTGTGCTGAAATGGAAGTAGTTTCCTGTGTATAGCTCATACAGTAAACACAACTGATTTGGGAACGTGTAGGCACATGAGGACAGTTGCACAGCAAATTCTACGAAACAAAGAATAGAAAGCTTCTCCCATTCTTACAGGTGCCCAGGCCCTAAGACATGTGCAGCAAGGAAGTACTTTATCCTAAATATCTTCTCTTGGCATGGCTCAGTTCACAACTTGCCTTAAAACAAATCAGTGTCCTAAGTACTGGTCTCCTCACACAAACCTTTATCACTTTAAAATAACAAAAATATGTCTCAACTCCTCATTTTTCCTTTGAAATGTTGTGTGGCGTTCTTCTTTTAAAGACTATAAGGGATGTGCTGTGATCTGCTGGAAGAATATCTTGAAAAAAAATTACATAAGTGAAGAAGTGCACATATGTTCATAAATATGTATATATGTATTATTTTGCTTGCGCACACCTAAACATACACCCAAACTCCAACCAGTTGCAAAGAAACCCATTAAAATAATAATAATAAAAAAATCACGTCAGGTTGGTATTTGTGAGCATTTTCAGTCCCTGAAATATTTTTTTAGGCATAAGAAAATGCAAAGAGAAAGTTATGGTGGAAGACTTAACCCAAACATTAAGGTTACACTAGCCAAACCCCAAAAAATGGTTTGCTAGCAAACTGGTCACTTATGGTGTGAAAATGGAATTAATTTACCAATGCCAACAGGATTACTACTAGAAATAGTTAAAGATTGAAAAAAAGAAAATTTATTTATCCAACTTAAACTGCAGGTGAAGCTT
Source organism: Rissa tridactyla (assembly GCF_028500815.1). Classification (NCBI taxonomy): domain Eukaryota; kingdom Metazoa; phylum Chordata; class Aves; order Charadriiformes; family Laridae; genus Rissa; species Rissa tridactyla. The sequence goes on along the minus strand of NC_071467.1, from coordinate 66,733,698 downwards.
TAAGCAGAGTCAGTAATTAACAGCATTGAAAAACAATCATAATACTGTCCTTTTCATCCAGTGTTTGAGGGTGAAAGAAAGGCATGGGAATGCAATGACCCAAACCAGTCACAACAACAGGTTTATATTTCATTTGAATAACAGAACCAGCAGTAAACAGTGTCCTTCTTCCTCAAATGTTAGGTCTTCCTCACAGAGCTTCCATCAGTGTTCCAGGCCTGACCCTGTCTACCTTGAGACTTGAAATCACTAGGTAATTATATGCATCAAACAAATATGAATGAGATCTATGTGGAAATTGTGTTACATATAATCAGATTAAAAAAACAAACAACCCCAAACCCCTTCGGGTGCTTTTTTCCCCATCTGTTTTAATACAAATTAATAGTTATCATGGATCATACAGCTAATGAACAAAACAATCTAAAAATTCACAGTACTCTGCCTAAATTTCTCCTGGCAGATTTTATATACATATACACAAGGATGTAATTTTAAAATAGATATATAATATTACATTATATATACACACACACATATATTTTAAGCGGGTCATTCCGCTACCTATGGAGGACATCCAGAGCAGTTTGTGCAAAGAAAGGTAATGGACGCAGGTTGCTCTCTCGAAACGATTTGCCTGAAATTCATCAAAAATAGGCATAAAGACGAATCCTACCAGACTCTCCCGCACCCGAACTTCTCAAACATTAACTCGGGCTTGTTTTTATTTCCTCGCTAGCTCTTCTTCTGCGGGAAGGAGACAGGAGAGCAGGTCCCGGCGCTCGACAAAGAAGACCGCTCCACCCAGGGCGGGCATGCAGGCTGCGGCGCAGGGCGCGGATCCAGGGACATCGGCGGCGGGAGGAGGGAGGGCGATCGGCCACGCTGTCACCCGAGACCGCGCTCAGCCCTGCCGGCGGGGACAACCCCACCCTGCAGCCCCCCCCAGTTTCTCCCTTCTTCTAACAAAGCGCCGCCGTCGGCTCCCTTCCTTTCCTTTCCTCTCTTCTCTTCTCCTCCCCTCCCCTCCTCCTTCTTCTCCTCCTCCTCCCCCCCCGCGCTGGGCGGCCGGGCCTGCCTCCCTCACCGCCTCCCTCACCGCCTCCCTCACCACCTCGCCGGCAGGTCGCCGGCGCTCCTTCAGCTCCCCGCAAACCCCGCGCTGGATTTCCGTCTCTCCAGAGCACAGGCGGCAGCAGCCTCACCCACCGGAGACGCCTCCCGCCGTGCCGCCAGGAGGACCTGGCCAGGGGGACCCTGAGCCTTCAGGTGCGGCGGGGCTGAGGGTGGTGTGTGTGGGGGGGGGTGTTTTGGGGAGCAAACACCCGCCGAGAAGGGGGTGGGAGGCCCCGTCTGCACCTGACGGGAGCGCACAGCGCTAGCGGTGCCGAGCGGGGTTGGGGGGGGGCGGTCGTCCCCGGCCCCGTTCGTCCTCTCGCCCTTCCCGGTGCGGCGGCAGGAGATGCCAGCTCGGGCTTTACCTCCGACAGCGCCCGACCCGGCGACGCGCCTGTGCGCCAGCGCCCCCAGCGGCGGCCGAGGGTGGGAGGCGGGCCGGGGGTTTGCTGCTACCGCTCCTCCGCCGGGACCCGTTCCTTCCCTCCCTCACTCCCTTCCGCCCGGCTCGGGGCTCCCGCTCCTCGCTCCAGTCCCGTCCCGTCCCGTCCCATCCCCCCGGGCTGCCGGCGCCCCTTCCGCGCCTCCCGTGACGCAGTTCCTGCCCACCCGGTGCGCCCCGGACCCCGCCGGTAGCGGCGGTTGGGCGCTTAACGGCTGGCAGGCGGCGCGCGCCTCGGCCCTCCCTCAGCCCCCTGAGAAGAAGCGGGCAGCCGCCGCAGCGGTTTGTCGCCCCGCCAGCGGGTGGGTGGGAAGGAGAGCCGGTCAGGCGGCGGGGAGTGCCGGTAGCCGGCTTCCCCGGGTGTCTCCCCGCTGCCGGGCTGGGGTAAGTTGGGCGCCCGGCGGTTTCCCCGGTTCCTTGCGGGAGCAGGTGTCCGTCAGTCCGTCCCTCCGGCCGCTCTCCTGGGGGTCTGTTGGCTTTCTCGGCGCCTCTGTTCGTGGTGGGGTTTGTAGCTTCGCCTCCCCCCGCCGCGGACCGGAGTTGGACCGTGGTTTTCTTCCACAAACCCCGTCGCGTTCTTGGTGCAAAGGCATATTTCAGGCTCTGCACGCCAGGCTGTCGCCGCTGTGTGTCATCTGTCGCAGCCCATGTGCTTATTTCAATTCGAGAAGAGGGAAGCTTGAAATAGTTCGGATCCGTTCTGTTTCGGGGCGTGCGTAATTTCCTGGTGGCTTTGTGTTTCCTGAGGGAAACTCTCGGAAGAAGAACTTTCTTTCCTCGCTGTGCTTTGCTCTCAAGTTAAAAATATCATCGTTAGACTGGAAATTTAAAGGTTGAATGTAACTGAAGGTGAAGCAGGAATTAAAATAGGGATATGCGTGGCCCTTAAATAGGTGGAACAAGAATATGAATGATTTTGTGAAGCTAAAATAATAGTTTGCAATCTTTTTGCAACTTGCCTAGGCTTTCCTTATCATCTAAAGATAAAATATGGACCCTGAAGCTGAGATAAAGAAGCAAGTAAACCCTTTCTACTGCAATGTAAGTATTCCTTACTGAAAATTGTAACTGATACAAAATAATTTTGGTAGAACAAAGTTGGACTAAACTAAGTGTGAACTTTTTTTTTCCTCTTGAGGAAAATGGATAAATAGCACTGGCGTTGAACCTGTTTTGCTGTCTTTGTCGTGTTTGTCTTGAATGTGTGTCAGGAACCAGTTTACTAAAATTAATAATTTTGATAATACTATGTTTCTAAATAAAGGCATTCTTTTAAAATGGAAGGTTAAACTGCAGCTTCTGTTCAGAAAAAAAAAATAAATCCAAATTTATCTGGTTCTCAGGTTTATTGCTGTTGTTTTTAAACATCGTGGTTTTTTTAGAGGAGAAAATATTTGGACTGTATTTGTTCGCTCACGTGAATTTAAACCTAATCTGCTCCTGTTCTGAACCAGCCCAGGCATAAACCATCTGCGATTGGAAAATACAATATGCATGTGAGTGAGGCAGACCCCAAACTGGTGAGATTAAGTGTGTTAGTCTGAATGCGGCACTGAGGACCACTGGCTCATCTTAGCCAGGTGTACTGGCTTGTTACAATTATGCCTTGCCTCTGTTTCAGACTTGGTTAATAGTTTGTGAGGAAGACCTTGCTTCTGTCTTTACTTATCCAAACAACAATGTGTCATGAGATAGCTGTAGGGTTCTTCAGACTTCTGAAATTTTTATGTGACGTGGAAATTCCTTTTCATTACACTGTATTTGGATGGTCTTGGAGCCTCACAAAGAAAAGTTCTAAAAGCTGCTTTAGTTTGTCTTTGGAGCAATAGTACTTTTGTAGAACTTATCTATACTATCACTTCAATAATGAGTTTGTTTTGTTTTGATATCAGTGGTTTTTTTGTTCCTGTTGGTTTGTGTGCAATGCTAAAAATACTTCTTCTCTTTAACGTAGATTTGCAAAATCTGGTGTGCTTCTGCATTAAACTTGCAGACTCACTTCCTTGGATTTAAACACAAGACGGTAAGATCTGTTTTTGAATGCACCTTTTGTCAGACTTTACAGATTTAATTAGTAATAGAATATGGATTTGAAATTTAATTTTTAATGTAGTGTTAAAACGTGCAATTTCAGATATTTATCTAGTTTCGTTGCTTTACTATTTTGTTTACTGCAATAAAGTAGAGCTTAATTTTGTACAGTAGTTCTATCAGAAAATGTTGTTACAACTTTTGTGTCTTGTATTCTGGATTAGTAAAGACAATACGTGAGAATACGTGACTGTTAAATGCAGAGTGGAATTATTTAAATCGTAGACAATCTAGGAAAAAAGATGTATGTTTCATGTAACTATCTATTCACCTGAGATAATGTGTGGTGTTGGTGTTAATCTAATTTATTTTATAAATAATAACAGGTTTGCACTGTTATTTTTTTTAATGGTAAGTGTGTTTCATTCTTCCTTGTTGGTTGATGACTTGGTAACTTAGGTTGAAGAAGCACTGAAAGCTCATGGCATTGGTAAGTGCAAGATATTTTACTTCTTACTCTACTCTATACATGCATGTTTCTCCCCACCTCAATGTAGTTGTTTATGAAACAAACAAGAAAAAGACTTTCTCAGGACTTGTTCTTTAAGACTTGTTTTGCATTCTTTAATGACATAACTATCGAATCCTACAGAAGTCAATAATATCAGCAAGAGGTATGCAAAGTTTATTAAAAAGCGCTAGCTACAATACCACAAATCAACTACATTAAAGTTTTGAAAACCTTAATTCAAGACGTTAGAGACCTTCAATATTTAAAATATTTTTAAAAAACTATGCTTCTTAAAGCATGTAGAAATACTTTTTTCTGTATTTATATTTGTTTCTTAAAAGAGCTTATTAAAAATTTCTTAATTATCTGAAGCAAAGTACTTTTAGTAGGTTTAATATATCATTAAACCTTCACAAGGTCTTTATGAAGTCGTCTAGTTCCAGAAGGAATGAAGGTATAACTATGTTCATAATTGTTTTCCTAATTCCGTTTCATGATGCACGAAAATGTATTTACAGGTTTCTACAGAATTTGGTTTGAAAGTTATGGCCCAAGTTTTACATAGTCATTGCACCTATCCACTCTGGGGATTTTTGTACGACTGTAAAGGAAATTTAAGTGATTAAATATTTAGCAGCTGGATGCTGCTGAAATGGATGCCCTGAAATGTTCAGAGGTGAATTGGCAGACAGTTATCATGTCTTCTTATTTCTTCCTCTTTTTTTTTTTTTCAATTAAAAGAATTGATTGGCCACTAGTGACCAGAATATGATTTGTGTTATTAGAGTCTTTGTAGGTTTATCTTCATAACACTTTCTTTTCTTTTACTCTTCTGATCTTTTCATTAAGATCACTTCAGAAGGTTGGTGGTAACGCAGCTGGTATTAAGCAACATCTAATTGGTGGGAATGAGCTGGCAGCTTCATTAGTTGTCAACACAGTACAGTTTGTAACTTAAGTAGTCGAGTTTTCATGGAGGTTACCTCTGTAATCAAATATACTCTTTCTGATGTAGTATTTGTTGAAGCCTTCTGTCTCTCACCTTCTGTATAGGACCTACTGTACACCTTATGCTCAACTTCCTGGCAATATCCGATGTTTTAGTCAGAGACTACTTGCAACAGGAGAGTAACAGTGTTGAGGGATGTTTAAGAGATGAAAAAAATTCGAATTTGCCCTTAGCTGGTGTTGTTTCAGGGACTGCTAGCGATTTATTTATTGATTTATTTCCATGCAATGGAATGCTGAGCTTTCTGAATTTCTGAAATTCTGTTCTTGTTGTTTTCTTATAGTGAGTGCATTAAGCCCCTATTCAAGGAATAGCAACTTCTGTCCTCTGCGTGCTTGGCATTCCACTCCCAAACACACAGAATGTTATCTTATACGATGTCTGTCTCTCTCCAGGTTCCTCTGTGGCAGATAATGTTGTGTGGTCATCTCTGTTGTACCTTTCTTAAGGTTCTGCAGCCTCAGCTGTATCACATGCCATTTGTGGACAGAAAAAAAAAATATTTGATTGGGGAGGGGATAACTGCAGACCTTTTGAAAAAGACAGCAGGGTTATGGGCTGAGTCAAGTGCCCTGGCAGGCAGCATGTGGGACGGCACCCAGTTTAAGCACGTCAGGTTCAGTGGATTTAGACTGAATTGCTGTGATGTATTGGATTAAAGCAGCCCTGAAATTCATGACGTGCCGCTTTGTTCGTTATAGAATAAAAGATATTTGTACTGTAGTGCATCAGTCAGGCTTTTCCCTTGTTGCAGGTTGTTATCTATATAAACTAAATTACAGCCATAATTACTTAAAATTTAAGCCACTGTTTAATAATTTAATTTTATGATGTGTGTTTGAACCCATGTTCTGTTCTAAGTAGTGGCTTGATTGGTTGTCTTCTCTGCCTGCTTCGTCGAATTGCCTGATATTAAATAACTTTGGTATTGTTTGGTGTAAATATTTTTTGTCCATTTTTTGCCAAAAAATTTCATAGCATATTCAAAACTAAACATAGCTTATTTTTCTCATGTCAACAAAAGTTTAAAGAGTTTTCTTTTAAAAAAATAATCTATTATCATACCAAATTGGCTTCTGTACTTATAATTTTATTTCCACTTCTGGTTTGTTTTTTATTTAGTTAAAGCAGCAAGTGGCTCAGGGGAGCAAGTGAAAACACCTGTAAAACTTCCTGATTATGGTAAGAATGTTTAATGCAAAAAAAACCCAAACACAACACTCCACAAAAGTGAAAGAAATAAAATGTTTGAGGTACTGTGTCTAAACCTTAGCAGGTCATTGGGAATTCATTTCTGTTCATTGTATTTTCCATTTGCAGTAATATTTTGTAATAATACTTAAAAGAATATTTGCAGACAAAGTGCTATAAAAAGAGTGAAAATAGGATTGGGGGGAATAATGTTTCTCAATAACTGATTTAATTTGTGATGTGGGGCCATGTATGAGCGGGGATTCGCTTGAATGTGAATTTCTCAGCATATTTTCTCTAGGCCAAAGGTTAAACTCAGGAGTTTGTTTCATTTTGGAGGCTTTTTGTGATGTGACTTGAGACCGTGAAGACTGACTGATAGATGGATGACGTGGGATTACATAATATTAATTTTATCTTACAGTGCAAACTGAGCCAGAGAGGTTTCATGGACAGACCTTGGAAGAACAGCTTAATACATGCAAAGATTCAGAACCTGCACTTGGTAAGGGCTTTTAATACTCTTTAATTGTTTGCTTATGTGATGTTTACCTTTAAAGACTATTGATTAATTTTAAAAAAAATGTAAAATTAGGTAATGCATAATAAAATTTTACTATGTTTACACTGACTACTCAATAGTATGGTATGAAGGTGACTGATCTTAGTGACAAAATCATTGGATTTGTCCTGGAATATTTTTGATTAGGGTAGGTACCACATGTTGAGATTATTCTCTAGAAATGATCTAAGCAGATATGACAGAAATGAACTTTGACTTAAATGATCATTGCTATTCTTTGTAATTTAACTGTCCACGCTGTGGACGGAAGGGAGAGTGGAGTGGCCAGGAAAAATAACTGCAGGGGCATATGTTAAAATACATTCCCTTCTAAATAGTTACAAAATAGTTGCTATTTTTTTTAGATTATTCTTTAAAATAAAATTGTTAAGTCCTATGTGGTAAACATAAGGCATCTTAAAAACATTCAGTTTTGTACCTTTGGTGTTGAGGATGTCTAGACACGCAAAAGATAAAAGGAAATGATGGTTCTAAAAATCTTGATTCAAGTGTTTAGCATGCAGTAGCAATAATTTCCTTTAATGTCTCTTTTGTAACTAGCACTGAGTATTTGTTTCAGCAAACATCGAATTTCCTAACTTTAGCTTTTTTTTTTAATTAATACAGGACTTAATTATATAGTTGAATATCGATCAAAAGACAATTTCACTTTTCTCTATGAATGTCAACTGTGCCATTGTAAAACAGGACTGAGTAACATGTTCATGCATGTTTGTGGTTCCAAGCATAGACTGGCATACCTGGTAAGTTTTTAGAATAAAGGTGTTTTGTTTTTTTTTTTTTTAATGTAATGATTTAAGTAAAGAATTTGCTGGTCATATTATGATTTTAGAAAAAAATAAAATTGTGCTACATAAGCTTCTGTGAAAATGTGTGTGTTTGTATTGCAAGCATGCGACTGTGATAAATTGATTTAACATTCTTCTTATCAGTAATGTGGTAAGGTGTATACCTGTCCACTGCTGACGCTCAGTTTTTAGTTTAATCTGTTTTGGTTGACCAGTAATGCCAATACTGGAATCTACAGATAAAATTCACAAGCAGTAGGTTTTTGACTAAATTTTGTATTATCTTAAAGAACTGGATCAATGAAGAAATTGTTCAGTCTTTCAGATGCTTTAGATTAAAAGGAACATAATTATAAATGAACATGATATGTATTGGATAGAGGCTGTGACTTGGAATCAGGAGGGAAAAAAAAGTATTTCTAGTTTTGTGGCTGGACAAGCCATGGAAGTTATGTGCCTGTTTTATGGAAGCTTGCAAAGCTCTTAAGGTTCATGTCGGCCCTAAAATGCTTAAACACGTTTTTTTTTTCAGTATGTTTGGAGAAATAAGGCTGTCTAGTCTTTGAAAGTTTACTTGAATATATTTGTTTAGGATAGGCTTTAACAAAACTGAGAAAGAAATATTCTGAAAAGTATTTTGATACTTTCCATGAAATATCTGCTCAAAATCAGTACTATATCCCACATATCTTAAAGTCATAGTATGTTGAGTCCCTATACTGTTTTGAGGCAGTTTTAGAGCTAATGTTGTCAGGTGTACCATGATGGATCTGCAGTGATGTCCTTCACAAACATCATGGTGTTTCTGGTCATTAATTCAGGTGTATATGCTGAGTTCTGATGTTCTCAGCTCTTGTATTTCTTGTTCAATTCCAACTGTTTTCTACAATCCTGAATCTTATGCTTGTTAACTGCATCTCTGCTATATTCTTAAATACTATAAAAGAGTTCAACAATGATAGCTTTTAAGTCATGCATCTAGGATGGATTAACCTTAGGCAGTAGGAAAGGCAGGAGACTAAATGCCTGGGTTTTGTTCTGCCGAAAAGGAGCTGGGGGTCCTGGTGGATAACAAGCTAAAGATCGGTAGTGTACCTTGGCATCAATGAAGGCTAACAGCAAACTGTGCCGTACTGACAAGGGTATAGCCAGTAGATCAAAGGAAGTGATTATTTCTCTGTTCTTCATACTTGTTAGGCCATATCTAGAATATCGTGTCCAGTTTTGTGCTACAGCAGACAAGAAAGCTATTGATGAAATTGTCCAGTGGAGAGCTGCCAATGTGGTCGGGGGGCTGAAGCACTTGCACTGTGAGGAGAGGCTAAGGTAATTGAGCTTGTTCAAGATGGAGAAGAAAAGTGTCAGGGGAATCTAATAGTAGCCCTCTAATACCTTCGGGGAGGTTATTAAGAAGGCAGAACCAGGCCCTTTATGGAGGTGCTTGACAGGAAAATAAATTCATACAGGGGAGCTTCCTACTTGATTTAAGGAGGAAGTTTTTCACTGTGAGGGCAGTCTAGCATTGGAGCAGGTTGCCCAGAGAAATGGGGGAATCTCTGTATTCAGAGGTTTTTAAGATCCAAGTGGACAAAGCCCTGTGCAACCAGTTCAGCGTTCAGTGTCAGCCCTGTTTTGAGCAGAAGATTTGGCTTCCGTTGCCTAAATTATTCTGTGATTCTGTACACAGTCATTTTACCAAGTTCTGCTATGTATATGTAAAAGTTGACTTATCTCCCATGAACATTAGCTGTGCTAGATCTGGGAAGAGTTGTGTAGGATAAAGTGTGACTTAGGATTTGCGTTTCCTTGTCTTCTAGAAACGACATTATCCTGAGATAGCAGAATCTGATGAAGTTAAGGGTAAAGGCTCCGAACTGAACAGAAAAGTTAGGCAAGTTGCATTAACAATTGAGAAGAAAGAAGGAAGAAAACAAATAAAGGTACTTCTCTTTAAGAATTCCAGAAGTTTTATATTTATTAAAATAACAAAGAAAGTAAGTTCTGTTATGGTGGGCAGATCTGCTTTGTATGGTAGGAGAATGTTGCTTTTTAAACCTTTAAATCAAGTGCGTTTTGTCATCTTAATAGTTCTTCCAGGATTATTCTGGAGACAGTTTCCCATTGGTCACTCCCATCATAAGTATTTCTCTTGTTTGAAATAATACTCATGCTACCTGAGTCTACAGAAATATGAGTCTAAAATGCACAAATAACACAAAATATCTATATTAATGTTTAATCAGGTCCCATCTGTGTGTGTGTAAAATAACTTGTTTCATTGTTGCTAGGAAACCACCTTTATGACTTTTCTGAATTAGTTTCTGCTTTGTTAGCATCTTGTGGCAGTTCTCAAAGGAGTCAGGTAAACGTTCTGGTAGTACAGAGTGAAGTGTGGGAATTTGCAGGTGGATATAAAGTTCTCAGCAATGCCATGGGATCACAGGAGCACCATAACTTGAAATTCTTGGGGAGCTGCACCCTTTGAAGCATGTTCTTATAAAGATATCTCCATATCGCGTTCTGTTGGTGTTTATACCACAACAGTATTTAGAAACGCTTACCATCTTATCTGGGCAGGATATTGGCAAGTTTTTTTTCTTGAGGTGTACCTTACCACTCTGATTCATGACAAGCTTACTTAGGTGCTTAGTGTTCTTTATGGTATACATTAAATTTGTTTTCTCTATCAATTTCAGTGTCTGTCAACATCCTACTTGTTAAGCAGTGTTTCCTGGCAGGGTCTCTTGCTAGTGCTACTTAATGTGCATAGGCTATGTCTGGTTTCAAAGTGGAGTTCACAATGTTACTGTGCTTAAGTTCCTGCCAATCTGAAAAAAGACCCGTGTTTGTTTCTGTGTGATACTAGGCTCAAGGATGGGAGCCTGTAGGATGAGATCCTACTCTTTTTTTGATTAAAAAAAGGTATGGGAATATTGGAAGATCAAGACTTTCTTCTAGAACGAATGCTGTAAAAAGGAGAGGTTTCATATCATCAAGCTCATTCTCTCTGCGTATCCTTCATTTTTAACCTCTGTTTAAAAAGAGAAACAAAGCTGACTATTGGCAGCAACTTTTCTTTTGACTTAATTCAGATTTCTTCCTGACTCAAGACTGTGTACTTTACTTGAGATTTATGTTCATGGATATAGACATAATTAATTCTATCTATATTTTGTGGACTGTTTTGTTCTTCTAGAAAGTTTCACTATACCCATTGCAAATCCATTCTTGATTTAAGGAACTTTTAAATAGAGCATGCATAACCTGGTTTAATTTTACTGCTATATTTTCTGAAACCAGCTATTTGATTATTTTTTTAGCTCTAATAAAAATTTAATTGTGGTAAATGGCTGTCCAAGTAACTGACTTACTGACTTTGGATATCCATTTAGGGATTTACACGTATGTGTTTAACACTACTGGTCATATATCCTTAAAAAAAAATAAGTATTTAACTCTGAAATACCTATGAAATTTTATCCACAAAATAGCTAATATAAATGGGTTTTATTTTTAGGTTGTTACAGGTGCTCCAATAATGAGGAGGAGATGGCAAGAATGTAAGTGTGCTAAGTGGGATGTAAAGTGTACATTTCTAATTTGGGTGTACTCCCTTTGATCTAAATCATCTTGACATAAGGGCAAATTGAAAAATTTTGTCAATAATTGTAGTGTGTTCTTATGTACGAAGCTGCATTTTGTATGGTTTATATTGAAAATTTGATAGATGAACAAGCTCTTCCATGGGCAACATAATTAGAGAGAAGTGTTTTATATGGCTTTGTTCTCTCTCCCTCTTTCCATCCCAGTCCCCCTCCCTTCCCAGGATCCTTTACCTATGATTTCTATTTACCTGGTAACTGCTGTGGTCTCTTCAGTGCCATCTACTCACGAGCATTTTGGTAAACTGAGCAAAAGCAGCAGGTTGGAGCTCCATGCGTGTGTTTAATTTGCAGTCCAGAAAGCCAGACAGAATCCTTAAAGCACAGCTACAGCTTTTCATGGAATCATAGAATGGTTTAGGTTGGAAGGGACCTTAAAGATCATCTAGTTCCAGCCTCCTGCCATGGAGACCCATGTCTACCCACTAGACCAAGTTGCTCAAAGCCCCATCCAGCCTGGTCTTGAAACTTCCAGAGATGGGGCTTCCACAACTTCTCTGGGCAGCCTGTTCCCATGTCTCACCACCCTCGCAGTAAAGAATTTCCTCCTAATATTTAATCTAAATTTCCCCTCTTTCAGTCTAAAACCGTTACCCCGTGTCCTATTGCTACACTCCCTCATAAAGAGTCCCTTCCCATGTCTCCTGTAGGCCCCCTTCAGGTACTGGAAGGCCGTTACAAGGTCTCCCCGGAGCCTTCTCTTCTCCAGGCTGAACAACCTCAACTCTCTCAGCCTGTCCTCGTAAGAGCTGAAGCACCTCTCCTATCTGTGGAAGAAAGCTTTCTGTTTTACTAGCCGTTGATACTCACAAAATTGTAGGAACATGGTATCTTTGAGACTTCACTCCATTTAATCTTTCAAAACTTATTGTAGTACCATGTCATCCAGATGGACAGACAGTACAATTGCATGCAGCTGTCGGAAATGGCTAAAAATGATCTATATTAGCAGTGTCATACTTCTGAAGAGGAAAGATACCCATTTTGAATCTAGGAAAGTGTTTTGAAATAAGTCGAATCCTATTCAAATTAAGTTTCTTGACTGTAACCTTTTGGTTAATGTGTCTAATTTTACACTTGGCTGTGTGGCATTCTACTGTACTTATAATGTTTACATCTTTTAAGAAATCTGTGTGTATAATTGTAGCCAGGGTATAAAATATTTCAAACTTTGTTATTAATTTGTTGTTCATATTCAATATGCTGTCATATAATAATGCTTAAAAAATTATTCTTAATGTTTGTAACTAATAGTGCATAGAAACAGAGCTAGTTGAAATTGAAGTGCAGTTTTAGAGCCCTCCTCTATCAAGATAATGTCCGTTGTGCTACATTTCAAGCATGTTTGTTTAGATCCTAATGCAGATGACAGCCCTTCAAAAGCTAAAGTTCAGCATGTGGATAAGTCACTTAATAATGACGATAAAACAGATTCTAAAAATAAGGATGGAAAAATGCCAGACCCTATTCAAGGTAAGAGAAGAATGATTTTTTTTTAATTTTTATTTTTTTTTTAACTTTCACCAATGCATGAAGTATTTACTCTGTATGTGCCTATTTGTAGCTTCTATAGTTACTTTCTGCTATAGGTGAATTTGTGCGGTGTGTGGATGGGTTTTGGGTCTGTGGCAGAGGAAGGAATAATACTAGTGTTTGCAGAGAAAAGAGTCCAGTTTTACTTAACGTCACTGGATACTTCAGAAACAAGACAAGATTCCTAATTAGAAGTTTTTATTATGTGTATTTTTTGGAGAAAGGGCACAGATTCTTTTTGGGCTATAAGTTGTTCTTTGGTGTCAGGAAAAGAAAAATGGGAACAGCTGCCTGCCAGACTTTGGTTAGAGCACAAGAAGAATAAGGAGGAAATAGATTGGATAGATTTTTTTTTTTGAATGACATAGAAAATAAGTGTTAGTCAAATATTTTTTAGAAAACAAAACCAGAATTAAATATAAATCAGTGAATGCCATGCAACTGAAAAAACGTTAGAAGTTGCTGCTTGGTTGTAGACTTAATGTCAAAGGTGAGATTAGGGTTCTGTCTAAATACATTATAATTATTCTCATTCAGAATATTTCTGATCAGAAATACAAACTTATGCTTCATGGCTGAACCAAATATTTGATTTTTAGGTTCAGTTTTTATTTTACTTCTTCACAAGATACCTTATTTACATCTTCAGGTTTTATTGATGTTATATTTTTAAATAAAAATCTAAGCAAAGAATACTTTTAAATTAAAATATTGGAAACCCGTTACTAAATATACTGGTTTTATTGTTTTAGATGAAAAGAATGTTCAAGAGGAGCAGGAAAAAAGTCAGAAAGAACAGGCAAAACCAGATGAGAAGATTGAACCTAATAAGGCTATTGAAAGCAGCAAAGGCAACAACTTGGAAAAGTAAAACAAACAAAATCCATTGCCCCCCCCAAACCCCTTTAATTTTACTCAAAGGAAGATGTTGTAGATGATAACTGTCTATATTTGTGCATAGAGTATGCTGTGAGAAAGTAAGTCATGCTCTGATAGCAAAGTGCTTGTCTTCTGAAATTGTGCTCAGCTGTAATCTTCTCTCATCAGCAGAAAACCTGGTGTATATGAAGTGACCTCAGATTTTGCTCTAGATGCAACTAGCTTTTATATTTAACTCTGTTATCCTTAAGGCATAATCCTCATGTATTACAACTTCAAAAAGAACGTTCCGTCGTGGTTTAAAAAACCCTCTGTTATGGGTTCACATCAGACAGTTAGGGTGGACTGATATGAACTGATTTTAGAAGGAGAAGTTAATCAGTAAATAGCTGTAACAATTGGGGTTCATCTTTACAAAGGATTTCGTGGAGGAACAATAAGAAGTATTGTGTGTGGTTCTAAAGTGGTGAAACTGTGCTTGCTGTTTGTAAACATCTTTACTAATAACAGTGTTGTGAGTTTAGTTTGAAGTATCAGCCTTTGTGTGAGGGGGATATCTCCAACATCCATCATCTTTGTGCAACACTAGGAACCACAGGAGAGCATTTGATAAGGGATATACATGCATCAACCCCAACATAAAACTTTTTATTTCAACAATTAGTTCTTTGGTTTTGCTCTAATGACGTTTTCTTGGAATGTTTCTTAACTTTAAACCAGTAGTATCTTTCCCAGACATGGATGGCTAACATCTCTTGTTTGTTTACTATTACCCAGTAAAGGGAGAAATTTTCTAGTTCCTGAAATATCTTTTTGTAGGAATTTTGCCTAAGGGGCAATCATTAAGGAGAAAGACTAATTGAAACCAGATTCAACTCCAAATTTATGAATCTTTGTGTTCATTTGTCTGGCTTTCAAATATCAGTTTTCAGTTCTTAATCCGGGGAGTGAACTAGTTTGTGAAAACAGCAAAAATAAGGGACTAATAAAAGCTCAGATATCCACATCTGGAAATGCTGCTATTTCTACCTGACACCGATCCTTATTGCACAATCCTGTACTTTAAAGAACAGCATCCTTTGGAAAAATCACTTAATGCTGTTCTTTTAATCCAGTTGTTCAGAGAGATCCTGGATAACTATGAACAGCCAGATGCTGGAAGTCAGTGTCTAAATTACAACTTCAGCTTGTTCCTTTACTGTTCGTTTTTGTGAGACTTCTGAGGGATGTGAACTCAATATATAGTTTCTTAAAAGGAATGAGAACAGATTCTCATTGACAGCAAGCAGTCAAATGATGTTTCCACATGATGATGATCACAAATGATGACTCACGTATTCTCAGTCTGAGAATTTCTATTACTCCTGATTTCTTTGTAGTGAAGTTCTGCACAGTCATCCAAAGATGTAAATTATTTTGAGTTCATTATTATTATTATTATTTTATTTTGAAAAATTAAAGGTACAATCTGCTTTTACTATATTTCTGATTCCTAAGAAAGATTTCAAGAAAGAGGAGGGCTTCAGCTTGGCAGTCATATGGTTTTGGTTAACTTAAAAAAAACCCAGACACTCTCATCTCTGGTTCCTGGGCTTGCAAAGGGATGGAATGCGCCTATAAAATACGTGACCTTTCAGAGCGTGTTAGAACTACTGTAGTAGTAATGTGTCAGGAATTTAAACTGATTATGAGTTATTGATTGGCTACAGATTTTGATAGATAAACCATCTGTATACGGTTTTATTTATTTATTTATTTATTTAACCTTAAGGTGTGAGACCAATAAACAATCGCAGGAAGAAAAGAAGGAAGTTGAGGTGAATATTTTTCCATTAATGGGTTGCTTCAGTTTACAAATAGTTGGGGAACTAATTACTTTAATATATGTTTGGTAATGGTGTTTACTAATTTGAATAAGCAAAAGCAATATTATTGACAATAAATTAGCTATAAGTTACAAAGCAAAACTATTAAAACCAAGGTTTTTTCCTACTTTGTAATGAAAATGCATGTACATGTTTCATGCAAGCACACAGAATTTAATTAGAGCAAGAATCTAGAATAACATATAATAATTACTGCTTAGTTTTGGTTATAATTACTGCACATAATAGATCTCTGGACTCTTTTTATATTAAACAGCAAGAATTTACAGCAAATCCTGAAGAATTCACTAGTCAAGAAGAATTGTTGGGTTATTTGGTGAGTGTTAAATCTTACTTTGCAGTGTAATTTTGGAAAAAAGAAACACAGAATTACTAAGTTAAAAATGTGGCAAGTAACATGAAAGCAAAAATGTAGGCAGTCTGCTAATCTAGCAACATATTTTGTCAGAAGGTAGGATTCAGAACGAAGTTAATATCGCTGAATTTATATATATTCATTCTGAAGTTTCTAGACAGGGGTTTTTTGTTTTTTTTTTTTCAAAATACTGGTTTACTGTCAGAGGGCTGACTTGCATTGAAAATTAATGCATTTTTCTCAACTGTATCTTAACTCCAATCCTGAACTCCATGCTTAACTAAAATGACATTTTAATTTTTTTTTTCTTTTATAACTGGTCTATCATTTTCAAATGATGAATTTGGAAAGATGTAATTCAATAATGGAAGGAAGCAGAATGAAGAAAAATATCTGAGATATGCAGAAAGGAAAGGAACAATTTTTAAGAAATAAAATACAAGTTGTATACTTCAACAAAAAAACCTCAAACCCCCATAAACTAAGAAAACCTAACTATTCCCTTGTAAAGTAATGGCAGAACACCTGAGTGCTGTTCAGTTGTTCAAAATATGTATTATGTACACATTCACAGCAGAGATACAATCAATAAAAGTGGAAGACTAGCATTTGCTTCTTGTTATTTATTAGCAACAATATTTATTAACAACATTTGTGGTCTTGTATACAGAAGTGGTGATTTTATTAAAAGCCTCAGTGACAAACTGTACAGAAATCTTTACTATTAGTTGCTGTGACTCAGCTACTGCATGTCAATCTAGGTACTTTTGACTCTCATAAAGTCTTTTTTCCCCATTTTAAGAGGGAATTATTAGGTGTAAAGATTGCACCTTGCTAATAAAACTTGAATTTGTTTTGAGGCATATTCTTGCTTAGTACGAGCAGTGCTCTGTTTTGGAAAGTTTGAAAATTGTTTAATATTAGCATCTACAGTCATTTTTTAAAAAGCTGCATTCTGTGTTTCTATTGTTGTTGGATTCAAAAGGTTTCTTATGTAGCGGAAAGTAATTTTGCAAGTATCTTTTTTGGACTTGCTGTTCATATCATGGAATAATTCCAGTTTTTCGATAATTATCCATACTGTATACTTTTTTTTAATTGTGAAAATCCGTATGCTCAGCTTTGTCATTAAAATAATTATATTTCTTTTATTACCTGGTAGCAGAGATATCCTTGCCCAAGTTTAATCTTCTTTTTCCACCTAGTTTTTGAAAAGATCTTCTTTAAGTATACCGTGTGCAAACTGGGAGAGGTAAATAGTGTTAAAAATATAGTATAATCCCTGTTATTCTGTCACGTATGCACTTAATGCTAGTTTTTTATTACTTTTTTCCATTGTCTGGAATGTTTAAAGGTGTTTTGTTTCTAATCCAGAAGACTCTGTATTGGTAGGACAGACCTGCGGTTCTGCTACATTGTGCCCAGTGGAAGTGTTTTCAGCAGAACTTTATTAATAGAGACAAGACGATGACGCATGTAGCACGCTCTGTGAGGGCTGTTGGCGCTAGAACTTGCTCCCTACTAGAGCTTCTGAGTTTCAGAGACTGCTTTTTCCTTAGGCTTTTTAGGAAGAAGGTTAGTATAAAGCAAGGTGGCATATATTTTTAAATTCAGTAGTGTCTTGGCTTTTTGCTACTTTCTAGAGAAATGGTTTATGACTATATTGCCTCAGGGAAGTTGTACCCATTCATTTGTGTGCAGGTGTCTTGGGAAGAGATCCAAATACTTAAGGAAAAACATTTTCCTGTATGTATTTCCAGGCATGTTCTTGGGTTGTTCCTTTTCAAAGGACTGTATCGGGTAGCTGCAGCTTCCTTTTGTTAGGTTCCTCTTCAATTCCACCTCCCTACCCCCCATTTATGGGATTAAAAGTAAAAACTGTATTTGCTTTGTAACTTCAGCCATGTGTGACAGATGGATAGAGACATAAAAATGAGGTTCCGGCAGGTTTTGTTTATACATGATGATACTTTAATCCTTCAGAGGGAAAATTTTTATATTGTGTGTTGTTTTGTTTTGTGTTTTCCTAGCAAAGTTTCGAGATACTGAATGAAGATGACGCTTCATTTATCCTAAAAGTTACACAGACTCTTACAGATGCACTGGTGGAATATCGTCAGCAGGCTGCATCAAACAAAGTAATGTAGATTTTGTTATGTTTTTGTTCTAGAAATCTGTAGATCGCTGTGAATATGCATTTTTATTATTACAGTTTAATTAAACAAAATTGCTGTGAAGACCACATTGTAAGTTTTACCTATATATATATACTATATATATATATATATATACTTGAGTTTTTGTAGTGATCATAAGGTAAACTTAGAGCTTTTCTGTTGAGGAGTCTTAATACGTTCTGTTCAAAGGTACTTGCGCTTTTTTTTTTTTAATAGAAGCTAAAAATCATCTTGCCTCTTATTTCCCATGCTTTTCCTTACATATAAGATTTTCTGCTATTTTTGCCCCTTTTCAATTCTAACTTCAGCTTTTTTCATCTCCGCTGACCTCCCTGACACTCTTGTTCTAGATCTCATTTCTGTTCCCGGCCTTCACTCATTCACCATGTAATCAAGCATTATTGACACCAGTTTTCTTTCTCAAACAACTTTTGGTCCTGCTCTTTGGACTGTTCCCTCTGAGGTCCTTTTCTTCCTCCACTGTTAGAAACCCAGTTTTCCCCCTCTCTGCTATTACTTTTGACTGACTTGTCTTTACGTAGGCATAGTATGGAGGTGGTTTGAGTACTTCTTTGAGGCTGCTGCGGCTTGCATTCCCTACACCTCCAGTTTACATTCCATTATACCATAATCTCCACAGTTTCCACACTTGGAATGACTTCTTGTTCATTCCCCCATTGTCAACAGGGATGGTAGGAACTTTCCTCTTGTTGGTGATCTATTCAACATTTTTGCCATAGGAAACATTATTCCTTATCCCTCCCAGCATTTCTTGCAGATTTGTCAGTGCTGAACGGTGTTGTTCACCACAACACCTACTCCTACTACAGCTACTTAACTACTTTTTTATTTAAAGGGTGAGCTTAAGTGGAGAATGCCAACGAGGGTAAGTAGCAGCCAACAAGCTGGAGAGAATCACAGAGGTGACACTTCAAGAAAAGAAGTTTTGTTTTGTTTTTTTCTTCTGTTCTCAAAAAGCCTTTCTTAATTCAGGACTTTATAATAAAGTTTATCTTTGTTGCCCATATTCCGTCCTCCCTCTATTGCTTTCCTTATGCCCCAAATGCAGTACTTCTCCATGATAAAATTCCATGCCTGTAGTTCTCATTAATTATTTATTGCTTTTAACTTCCTCATTAAGCTTACTCTCACCTTATTCCTGCTGGGTTTTCCCATATAGGATTTTGTTGTTTTATTCATATGGAAAGAAGGCAAAATCTGACATGTGACCAAGAAAATCAAGTTCTAACTGAAGTAACGTTTAACCTACTAGTTTTAGAAAAACAGAATGTTTTCCCACATTAGGGTTTTTTAGTATTCTAAACTGTGATCTTTCCATCGGTAATTTTTAACTAAATCTTTTATTTCGAGTGTAAAATGCTTCCTTTTTAGACCTGACAGGCTGAGAATTAGGCTCTGTAAGTATCATTTCTTGGCCTAATACAGTGCTTTTTCAGACGCAGAGAGATACCACGAGCAGTGTAAACATACATAGAAGTTCATTACCAGCTGCATGATTTTCAAAAAATACTTGATTTTTCAGATTTGGTAGCAGAAATACTGGTCTTTTATTTGGTTTGTGATCATCAAAAATGTAGCAGTTTGAAATTTCAAGAGGTTGTCTTGGTGAAATTCTGAATGCAACTTTTGTCAAACTTGTAGGACCTCTTAGACGCTGAATATAATGGAGAAGCAGCATTGGAATATTCCACAGAACAGTCTGACCTGACTTCAGCAGATATTAGTGACTCTGATACTGGTAATGTTAGCTTTCCAATCTTGAATGTGCTTTAATCTTAATACTGAACTTTACATAAATTTTAGTAAGCCTTTTTTTCCTGCTTTTCTAAAAGCAGAGCTTAAGAGACAATAAAGCCAAGGTCAAGTAGCATAAATTAATAGTTTTGGGTTTTTTTTTTTTTTCATCCTCTATAAATGTTAGAAAGGGCAGACTATTCAAAAACATTCATCCTACTTAACTGTAGGATTTGGGGAGGAATTGAATTAGTATCAACTGTGACTTTCTTCTGCCCACAGGCAACGGTTTCTAAGGAGTTTCTTTCAAAGTTTAACTCTGCCTTCCCTTCCCTTCCCTTCCCTCCCCCCCCCCCCCCCCGCATTTCTTTCCCTTCTTGGTGGAGAAGAGGATTAGTGCAGGTCTAGTCCAATCAAGATGTTAGTGGAAACATGTTGTATAGGATGGATAATTCTGTTTAATACCCGAATATTGCAGCTATTTGGCCTCAGTACTTCTAATTCATTTTACCAAAGAATCTTGGATTTCTTTGAGGTCATTTCCTTCTTGATATAAATAAATGGTTATTTTTCTCAAGCATAGGAAGTTCAACCATATGCTTGGAGAAGCAAAATACCCAGAATACTAGTGAAGGTAGCTTGTATGATTTTATTATTATTTTTTTCCGTGCAATGTCAATTTTCTTTTTTTTTCTTTTGAAAACCTCAATTGATACAATGCTAATAACAAAAATTGCAATGACTTATAATATACGAGACTTGGAATTTCTGGTTCCTTTTTGTAAGCATAATGGAAATAGCTTTCACCCACCTCTCAACCCTTGTTTCTCCAGGATTTTCTGTAAATGGAAAGCATTCCCGACTCTCAGTTATATGAAAATGTAGCAAAGTCAGATGTGAACCTCACCAGCAATGCTGCTGTGGCAGACTAGAAATGCTTGTTTTGAAAAGCCCTCTTTAGAAAAATGAGGACTCTTCAGACTCTTTCCTTACTGAAAAACAGTATTTCTCTTTAAGACTATTCGAGCAACCGATTGGCTAAGCAGTCCTTATCAGTAAATGAAGAAGATGAACCTCAAAACTTTTCAACTGGGTCTTCGGAAACAGCATATGAGAACAACATCACTGCTGAATTTTTGAACAGTGTAAGAAACATGAATGTTGAGGAAGTTACTGCTACTCTACACAAAATAGCAGCAGCAAATCCAGCTTTCAGAGGTAATTCACATATACATGCATACACACACACAAACACGCGTATAAAAATATACATAATTTTGTTGGCTGTGTGAAATGTTAAGGACTATATGGGTCAAAGAACTTCAAGGTATTAAGGAGGGCTGAAGAGGCTTTTTTTTTTCCCTTTAACTTTTGCAGGATCCAGTTTAGGAATGGTTGTTCAAAATGGCTGCCTTCCCATGAAGGTGTTAATAATTGCTGAATTTCTTTTAAAATTCTTTTCTCATTTGTGCATAGTAACATTTACATGGTGAGAAATAGTTAACTAAAACCAAGCATATTTTTATTAGAAAAAGAGCAGAGTCTCTTGTCTGTGATATAACCAATGAAACACTGGCTTTGGGAATGCCAACAGCAAAGAAATTTTTACTTACTGATTCCTGAAGGAACCATGCTTGCACAGTAACATAGATATAATAATGAATCAGAGATAAGTAGTCTTTCTTTTTCTTACAGTTTTCTAATAATTTTCAGCTACTAAACCTTCCCATATCTCCAGTCAACTGCTGCCCTTTCTTCAGAAGCTTCCTGTGTACAATTCTAAGCTTCTCAGAGTGTGTTTAGGATCATCAGGGTAAAAAAAGAACACTGAAGATTGAGTACATTGTAGAGGAGCTTAAGATACTCTTTGCCTGAGTGCTCACTGTGGAAGAAACAGGAGAGACTGCAGGCTGTGCCATAACCTTTCCTTGGGTATGTGTGTACGCACACAACTGGGCAGAGTATCTGTTCAGAATGGAAGTTCTGTAACAAATTGACAACAAAAACCAATTTGCTGCTTTCGTGGTTTTAACTCTTCCATGGGTATCACCTGGTCCTAGGGACCTCCAGAACAAAGTGGCTAAGTTATTGATAGTAGTAATTTCTCCCATAAAGCTTCCTTTGGAACTTGAAAATTTGTGGGTGGCAAATGTGGTTCTCTTTTATGTATATTTATCTTTTTTTAAGGTTTTGTTGTGTGTTGAACACAGCTGTTCTCTCACTGCCTACCCCTCCCCTCTGCTCCATAGCTGACAAGGAAGAGAATAGGAAGAACAAAAGCGAGAAAACTCATGGGTCAGGATAAAGACAGTCTAATAAGTGAAGTGAAGGGGTGGGGGGGGAACAAGTCATGCAGAGACAATCACTTAGCACTTCCCACAAGCAGACTGACACCCAGCCAGTCTCTGAGCCAATGGCCACCTCAGAAGCCAACCCCCCCACCTTGCCTCCGCAGTTTTTATTGCTGAGCATGATGTATGGAATATCCCTTTGGCCAGTTTGGGTCAGCTGTCCCAGCTGTGTCCCTTACTAGTCTTTTTCCCATCCCCTGCCTAATCTGTGTGAGGGTGCAGTGTGGGAAAGAAAAAGCCTTGATGCTGTGCAGGCACCCTTTGGCAACAGCCAAAACACTGGTGTGTTATCAACACTGTTTTGGCCACTAATCCAAAACACAGCACCATACAGGCTGCTGTGAAGAAAGTTAACTCCATCCCAGCCAAAACCAGTACAGGATTCCAGGTGATTTTTGAAACCAACAGCTTCTATTGGACAGGCGGAATAGAAACGGGTTAGAGAAACAAGGTAGGAATTAGTGGACATCTGGAAAAATATGATTTGCTTAGAGTTGAGGAGGAATAAGTGTGGCTTTTGTGATAAGAAATCCTTCCTTGCAGGCTTTCTGGAGTTGTCTGAAAGGGGTCAGCAAAGAAGTCAGATAAAGACGATCCAGTTCATATAGTCTGTTTGGAATTCCAAGAAGCTAGATAGATACCATAATCAGAGGCTTTTAAGGGAACTGAGTGTCTATGGGAAAAGAGGGAAATCCTTGCATTGTTTAAATAATAGATAGCAAATGGGCAATTACTTTTTATAGCGAAAAGTAGTTCCAATAGAGAACTGTGTGCAGTGCTTAAGACCAGTGCTGTTCAGTATCTTCACAAATTACCTGGGGAAAAAAGGGATAAGTATCTGGATGGCAAATTTTTGTGATACGATGTTATTTAAAACAGCTAAAAGTGTTGGTTGACTGATGAATTTCAAAAGCTCCTCATCAGATCAGGGGAAGTACCAACTTGTCAGTCAGAAGAATATGTCGAGTACAAGGAATTAAGGAAAGAATGGAAAGCAAGATGGGAATCATCATTTTGCTATTGCATAAACTTTTGCTTTGCCTGTATCTGGCATAGGACATATATTTCTGTTTCCCTTATTTCAGATAAAGGACTTCATTGGTGCAAAAGGTTTAGAGAATATGGTAATATCTTCCATATAGGAAGCAATGGAAAGCTAGGACTCCTTTTGGCCTGGAAAAGAGAGGACTGAGATATTATAACAGAGAGCTGTAAAATCATGAGTGGATGGAGATGACAGGATTCTACTATTTCCTATCTCTTTTGATCCATAAACTTGGAGTAGAGAAGGGAGTCCAACTTCAAAATGGACAAAAGAGATGGGTCTTCATGCAGTAGTAGGTGGATGATCTATGGAACTCCTAGCAAAAGGATACTGTGGCTACAAAAATACATGTAGGCTACAAAAATACTGTGGCTACAAAAATACCCTTTGTGGTCTGGGCCAGGCCAGGCAAGTGTTTGGAACAGGGCTACTGAAATATTTGCCATATCAGACTTGGAACGTTTCCTGAGCTGAAGATGATCTGAGATTGGGAGAACATGGTATTCCCACACACCACCACACATCAGGCACACTTGCCCTGCTCTTACTTTTTCCTTAACATTTGGTTATGGGTGCTGAGTGCTTATTATTACCACTTAGACTGTCCGTGTGTTTCTTCTACTTCTCCTCTCCCGCTCCTAAAGTCATGGGCATTAGTTCCATCGAAGTAATATGGCTTTCTTGCTCGTATTCAGAAGAGTACGCTTTGACTTATTGTTACAGTGATAAAATCAAGCACTTCTGATCATCAGCTGCAGATTTTTGAAAGTTGGAGGCAGAGTAGAGGGGTAAGATAGAACCTTTAACTGAACCAGTACAGCTGTTCATAGCAATATACAGTTACAGTTTCCAGGCACATTCTGACAGTTAATGGTTGTGGTATTTTCCATTGAATAAGAAACATCCAAACTCATGTCAGCATCTAAATGTTTCAGTATAACTTGTGCTTTTAAATGTACTTTATCATCAAACCACTTATTTTCTTTGTGTGTTTGTTTGTTTGCCTTTAACTAAGGAATTGATATTCCGAATGTTATAAGGATCCTGACTGAAAGCGGGACTCTGAGAAGACCAAGCAATGGCAGCACACAGTGACGTGGTAGTTAATAGAGTTAATATAGTGATGTTTACTTTCTGTAAGTTTGAGATTGTTGTTTTACTTAACATGAACTCAATGTAGTGGATTTTGTTATGTTCAAATTTGGTACAGTGTTATTTTAATTAAGAACTTGTTTTTTGTATTCTTGTTATTTATTTTTCCAATTAGCCAAAATTTCGATATTTGTGGAAAGGTTGTAAAGCTCATCTTCTTTCTTTCCATGTTAAAACATACTTTTAAACCAGGTAATTTATTCTTCTCACTGTCATTAAATACTGTACATTGACAGTCTGATCTTTTCTTATCATTGGCTCTTTTACAAAGAGTTATCAGCGGAACGAACTACTGCAGTCAGCAGTACAAATTCATCCTACAACAAATACTCAGAAGTTATTCCATGTGGCTGCTGGGCCTGATTCAAAAGCTTTTGTAATCAAAAAATCCCCTCCCATATAAGGATTATGAATAGGTCTCCACATATTTTTTTTTTAAATAACAATTAAAAATAATAATAAAAAGTCAGTGCTGTCAGTCTAGTTCTGAGTTGCGAAGTGCCTGGATTATAACCAATAATTGGAAGCTTTAGCAAAGTCAGTAGAGGTTTGCTGTGCTTCCAAACTCAGGGATATGTCCCAAGAGATCTATGCAGACTATGGTTAGGAGGCACTGATGCGGTAAGGAAAGGATCTTCTCTTATCCCACCAGTAGGAGAATGTAATGAAACATGGCTCATACTGTCCTTCAGTTCAGGCTCTTTTAACATGAACTTTTTTCCAACTAAAGTAGTAACTGGTTTTGGCTGAATGTAAAGTCTACATATTAATGACTACTACTTCTGTAGGATGATGAAAAATGTTTTGGGTGGTTATAAGTTAGTATGTTCAGGAAAAAAAATATTTTTTTTAAATTAAATTGTGTAATTAAAATTTGCTTCCTGCTTGTGATGTTGGGTAGCATTCAGTGGTTCTAATTAAAGCTCTTCAGCTTTGCAGCCAAATGCTGGTATAATATAGACATGCTGGGGCCAGATGGTAGAAAACCTTTTAATGTTAACATACTTTTTTTTTTTTTTTTTTTTTTTTTTTTTTTTTGGAGATCTGGATGGAATTGAGAATCCTCATCCTAATAGTTTCACATCTTCATATCGTGGAATGCAAGACGCCATAAAAATAAGGTAACAAAGAAAGCAGCAACAAAATTGGTTAGTTTTGTCCTATGAACAGACATGGGAATGAAATCAGTTCAATGACTGTTAAAGAAATTAAAATACAAACCGCTGCTTTAAAGAAATTGTGAAGAATTTCTACAGCGTCTCTAAATATGTTCTTGTCAGAAGCAGAGACGGAACCAGAGCTCTTACAGCTCATTTACTCTGTAATAGGGACAATGTTAATGCCTGCTTAGTGAAGATTAACTTGATCCGTAAAAAACATCTTTTGGTTGATATGAAATTCTGAATTCTGTTCCTGTAATACAGAAAATAAAAATAGAAACATCTTTTTGTTTGTTTGCTTTCAAAGTGCAGAACATTCTATCAATTAAAATAATAAAATCAGAATGTTCAGCTGTTGTAAGTGGCCATCTCTGGGACAGCTTCTTTTTTCTTTTACTGTGGAATCATTCCTAGTGGAAATAAAATTAAGTTGAAATTACTTAATTTGAGTATTTTTTTTTTTTCGGTGGGTGCAGGGGGACCATGCTGGAAAGATGTCTGAATCTATAGCACAGTGATAAAATGGTTTGAATGGTATGCTGCAGAGTGCTGCTGCACTTCTCAAAGACAGCTGAGAAAACTGAACTGCACAAAAATCATAAAGCGTATGCTTCTGGAAATGTTTTTTGATAAGTCTAGCATTGTCTGTTCAGTTATACCACTATTTTCCTCTTGAAACTTTCTTTTTTTCTGGTGCAAATAGAAGCTGCAAAAAAACTACGTTATTTTCTTCTTGTTATCTGCCTGTGTTTTGTGATGGCTTGGTATATTCTTATGCTAATGGAAAATTTTGTTTGTTGCAAAACAGTTTTTAAGAAATAATATCTTGTGCCAGCATTGCAAAGTAAGGAGAAAAACATTTTCGTTCCTAATTATGCTTTTAAATGATGTTGCTGACTGTATTTAATATTATACACTTTGATTTTTTTTTTCTCATAGTAACAGCAAAGCAGACAACTGGAGAATTAATAGAATTAAAACTTAAGCAAGAGGAATTGATCTCTAACAAAAAATGCAGAACTTTACTCCTCTTAGAAGGCAGAGAGTGGAAAGGAAAAGGGCTTTCAGAGGTGACTTGATAGGAAATGAAAAGTTCTGAATGTGCAACAGAAGAGTTACTGTCTGATGTCAGCTGTGATGATCTCTGTTCTAGGCAGGTGTAGAAACATCTTCCTCTTGTGTTGCTTCCTGCGTCTTCTAGGACTGGGCCCTGTCCTTCTGCCTGAGGAATTCATTACCCCTTTTGAAGCAGCAAGCCGCCATACTGTCAATTTGATTGTACAGCGTGCCCAATGGTCTGATACTGCATGTGAAATGATAACACTGACTCTGCATTGCCTTCACCAAAAATTGTGATCTCTTCTAAATGTTTTCCAAGTCTATAAACACAAATCTTGGTATTTGTTATTATTAATGCATTCTTATAGGAGCAAATGAGATACAAATCAAGAGCTAAAGTAGCTGGGCTCAAAGAAGGCATGAAGGCGATCCTGTTACTCCAAGTGAGGAGCCTGAGCCAAGACACCTCTGATTCCAGTAATTAAAATGATGTAATGCCTCCTGTGATGGGATGCCGACATCTTAAAAAGTGCTACTGGACTTTTAGCAGTCATCCATGCTGCTTCATATCAAAGTAGTGCAGTGTAATTACTTCTGTGGTCTGACTGAATTGATCTACTGGCTGATGTGTTGAGGCAGGACCTCCTGATGGGACCCAAGGAGAGAGAGGCTGAGTGAGACCTGGAGCTCACCTCACAATTACTTGAACCCCCTGCTGCAAAAGCATCTCCCTCCATCTAGAAACTTTGTCGGGCTGCAAAGTATATCTCTGAGTCTCTTACGATGTTGGCATAAGAAAAAAAAATGCAGCTGTCATGGCCTACCTGTTCAACAACAAACTGCTCTACTGTATGTATAAAAAAACAAAGATTGTTTGCTTTGTTTAACACATTGCCCACAAAGAACATCTGTGAAGATGATCAGAGGGCTGGAGCACCTCTCCTATGAGGACAGGCTGAGAGAGTTGGGATTGTTCAGCCTCGAGAAGACGAGGGTCCAGGGAGACCTTACAGCAGCCTTACAGTACCTAAAGGGGGCTTACAGGAAAGATGGGGAGGGGTTCTTTATGAGGGAGTGTAGTGATAGGGTAAGGGGTAACGGTTTTAAACTGAAAGAGGGAAGATTTACATTAGATATGAGGAAGAAATTCTTTACTGTGAGGGTGGTGAGGCACTGGAACAGGTTGCCCAGAGAAGCTGTGGATGCCCTTATCCTTGGAAGCGTTCAAGGCCAGGCTGGATGGGGCTTTGAGCAGCGGGAGGTGTCCCTGCCCAGGGCAGGGGCTTGGAACTAGATGATCTTTAAGGTCCCTTCCAACCCGAACCATTCCATGATTTTACCGTAGAAAAGGGGCACAGCTCCTGTCACCCCTCATTCGAACGGCACTCTAGAGTGCACCGCCCTTCGGGGGAACGAATAAAAACCTTTGCGCTGGTCTCCCGCAGCTGCAGGATGTCCCCGTTCCTGCTTGCCGCCGCTCCTGCAGGTGGCGCCCTGGCCCCGGTCCGTGCGGAGCGGGCCGGAAGCGCTCTCCTTCCGGCGGGGGGGAGTGGCGGTGGTGGGGGCGCTCGCTGGTGGCGGCCGCTCACGTGGGCGGCCGTTTCCGGGCAGGTTCTCGGGGGCGGAAGGGGGCTCGCGCTGCCGCGTGGTTGGTGAGTGGCCGCGCGCGGGGCTCGGCCGGTACCGCCGTTACCGGGCGGGGGGAGGAGGAAGAGGAGGAGGCGCCCGGCCTGGCCCGCGGGTGCCTCTGGCGGGCTCGCCCTGCCCCGCGCTAACGGCCGCCTTTTGTGTGACCCACCCACCCCCTTCCCGCACGCTCCCGCGCAGGGCGGCGGGAAAGCGTGAGCGGTCCCGGGAAACCGGCGGCCTCGCCTCCCCCCGGGCCGCGGGCGTCGTCCGCCGCCCCTGCCCCGCCTCAGCTCCCTCGCTACGGGCGGCTTCCCTCAGACGCTGCTCCCGCCTCGCCGGCGGAGCCCCGGCTCGGTTCCCCGGTCTGCTGAGGGGGCTCCCGGGAGCCGAACTCGCGGCCTCCCCGCCGGGAGCCCCGACAGCGGGCGGGCACTAACGCGCTTTATTTAAACGCCTCGTAGAGCGACTGGAGCGGAGCGGCTCTTGGGGAAGAAGCGGAAAGATGTCCCGGGACGGTGAGGAAGGTGGTTTAACGGCCTAGACCTGCGGGAGGAGCCGCCGCCGTCGCCTGGGCAGCGCTTTGGCTTCGGTACGGTGTTTGCGGCGCGGGGCGGTCTGTGGTGATTAGGTTTTGTGGTGACGGGGGATGTGCTGTCCGGCGCGGGAGCCGCAGAGAGTTAATTGCGAGTAAGTACTGCCCTTCGCTGGGAGAGAGGAGAGCTCGCCCAGGTGGGAATCTTTATCATGCGAGAGGAGTCAGGGCACGTACCTTGCTTTCTGGTTCCTCAGGATTTTCCTGATCGCTTGAGCTTGTAAACGTGCTGGTGGCGAGATTCCCTGAGGATACCGCCTCAAAGCTGCGAGGGAACAAATCACAGGTGAAGCAGGCGCGCTTTTTGGCTGCCCTCATGTTTCCCTGAGCCTGATGCAAGGGTGGCTGAGCGGCACTTGGGAGAAGCTTCTGAAAAGTGCTGTGTACAGCTTTACGTTAAAGGAAGCTACTATCGATTTGAGGTTATTTTAATGTTTTGGCTTGTAAAACTACGTTAGTGCAGAAACTGTTAGGTGCACTTAGCTCGGTCCTGTTGGAGGAGGGCCAACTGAAAATATGGTTGAAGTCAAAAGGCAAACAGTTGTTTCAGCAAGGAGTTTCATTAAAATATTTACATAACTTCGTAAGCTGTATATAATTTTTCTTAATGTCGTATTACGTAGACACTGTGGTGTTTTCACGGCTTTGGTTTTGTAATCATTTTATCTCTGATTTTGCGTGGTAAATATGAATTGGAAATGGATATGTTTAGATTTCCAGTAAATTATTTCCAAAACGTGCAGTGCAAGGTAAACTGTGCTGCTTTGTTTTGGTAGGAGAAAGTATATTTTACAAGTCTCCTCCTTTAAAATAACTTAGTTGACTTTGTTCAGGTGTGTGCACACCCGTATTGTAAAGTTTTTAATGCTAATTGGAAGCCAAACATTCCGTTTTGTAGAGTGAGTCTTCTTAAATATCTCTATTAAAGCAAGCTTTGTAAGTGGAAATAACAGTCATGTCAAAAGCTTCTAGCTATTTCTATATGTCTTGCATCAAGTAGTGAAAATCTTGTCATTTTTTCCTAAAAGATGCATATGGTAAAAATCAAAAGCTTATAAAACCTTTGTTATTATACTTGGACGTTGAACGACCGTTTTATTTTGGCACCAAACCCCAAGCTTTTTTGAAGCCTTTTCGGTTGATAGGTTACTTATGCTAAATTTCACATCAGTTAAATGGTCTTGCATATAGCTGTGTTAAGCTAAGCATGTGAAAAGCAGAAATTAAGTTGTGGTCAGATGTTTGTATAATCAGCTACGTTGGTTTTAAAAGAACAAAAAATTATAAAGGTATTTAAAACGTTCCTTAATGATTATCCTGATGATGTGTATACAAAATTCTGTAATACAGCACAAATTTACAGGTCAAAGTCCACTGGGAAAATCAGCTGTAGGATTTTATTTTCCAGAGTGAATGATGATCGTATCCACCATAAAAGAATCACTGTTTGGATATTTTATTTAAAAATTTCTGGGTTTAGTCAGTTATTTTCTTTTTAATTTGTTTTTATTGATCTTTAAAATATGAATGTTGTGTTCACAACTTTTTTCGGTATAATTCAGATATTAAGAAGAAACAAAAAGTTTGTGTACCTGACAGCACAGACCTTTAAAGCTGAATATACATACTGCATACAGTGACATCTGGAAGTATTCAGATTACCAGCTCTATAAATTACCTGTTATAGAAAGTTGTGAGATGTTAAACCCCAACATGATAATGGCTTTGTGCTTGTCTCTCCCTTCCGCCTTTTAAATTGTAAGTAATTTTTACAATCACTTCTAGGAGTCATCAGACTGTGGATTCATGGCCTTAATTAACAGAAATCTAGGCACAATTTGTATGTGATGCTGAGTGTTGTGACATCAGCTTCTGGAGTTTTTTATGAATGAATTCAGAGGTACGGAGACAGAAGGAAGGCAGATTAAATAAAGGAACCTGTGGTGTAGTGTTTGGGGTTTTTTGGAGGTTTTTTTTTTTTTACCTGGTAGAGTTAAGAGTACTTTTATCAGGATAGATATATCAAAGGTCGTTCAGAAACTGAAGAGTGCATTTTAGTTTGTTTTGATTATTGCACGTCTGTTCTAGTATGTCTGTATGACTGACTTGTAAGTATAGCTATTCATGCTACCTTATTTCTTATGCCTTATTAGCTATGACTTAATTTTTCAG
This sequence comes from Rissa tridactyla, assembly GCF_028500815.1. NCBI lineage: Eukaryota > Metazoa > Chordata > Aves > Charadriiformes > Laridae > Rissa > Rissa tridactyla. The sequence goes on along the minus strand of NC_071467.1, from coordinate 66,702,620 downwards.
TCTTTTTTTTACTTTATATGTGCCCGTTTAATGTCTTTTTTTTTTTCCTCCTTGTTCTTTCTAGCTATTGTTTTTAAATGCACGGACTGGACTTTTTAGCTTGTAGTGGAAGTTTTCTTAGATTTTTGTATGCTGCTGTTACTAGTGAAGGCCTGATTAAACGCATGATTTTGCTTGTGCAGACTGTGCTATTAATGATGAAGTTGGTACATTGGCTGGGATAATTTTCTTCATAGCAGCTAGTATGGGGCCATGTTTTGGATTTGTGCTGGACACAGCGTTGATAACACAGTGATGTTTTGGTTACTGCTGAGCAGGGCTTACACAGAGTCAAGGCCTTTTCTGCTCCTCACACCTCCCCACCAGTGAGTGGGCTGAGGGTGCACAAGAAGCTGGGAGGAAACACAGCTGGGACAGCTGACCCCAACTGACCAGAGGGATATTCCATATCATATGATATCATGCTCAGCAGATAAAGCTGGGGGATGTTTGGAGTGATGGTGTTTGTCTTCCTAAGTAACAGCTACGTGTGATGGACCTGTGTGATGTCCTGGAGATGGCTGAACACCTGTCTGACGATGGGAAGCAGTGAATGAATTCCTTGTTTTGCTTGTGTATGCAGCTTTTTCTTTGCTTATTAAACTGTCTTTATCTCAGCCCATGAGTTTTTTCTCACTTTTACCTTTCCAATTCTGTCTCCCATCCCATGGTGGGGGAGTGAGCCAGTGGCTCTCTGGTGCTTAGTTGCTGGCCGGGGTTAAACCATGGCAGTCTGGGTTTTTGTTGAGATAAAGACAGTTTAATAGAACAGTAATGGAAGAGAAAATTATTATAATAATAATGGTAAAAGAATATCCAAAATAAGTGATGGCAGTACAGTTGCTCACCACCCAATGATCGATTGGCCAGCCCATCCTGAGCAGTGATCACAGATTCCCACCCCCCCGATCAACTCCTGTTTATATACTTAGCATGAAGTTTCTGGTATGGAGTATTCCTTTGGCCAGCTGGTCCTGTCTGTGCTCCCTCTCAGCTTCTATGGGAAGCTGAAAAAGTCCTTGACTTAATAAAAGAATTACTTATCAAAACCACAAACGAATATGTTATCAACATTATTCTCATACTAAATCCAAAACACAGCAGCTACTAGGAAGAAAACTATCCCAGCTGAAAGCAGGACAGTATCCATCCCTGGGGCAGTTGATTCCAAGTGTACTGGATGCCCCTCAAAGGGAAAGCAAACTGAGGCCTCTACCCTAGCCAAAACCAGCACAGTAAACAATGTACAAATTAAATGAGACAGTTCACTGAGCTCTTCTGGCTTGACAGGAGTCAGCTATGTAAAAGGTTGCTTGTTGGCAGGAACTTTTTAGAACAAAACAAACCCCGCAACTTATTCCAATAAAGCACTGGAAGATGCAAATACTTAAGTGATCTTTTTCAATAAAGTTGTTCTCGGAGCAAAGACAATCAAAGCAGCAGCAGAATGTTTTCTGGATGCTAGAAGAACAGCTGTACTGGATCAGTCTGCATGTCTGTTTAGCCTAGCATCTTTTCTTAGAGCGGATGCTAGTTTATGCATAGGAAAAAGTATAAAACCAGTAGCCTTCATTATGAAGTTGCTGCTCTTTGGTGGAAAATAATATTTGTTTGTAGTGTGTTTAATCAAATTAAAATTCTGAATGTCTTTTTGCAGAGAATCAGAATGACTAAAAAAAGGAAACATCAAGAAGATTTCCAGAAAGTGAAATTAAAAGTTGGGAAAAAAAAGCCTAAACTAGAGAATGCAACTGATACTACCTTCAAAACAAAGGCCATACAAATTCCTGAGCAGCTTAAAGAAGATGGAGTGCTTCCTACGCAAAATAGAAAACTTAACATAAAGGTATGCTGTGGTATTACATCCTGAAATGACAGAAAATTACTTGTCATTTATCTAGGTTTACTATGTTTACTAGAGTTTAGGAAAAAAGATTATTTTTTTTTTAAAAAAACCTTACCTTAAAAAAAACTCATCAGAGTATCTGAATACAGCCTCTTTGTCCTTGACAATAAGTTCACCCTTTAATTTAATGGCTCAATTGCTGGACTAAGGGAAAGGTTTTCATCAGTGCAAAAACTACAGTTGCACACTGAATTATGTATCGGGGATTAACATTTTGTTTTTGAAATTTCTGGATCGTGACTTAAGGACAGGGTTTTAAAATGTAGACTTCCTGAGATGATGTTTTTAAAAAAAATTTTGCATTTCTTTGGGTGGTGGTTCTGCTTTCCTTCCTTTGCATCGTCTTCTATCTCTTTCAGCTCTCTGCTTAAACTGAAGAAAGCTGTTGAGCTTAAGGTTTCATAGTTCTACTTTAGATAGTGAATGTGAGTGGACTTATTTTTGGTCATCCCTCTGCTAAGTCAGTAGGGTTGTGCGGAAACTTAAAAGTGAGGAGTATCTAGTTACCTGAAGGACAAGTCATGGTATCTTGTTTTTACTGTTATTGAATTTTGATGTTTTGTTCATTGTTATGATTTAAACTGATACTGTATTTGTTCTGAACATATTATGCTGTTATGAACAGCAGTACATCATAAGAATAGATGCCGTATTTCTGAGTGTTTAAGAAAAATGTACTGGAAATAGGTGGAGAAGTTCAAAGAACCCAAAGTAATAATGATGGCAAGTACATATGTTTCTTTTCTTGTAGGATCTGCTTTCACAGATGCATCACTATAGTCCTGGGATTAAGCATAATGCACTTCTTGGGCTCAAAGATCTTCTGTCTCAGTATCCATTTGTAATTGATGCACACCTTTCAAACATAATAAGTGAGGTGGCAGCTGTGTTTACAGACAAAGATTCTGGTGTCAGAGGAGCAGCTGTTCACCTGCTGCAATTCTTGGCTTCAAAAATAAGAGCGGAACAGATTGCTCCATTTTTTCCTTTGGTAAGTGCCCATCTCTCCAGTGCCATGACTCATATCAGTGAGGGGATTCAGGAAGATTCATTAAAAGTCTTGGACGTTTTATTGGAAGCATACCCAGCTCTTCTCACAGACCGCAGCATTATATTGTTGAAGAATTTTGTAGAGCTTATTTCTCACCAGCAACTCTCAAAAAGACTTAAAAGCAGAGAGAAACTTTCCTGGATGCTCTCTGTTAACCCAAATCGCAGAGTAACTTCTCAGCAGTGGAGGCTGAATGTACTTACCAGGCTCAAGAAGTTTCTCCAAGCAGTGGTAGATGGATCCAGTGAAATAGAGGATGAAGGGCTTCAAGAACAAAAGGATAGCCCTCGTTCTGTGAGGAACCCAATATGTGTAAGTTGGAAGGTCCATGCAAATAATCAGCAACGTATACAGCTGTTTGAAAACGGTGGCTTACAACCAAAGATCAACTCATCATTTAGACTGAGGTGAGATAACGTTCATTAATTTGGGAAATAATGTCATCTGTAAGATCACAATGTTTAACTGCGGTTTGTTGCTGTTGAAGACAACTTTAATTTTTATTGTGGGATTGTCCCTTAGCCATATTTTAGGGCATTTAGTGTAACGTGCAGTCTTACTGCAGTGACTTGAAAATATGGAAATAATCAGCAGATAATTGTGTATATCATGAACTTTCCTGTTACCAGATAAAAGCTTTATTTTATGCTATTCGTAATAATTTTGAAAGACCAACTCTAGCGTATTTTTGAATGCGAACTGACAACTACAGGTTGTTAAATAACTGACAACTACAGGTTATCAAATAGATCTGGGGGCAAGCAGGCAAATTTCTTTACATTAAACATAAGCTTGTTTCTTATACTGTGATAATGAGTTTTACTGAATTTTTGTGCTTTTACCTTCAGAAGTTTACCATAAGTTTAGGAGTCTATTTTCTTTGAATATATCTCCTTTTAAAAAAAAAAAGACAGCATGATAAGATGTGTCTTGCTGTATGAAGTTCTCCTGAGTTTCCAATTCTAGATATTTTCAGTCAATTCACCGGTTTATATCTTTGCTATGGATAAAAGACATCTCACCTGAGACATGCTGATGAATATGGAAGAAATTGTAGTGTGCTTAGTTACAGAAAGGTTTGTGTGTTTTTTAGTAGTACTCAAAATAGATGTGAGCTGAGGTTAAAGGAAAAATAACTAACCGTCTTTATTTCTCTTCCTCCTTTCTGATTCACCCACTCCTCAAACTAGAGGGGAATCTCCCACCCCACTTCATGGTACCTTTTAAACATTGGCATCCTCACGGATGTGCATCACTATTGATGTTACATACCTGCTGGTAGGAGACCTGGAATGACGACCTTAAAAGTGGAAACTGTTGAGTTGTTACACAGCACTTCTAATCCATAGATACCAAGGTGGTTTGAAGAGAAACCACAATCCTTGTTTTACTGCTGGCGGAGACTGAATAAGGCATGTAAAGCAGTTACGCTAAATTCATGTAGGAGGTCAGTGGCAGAAAAGGGTATAAAACCCACCGCCTAATCCATTGCTATGTCTGTCTTGTATCTTTGAATGACTGAAGTGCAGAAGAAGAGCTGTTCTCTATTGGCCTGAATTATTAGCAGGTGTTTTTCATCTCTATTGTGGAGATACAAAAATGACCATTCCGTGCCCGCTCTCCTAGGCTTCCTCTCAGTAGATAGCATATTACTTATAGGTATGGGAAATTTACATTAAGCTAAGTAAAATGTGCAGCTTATTCTCATAAAAGTGGTTGTTAACATTGCATAGGAGTTCAGTCGTGACCAACAATATCTGCTGCAGGTAAAACTGTAGTTGGAAACTAGACCAGTGAAGGCCACTTGAGGCAGGGGGAGGGATTCAGCGCTGAGCACAAAACAGTCCTATGGACTTCATCTCTGCAGTCAGCAGCATACAATTGTGGACCACCATATGTCAGAGGATTCTTGTATTGTGCCCTGAATGATATGCAGTGTGTGATACACCATACCCTGTAATAGCTGAAGATGCATTGTATCCAAGGTCTAGGAAAATAAACTTCACATCTGGTGTCACCTGAACTGGATTCCGCTTTTCTGAGGAGCTAGATTTTGGTGAAACATCATGATCCAGCTGTGGTTATAAATACTTTCAAAAAGGCGTTTGCAAGCGTGAGGAGGAGCCAGAAGAATAGAAGGAAATATTGCTAGAATCCAAGTCGAGATTGGCAAAGCAAGCCGATGGCAGCAGAACAGAAGAATGGAAAGAGAAGGGGCATCTGCAGAAGGTACTAAAATGTTCTCATTTGATTGCATTTGTGCATATTTTTGTATATTAATTTTGCACAAAAGGCCAGTACAGTTTGGATTTGTGGATATCTGCGAAATTCTAAGAGTGGAAGTTACTGTGGTGGATGTTGTACTTGTCACTGAAATCTTTTCTGGTAATCTGAAGATGTTGAGTTCTGTCTCTTCCAATCCCAACTGTGGCCTTCTACAGGCATTCCCAGGCCTCTGCTGTGGCCACTTCTGCAAGGACAGAAATTACTTCTAATAAGAGGTTGCAAAACATCTGTAATGCTCGTTTGAGTACTTCCAAAATCTCAAACTGTATGTGTGGTTTTGTGTAAAGAAATCAATGCACGTATAGTTAAGTCCTAACTATAGATAATGAGTTGACCAAACCATAAGTAACTAATTGCGGTGTGTATGTATTGATGGCCTCATCACTAATACTGCAAGGAAGTTTCAACTTTATTCTTTAAAAAGTAGGCTTTCATACACCACTAATAGAATGCTAAATTTTTAAAGTTCCTCTTTCTTTTTAATCTTACAAGTTCATTGGGTAGGGGTGGCACCTCATTGATAACCTAATGATTACAGAAAGGGATTTTCAGAATCAGTTTGCAGTATTAATGTTTAGTAAAAAGTGTAGATTCTGAGCTTGGAATGCTGGATGGTTCAACAATGCAAATCTTAAGACTTTATTGTTGTGTGTTAGGTCTTCCTACTGTGTGTGAATTAAAGACTACAATGAATTAGGAGACTATTAGAATATATCCTCTGCCTTATGTGCTGACTCTGCTGCTTTTTGCATCACACATTTCAGGTATGGAAAAATCGAAAGCCTTCACAACTTAAATGTGGTGATACCAAGGTGTGTCATCTTTTTTTGAACTGGAAGTGGTGCTGAAGAGAAATGGTAGAGCTTCTGTTTCTGCTGAGAAAAGACAATACGAAGCTGCAGAGAAAAGCAAAGAAGACTTAAAAGAACAAGATGGAAGACAAAGCATAGTGAATAAATATGTATATCGAGTGACCTGTGCATAAGATATAAAAGGAAAATACACTTCATTTGCTCCACTGAGTGTTTCTTTGCTGCAATTGGCAGTGAACACAAAAAAGGAGGACAGTGTCCTGGCTTAGACTTTGAGCCATAAAAGCTTACTAACTTCTAATGACTTTTCTTATTTTAAGCAGCAAAAAGTTGTGTCCTTATTTTCTGTTTCTTTTATACTTCCTTGACTTACCTTTGCTGAATTTCTGTTGTCCACTCACTGTCAAATGGCAGATATGTTACAGTTTTCTTTTGTTTGGTCCTGCTTTATAAAAATATTGGCATTTTAAAGAAAAATGACAGCTTAAGGGGTACACAGATATCTTGCCACTCCTCTCAGTAGTATTTCATACCGCTATGAATGTAATATGCTTTGTAGTGCTTCTGGGAGTCACCTTATGATTAAAGAATAGTGATAGCAGATATGTGACAAAAAGATTAACACTTTAATTGACATCACACCCTCCCAGTTCAGTGAATACAGCGAACCCATATTGCTAAGGATATCGCACTAATCAAATGCGTACTGGACAGATTACAGTAATGCTTTGTCATCATCTGTTACTGGCAGTTGGATTTTATTGACCCTTTTTGTTGTTAACCGTGAATATTTGGAGAAGTCTTATCTTGAGAAATGTGGCTTCTTGAAAGCTATGCCAAGTATTCTTGCCCAGATGCTTTCGGCAGCTGGGTGGAGTATCCCTTTTGGCATGGATTTTTCTTTCTTTTTCCATCCCTTGTTTGAGAAAAGTACTGAAATGGTTGCAGGGTGTGTGTGTTATACTTTTGTAGGAATCTTCAAGTGTGTGTTGCCAGCTTCTCAGGTTTCATTCACTGTTTAATGGGGAGATTTTTTTTGTGTTCCAGAAATAGATTGCTCGAATTCTGGAGCTCTGGAATACACCTGTGACATCAGATGTTATTTGCAGAGAAACAATTAAAGACTGCTACTTCAGAACTATTTCAGCCAGTTACTCACATTTCAGAATCTCAGCTGAATTCATAGTCCTGTCATGGCATAGCATTTACAGGACAACCTGGCTTTTTCTGTGAGCTTATGGTCTTGGTATCAATTGGCTTGTCCAGTGAAGCTCTAGAATTCATTGGGGTTCGAACTGGAAGATGGGATTTGTCTGCTGTGTCTTTAGATGACTGAGAGTTAAATGCCTGAGTTGGAACCATTTGCCCTAAACTCTCTTTATAGTCTGAAAGAAACTGGTGTCTTTACTGCAGTGTCTGTGGCATAGAAGGGTGACATAGGGCAGCAAAAAAGGGACAAATAAGCCATATTACATTAATTGCATACATTGGTTGCTGCATTTAATACTAAGCTTAATAAAAATTTAAGATGTCTGATAGTTTGTAGTAGATAATAAAGATAAAACTAACACTTTTTTTTCTTATGACCAGTGCTGTTTCCACTTGTCCATTTTATTTTTTGCTGGAAATCTATATTCTCTCTCCCATCTTGCCCTGATTGAAAAAGAGCCTGCATTTGTCTCACACTCTTTTTATTCCTTTACAGATGTCTTCTCCCTGCTTCTTTTACAGTTTGTTAATACTTGGGTTTGTTTTGATTTAGTAATTTTCTTGAGATACCAATTTCAACCAGAGAGAAATGACAGAGTGAAGTTTTCTATTATGTTCATATTATAGATGATCACAACAGCATGAGAAATGTAGCTTTATAGAAGGCTATAACTAATTGGATAACTTGAAAATGACAGGATGACCAGGAAAAACTGCTTTACCTCTTTAATCCAATACGGAATTAAAATATTTCTAAACAGAACTTCCCTCCCTGTCTGTGGAAAGAAAGTGAATAGTTTTTCAGATCCTATTTTGGGTGTATATGTAAAGAAAAAAATCACTTGGAGACTATCACTGAAATAGAAAGGAGTTTAACAGGAGGTTCAGTGTACGATTTTATGTGTATTAGAAAGTTAGAATTATCATGGGAATTCCCTGCTGTGAGTTAGAAAACAAACTAACGGAAAACCATGCCCGAAATCTTCAGTCAAAATTATTGTTACCTTTTTTTTTTTAAGTTCTCTTGTTATTTGGAAACCCTTTCAGAAGCTTTTGTATTGCTTAAAATTAGCAGGAGTTATTCAGGAGTTTCTTTCTTTTAAGAATCTTTTTTTTTTTTTTTTTTAAATGGATACAAATTGCCTGGATTCATCCAGGAGCGGGATTTGGTCATTTGTGCTGATAATCCCTTTTGAAACATGGTGTGTTATAAGGTGGTTGAGGGGGGAAAGTCCTTGGCTTTTTTTGCATTTTGGGAGGAGTTCTTTTAATTTAAACTATATCTCTTCATTTTTTGATAACTTTTGTTTAACTTCATTATCAGATCATTTTTATAATTTTCCAGCTAGTTGCACTCCAGAGCATTAGAGTTAAACATCAGGTGGGAACCGAAGTTATATTTTTGCAGAATTATATTTTTTTTCCCATTAATATGAACAACCATAATGTTTATTACAACTGGAGATCGTTATTAACTGTAATAAACCTCATGCATTTGACAGTACCTTGTAGTCAGTTTCATTATTTTGCTGCAAGGAGATTAAAACGTAAAGCTTTTTTATTTTGTTGTGCTGAGTACAGTGAATTCTTATGTGTTGGTTGAAGGTGATATGATAATGCAAATCATATTTCTCCACTTTATAGACTTTACATGTAGCAATGGGGAAAGAAATACTGAAATCTTAAGACGTTGTTACAGAAGCATACAAACTTGCAGGGAGACTCGGGAGCAGGTTTGTTGTAGATGGTTTGAACTCCCTTTTTTTCTTACTGAAATATCTAGCAAGAAAGCAAGCAAATATTTAATGTATTAAAAAAGTAATTTTTCCTGTTATTCAGAAAGCCGGAAAGTGGTATTTCTCCAGTCTGTTTTTAAAGGTGTGATCTTTATCTTTTTTCTCTCTTTTTTTTTTTTTGTTTGCTCTTGTTGTTTAGGTCTCTGGTGAGCGTAATGGACAGTGCAGAAAAAGGCCTGTCCTCGGCTGAAAACTTAAAAGGTTTCATTGAGATAATAATTCCATTACTGATTGAGTGCTGGATTGAAGCATCTCCTGCACAATCAGCTCCCATTCTTGGAAACCTTTTGGAATCAGAATCTCAGCAGCTTATGCAGCAAGTGCTTAGTATAATACATTTATTGTGGAAACTCACAAAGCGACATGATGAAACATACAAGATGGTAAGGGAGAAGTGATCTGTGGCATAATAATGACAGTTCATTTTGTTTTGATCAGAAGCTAGTGATTTGGTGATTGGAAGTAGTGGAAATATTTTGTTAAGAGACAAAAGGCCTTGGTTTTAAGTAGAATTTGAGTTTGGATTTTGTCAAGTCTCTTACTTTAGAAAAGAATCTGTTGAACTGAGCCATGAGTTCACTGATAGTCTCACTGATATCCCTCTTGGCAGGCTGCAGCACAAAAACTTTTGAAACTGAAAGTGGTTTTGGAGAAGAGGAGCATTTTGTCTCCTGGATATCCTCTAGAATATAAATTTGAACAAAGTGTAGAATGGAGTTGTTCGTTCCTTGGTTTTATGTGTTGAAAAAATTCGGAGGGTGGGGGCGTGTAAATGAACAAGCCCTAAACCCTTGGAAAGTTAGGGATGACAGTGATACGAGATCCTGTAATTGCTTGGTGCAGCCTACATTGTTGTGTCATGATTGGTAGTATCACAAGACACTGAATCAAAACCTCAATAAGAATTTTATAAAATATCCTTGAAGGTTTTTTTGCCTTAATTATTTGGTCTGTCTTTTACTTTGATAAATGAATTGCTGTTTTTTTGTAACTTATGTTGCTCTTCCGAAGATTTTTGCAAACTGGAAAAAGAACACCCTTTTCTCCATTTTGGCTATTGAGAGTAGTTGGAAGGAAGGTCTTGACAGCTCTTTGTTTTACCTGTGTATAGGACTGTAGGTCCATTTGCTAAACAAAAATCTACATATAGAATAATTACGGGGAATCATTTGTGGAATCCTTCCATTAGACAAGAGCTATCCAACATACACAGCCAGAGGGATGGATTCAGTGTGCCTGAACAAAACATGCTGTTCCCCTTTCATCTTTTGTAGAAAGCCTCTTGGAAGCAGGCAGAAAGCAGACTGTTGGCCAGGTAAATACTGTGGCAGCCTGCTGCCCCTAGCCTTTTTCTTTAGGATACTGCAGAGCTGCTGCCCTTGGCCATAGGGTGCCTGATTTCAGTCACATGAAAGGAGTGCTCCTGAGTCAAGATGTGCTGGTTTAGGCATATGCAGTTGCATTATAACCTTGGGACGTTTTGGATAAAAAAATCTGATTGTCCATACAACTTTTTTTTTTTTTTTTTGGAGCGTACTGTGTTTTAGAGAAGATATACGGTTTATCTTATTTTGCCTTTATAGTCACCTTTATATATAAAATCCATTCAAGTGTCTCAGTTTGAAAATGGAAGCTTAGCTTATTTAATAGCCCTCGGACTTACGGGCCAAAGTGATTGTTAAAAACACTTTGGAAAACTACTATGAATATGCCTACTGGAAAGCTATTAATCTTTGAAATAGTTTAATGGTCATTCTCTGTTCTTAATACTTGAATATCAAAAATATTTTTCTGCCTGACCAATTTGATAGCAGTACAGACTTTTTTTTGTGATGAGGTCTGCTGGACAGTTTGTGGAGTGTTAGTGTCTGCTAACCCACAAAGTAAAATTATTTTTAAGTTTTGGAAAAAAAAAAAAAAAATCCTTTTTCTGTAAGGATGACCTTTCTGCTGGAAAATGTTTTGTGTCAGTGGGCTTTGAACTACACGTACACTGATGACGGGGAAAGATGAAGGCAGTGTCAGGATATGTCCTAATGGAAAACTTAGGACTGTCACTGCAAGTAAATCAAGAGTTCACTCTGATTTTAAGTACCCTGATAAACTGATATAAAAACACTTTCAATTCACATCTGTAACTCACTTGGTTTAATATTGTGTATACCCACATTAATATGTGCTAAGACAATATACTGGTCAGTTTGGATTAAATGGTATCACTGAACCCTGATGTATAGCAATTTTACTCCTTTGTTTTGTGGACCTTCAGGTTCATGCACAGGATTTCACATTTACGTCTGAAATTAAATACATATGGAAACATGCAAACGGAAGCTAAAGTTCCTGTTTTTCATTGATTCGAGTAATGAATTTTGGAAGATGATTGCATTGATGTATTTCAGTTACTACCATGTTTTCTGTCTATTGTTTATTTTCCTTAATAGGAGCTATGGCTTCGAATGAATTACCTTGTTGATTTCAAGCACTACTTCATGCGTCATTTTCCTTATTCTTTACAAGAAACAGTAAAGCACAAAAAGAAAGATTCGTGCAAAGGGTAAGAATAAAATCAGTGTCATGTTACAGCTTTTGATTTCATAAAATGAGATAATGTTGAGTCATATGCTTTATCCAGTACTAAGTTTTTAATGTTGGAAAAGAAACCTTTTTATTGCATATTCCTTGAAGATCTGTAGAGAAGTTTTTATAGGAAGGTAGCATTGCTTTGAATTGAGAAGTTTTTGTTGTTCTTTGTAAAAGTATTGTATAGGAAGTCATCTGAATAGCCTCCACTAGAAATTAAAATTCTGTCTTAGAGAAATGAAAGTATTTTATTGAATGCTTCATCAGGAATTTGCATATTGCTAAATGGTGATTTGGGTTAGTCTGACTAGTTTCATATTTCTGCATGTTTTCTTCAGTTGACTGCTGAATTACATCAAAATGAAAACTTTTTTTTTTTCCACCCACATCTACTCTTCTATGGCTGTATTACAGGGCTGGATAAACACAGCTAGAGGGGAGATGGGACAAATTGTACCTGTGCTGTGTGTCAAAGCAGTACCTGTGCTGTGTGTCAAAGCAGGGGAAGTCAAACACTCACACATTTCTGCAATATTGAGCTGGCAGAGTGGGTGCACCAGTTTTGTTCTGGTACAGGCTGGTAGCAGGTTGCCTCTCCTCTCAGCTCCCACATGTGAGACTATATTCATGCTAAGTCTGTTCTGGAGTCATTCTGTGCCATTGCAGTCCATATAAAACACTGGCGTGTGTACAATGGGTATCAGCTGGTATCTATCTTGGTTTCAAATACTTGCAAACTGTGCCCCTGCAGATTGGGCTGTAGTAGTAGAAGGAGGTCTCTTTATACTAAATATCTACCGTGGTGCAGGTATACTTGAGGCCGAAATCCTGTTTGATACTTTGACTGTTGTATTTTCTCTTCCCTGGAAGAGCACATAGATCAGAGGTACACCATAGCTCTTCTTTTAATGTTTTCATTTCAGCTAAGTCTTACCCATTAAGTTCATAAAGCCAAAAGGTGTTTTGCTTTTTCAGGTTTTGACCTGAACACTCTTCCTTGAAACTGAAAATCAGAATTAGTAGTTAGGCAATGCATCCACCTTGTCTTACAGGTGAAACCCTGACTAACCATACTTTTCTTGATCCTTCTTCACTCTGCTACTAGATTTTGCTCTGTTCTTGCGCTTTAAAATAGGTATATTGTTGGATACATGCAGGAGAAATAATCTGTAAAACTCTTTTTTTGTTTGTTTTTTTTTTTTTTTTTTGTTTTGTGGTTTTTTTGGTCTTGTTACTTCAAGACTTCTGGAAACTTAGCTTCATGCCATGAAAATAAAAATAGTTGCTTTTGTTTTCCTTGCTTACCAGTGTATTTGTGTTAAAGGCCTGCATTTGGAAACCTCGCGTGGCATTTTGAGGCTTCTTTCCTTCTCCAGTTTGCAAAATGTTGCAGAAATTTATGACTACTACTGATAGTGCTTAGTATCTACATATTCTGAACATGCAAGTTATTAGTGTTTATGCCATGTATAAGTGATGTCCAAAGCTTGAGATTTATTTACTCATACTGTAATGGTTGTCTCTGAACTGAAGAGTGACTACACTTGTGTTTGTGCAGGTGGAAGTGCTTTTGGTTATTTTGTTTTCACAGCTCTACTTTGTGTTCTGAATGTAGGCATTCATGTTGTGCAGCTTTCTGTAGATAAATGCTGTGAGATTTTTTTTGTATACTTTTGAGTGACTAATCAGCAAGTAGATGTGTCAAGCCATAGTACCCTTGATTCCTTTCTTGATATGCCTTAATTTTGTCTTTCAAACATCTGTAGGGCAACAGGGTGGTTCTACAGAATATTATGATGGTGAAAAATGTGATTCTGACTCCACATGAGTTCGGAAAAAAAGTACATAACTGGATTTCTCTATGCTGCTCATGGTGCTTTTTGTCATTGTGTGATAATGACAAAATCCATGTGATTTCTCACAGAAGAAACTGAAACTAAGGATTACTTTCTTTTAGCCTTCTTCTACTGGTTTCAGTCACCTAAAAGTGCTGCTAGGCCAGAGTAAAAATGTCAAACAGGAGAAACCAGCCATAGAGATTGAGTTTAGAGCTTTGGCTCTTGCAGCTACTATAAATATGAGAAATAGATGTTTTGGTGGCAGAACAAAAATTTTCAAGTACCCAAATGTCAAATGTGAAGACTTTTAAAATGGGTATTGGCTTTTAAACTTTAACAGTTGAATTTTTTTTTTCTACATAGTATAATTTGTACCAAAGTAACATATATTAAAAGGCACAAAATATTTTTTTTGAAATCTCTCTCTTTTCTTTTTTCCACCCTCCCCGTTAGCAACAAGTATTGTATGACATCCTCAAACAGTGTAGACCATCTTTTACTGAACTTAACCTTGTGTGACATAATGGTTTCACTAGCGAGCACTGCAACACTTCAGATGGATTCTGGTTGGCTGGACATGATAAGGAAATTTGTGACAGATACTCTTCAGGATGGCAGCAAGCTGAATAGCAAGCAGGTGAACAGATTGCTTGGTGTGACTTGGAGACTAATGCAAATACAGCAAAACAAAGGTAAGGTACGAGTGATTTCTGAAAAGCAAAATTATGCCCTGACAAAGAACTTGAATTATTCTAGCGTTTTCAGGTCACTTCCTCTTATATCCTCAGTTGTTACATCATAATGTATTTTGTCTATAGAGGTAAATTGAATTTCATGGTCATGTCCCTCCATATAGCATTGAAAACTGCTTGATTTTTAGGAATGCTGTTAAATTCATACTGTTGATATGCAAAGCATTGGTATACTTGTGTGTCTATTTTCTGTTTTTACTTCTTAAGATATTCTTGTAAATGGGAAGATGAGTTTTCTTCAGTGAAAAAAATAATTACTAGGATGTAGATGTGCATGATACATTAATATCCCAGTCCTTATTTAAAATTATTAATGTAGCTGGCTCCCTTGAGTACTGTCAGATGACCATTCCAGTTCTGTGAGGACATGAAATACCAAGATAGTTCTGATGGAAAATATTCTACAGCAGTTTCCAAGGTGTTAGATTTGAATCCTTTTCCAAGAGAAAACATATTTCCAGTTGTGACTTGCAGGACCAGTACAGTATTTTTGGTTTGGCTTTTCTTTTTGCTTTTCAAGTACTACTTGATTGTGTATCAGATGAGACCTTGTTTGACATGTCTATTAAGTGATTGATGTAGGATTTTAAGAAAGGAACTTTTCAGTAAGTCTAAAGGTGGCAGGCAGTCTGGTAGAAGTGAATTGCACAGCCACGCAGCCAAGTAGAGTTTATAGAAAATGCTTTGCCCTTAGCAGCAGGTTTCACTGTTAGTGTTGTAAATTGAAAACATGTCAAATGTCCCTCATATTTTGGCAGTTAATTGTATCTCCTTCCAAATCCATTTTAAGTAGGGATCTGTCTATTCCTATGTCCCTGATGACAAAGGTAATAAATAATCATTCCACTCCTAATTTATTTTCCCATTGAAGGCAAATAATAGTCCACAGCCAGAGATGTGCCTGTCTCCTCAGCAGAGCTAAAGCAGAAGAGTTGCTGCTCAGGAGAGCAGTTTCCAAACTATTGTTAGACTGTTAAATCAGATACTTCACACTTTTCCTTGTAATGAAACATTGATATTTTTTTTTATTTTTTTTTTTCCTTTGTCTACCAAACTTTAACCAGATAGTGGAAAATGACTGGTGTTTTTCTAACCAAAATGGCCATTTTAGTGCAATAACTTTCCTTGGGAATGCAGAAAATAATTAAGCCTAAAAAAAATTAAATTAAATTCCAAAAGATTAATATGTATGGGTCTTGTCTGCTGATCGTGTAAAGGTTCAGGAATTTCACTTCAAGTAGGAAATTTTTTACCTTACAGATCTGTATCTGTGTGGACAATTTATCTCATCCGTTCAAGATAATCCTTGTGCAGTACTAAAAGCCTGACTAGATGTCAGATTAAATTCATTTACTAGCTGTAGAGGAAATACCCTTCCCCTCTACTCAGCGCTGCTGAGGCCAAACCTGGAGTGCTGTGTCCAGTTTTGGGCTCCTTAGTATGAGAGAGATGTTTACGTACTGGAGAGAGTCTAGCGAAGGGCCATGAAGATGATGAATGCACTGGAGCATCTCTCCTGCAAGGAAAGGGTGAGAGAGCTAGGTCTGTTTGGCCTGGAAAAAGCTCAGGGGGCATCTCATCGATGCATGTAAATACCTGAAGGGAGAGTCCAAAGAAGATGGAGCCAGGCTCTTTTCAGCAGTGTGCAGTGACAAGAGGCAATGGGCACAACCTGAAACACAGGAGATGCTGTCTGAACATAAGGAAACCCCTTTTTCACTGTTAGGGTGACCAAGCACTGACACGGGTTGCGCAGAGGGGTTGTGGAGTCTCCAGCCTTGTGGATTCTCAGAAGCTGTCTGGATGTGGTCCTGGACAGCCAGATCTAGCTGACCCTGTTTGAGCAGGGGTGTTGGACCAGATGACCTCCAGAGGTTACTTCCCACCTCAACCATTATGTGATTCTGTGGAAGAAGAAAAGTTTCCTTCCTTGATTTTTTTTTTTTAATGTTGCTCTAGAAATTCTGAACTTTGTGTCAGATGATACTGCAAAAAATGGTACATACCAAAAATATGACTCTGATTTGTTTAATACCTATCTGACATTGAGATTAAGGGCCTGGGAGAGTATGTCTTCTTTAGAAGACAATGCAAAAGAAAAAAAAATGATCCATTTCAATAAAAATTTTTTTAGAACGCAATAGAAATCAAAAGAGGGGAAATTTCAGTAAAAAAAAAAAAGAGCTAATGAATGAGAGATTAAGTAAGACCATAGTCAACCTTCTCTGAATTATGCCACAAAAGCATGCTGGTATCTGTGCAGTTGCATTTTTCAGGGTTGCCTATTTTGAGCAGAAAAGCAGGACTTTACTGGTTCTCAGTTATGTTGCAACCTGTGCACTGTCTTGTCTTCAAGAAGGTCTGAAGTTTTCACTTACGCGTCATCTTTATTCGTTTGTATGGTTCTTTCACAAGCTACACAAGAAGGTGGTGTTTCAATGGTTTAGAAGTTTATTTAGTAGTTTTTTTAAAACATTTCCGTACTTCCCTGTGGAGTTAAATGTAGATAGCTGCATATGCAGATTATAGCTCTTCTGTGTATGTATGTATAAAATCAGAATATTAAAAAGCACTACTTCAGGTTTTTATTATATTTTCTTTCTAGTGGCAACAGAACCCTTGATAAAAGCGGTATATACGTTATACCAGCAAAGGAATCTCCTCTTTCCTGTTCGTACATTGCTTTTGAAATTTTTTAGCAGAGTTTACCAAAAAGAAGATTTGAGGACTCAAAGAATCAGGTAAAAACCATTTGTGTATTCTTTCTCATTTCAACACAGTGTATTTATTTCAAATGTTAGACTACTTAATTTCCGTGTAGATGTTATAAAACTTCATTCTGAATCTGTTTTGGCTCCATGTCACTGAAATTTGAAAGTTTAGGTTCTCTGTGAGTTGTGACATTGAGATGTGTATTAGCTTAGTTGTCTTTTTTCTTAACGGAAGTACTAGATTGATCTTAATGATTTAAAATTTAACTTGAAGTACATTGCTGCAAGCTCATTGTTACTGATTGTGTGGTAGTCAGTAGATGTGTCAAGCATGTGCTTGACAGTGGGACATTTTGAGTTACATTGCTAGCCGTGGGACATCTCCGTCACTTCAGCCTGAGGTCATGGACTTGTGACTTTGTGCCTTGTGTGGTTCTGGTAGTGCATGTCTAACCTTTTGTACTTATTTTCTTTAAGAAAAGTTTTCTTCTATTGTTTTGGGTGTGTGTTTCTACAGAGACTAGGTTTAAGAAAATGTTCGTGTCCTTTTTAGGTTCCCAGCTTCATGCATCTATTAGATATCTGACTTTCTTCAAGTAAGAGGAGGTTATTCTCTATATTGCTGTTATTACACATTTTCATCATAAGATTTGACCACATTGTCTCCAATTTTAACTTTTCCAGAAGGTATTTTTCAGCCAAGTCTTCTGTTTCCAGCTACGTGAAATGCTTAAATATAGATCAGGCTGCACTAATCTTACCTTCTTCGAGAACTGCAAAGGGACATAAGATCATACCCATGATACCTGTTTCTGCTACTAGGTAAAAATCAAACCAGGGCCCCCAGAAGTACTGGTAGCCACTACCAGAGTCAAGCTTTGGGAAGATTAGTCTCTTCTGCAACTCCTTTGCTTTGTTAAATCTTACATTGTCTTAATGCCTGAGTACATGTAATTAGATCTACAGCCAGAAATATCTAACACTACCCTATGAACATTGTAAGTATAGATAATTTAAAAGACAGACAGGAAAAATGCTTGGGAATATCCCATTGTCCTCCTCTTTTCACCCAGAGTGAAAAACAGCTCTTTCTTATAGTGACTAATTTCCTTGAGGTTACATAACTGTTTTCTGTACTTACCTGGAAGTCTTGAGCATCTCATCCAGTTTCATGTAATCATTTGTCCATCTGGAAAGCTTTAACTTGCTATCTTTAGACATCACAAATAACATTAGTGTTTTTGCTGTTCCTCTTGGTCTTCTACATGGAATTGTGACGTTTTCAGTAACAGAAGAATGAACTCTCAAAAATTCTTTGCAAAAAGGATAATTGCACTTACGTCTGACAAGACATTATAAGGTGACATAATGTTTGTGTACCATACTGATCCATTTCTTTCCTTTAGAAACAAATGTGGGTTTTTTTCATTTCTTCAAGATGTAGACTGCGCAGTAGATCCTGGATGACATGCATGTTTTTGCATTCAGTTTGACATCATAGCTTCTTCAGCACTCCTGTGACTGCTCTCATTTTTTAATATTTTTTTTTTTCTCAGAAGCTCGTCAAGAGCAGTTTAAGGGAGCAGAATTCTTGTTGGAGCACTTTCCAAGGACATTTAAGTGAAGCTGTTTATTTTTTAGGTGTATCTGATTCAATGGCTGGGTAGGAGCTTTTGTCCTATTGTTGCCCTGTGAAAGAAAACTTGATTGATTTATTACAAGGTTCAGAATCAATATTTTGGTCTTGATGTTAGTTATCTTCACTGCTAATTGCTACACACATATGTGTAGTCCTTGTGTGTATATATGCATATACAGTGTGTGTGTGCATGTATACATGCACACATATTCATGTATATACTGGTAGAGACTTACAAGGCTATTTAGCCTCAACTTGCCTTCGGTGCTGACCTATGTGAGATGAAAGGCAAGTATTGCAAGGAAGAAGACAAGTATTGTTGGGGTTTTTTTTGTAGTACTCTAAGCTTACAACTGTTTGAAGCCTGTATTTCCTCACTGCACAGCGCTTTTGTGTGTTTAGTATCGCTCAGTGGATGGCTTTTGCATGAGCTTTTCTGGTCATTCCTTGGACCGGTCTAAATCAAGAGGAACTGCAGCATCTTCTGTCAAGGAGTGGCAAACCGCAGCTGTCTGAAGACCAAGTTTTGTTTGTTTTAATCTCGGCTCCTTTTAGCTTTATTTGATACCAACCCCACTTCTTCTGTGGGAAGAGAAAGCAAACATTTTATTCCCATCCACCATTTGCATGTCAAGTGATTTGAGACCTCTGTTGATCTTACCTCCAACTCACCCACTTCATTTGTCTCTTCTCCAGGCTTTTCCTGCTGTTAGACACAATCAATCTCTTTATACAAGATCCTTCCCTCTTATGTCATGGATACTTAGTTTTCTTTAAAAGTTTTGGTGAGGCATTTTGTTAGGTCTTTTGAAAATGAAATAATTTCTACCATCATTATGCTACTCTTGTTGACACTTTTCAAAGATCTACTTTAAACTTCTTGATTTATGCTTGGCAGCTTCTTTCATGTAATCATCACTTCAGTAGTAAGCTGATGGGTTTTGGTTTATAAATGATACTTGATTTGACAAGCCATGGTGTTGTAAAAATTGTAGCCCATGAAAGATAGGATTGGTTTATAAGATTGTTTCAGTTTGAGCTAGGAAGGGTAAATAAAAGCCAAGCTATAATGGAGGTTGTCAAATTTTAAAGCTCAGCACCGAAGATGTTTAAAGGAAAGAAAATACCTAAGTAGTGAAGTTTTCCTGAAGTAAGAGGAGGCCAATTGATTGGAATAGGGAAGGAGGTCTGGAAAGTCAAGTCATAAATACAAACAGAAATTTGTCTTAGGGTAGGGTGAAGCTTGTCCAAGTTTTTTTGCTGTTTCCTGACCAGCTTTTAGGGGGTGTTTGAAGTTAACAGCACTTAGGGAAAATGGGGAAAAAGGAATTGATAAGCAAACTGTTTTCATTCCTATTTTTCTGACAAACAGGTCAGAAATAGCAATTCCTAAATATCAAGCTGAATTTTTTTCATAGGATGTGAAAATAGCAAAAGCTTCTTAACCATCACACTATAGGATAAGGAAAGAAGTGGATCTGAAATTAAGACTAATTCAGTCTGTCCTTCAATATCTTGTCACATTTTTCAATAAAGATTATTATAATTTGTGTCAAACACAAGGGATAGTCAGAGTCCTCAGATATGGAAGCAACAGTGCTGTAAACAAAGTTGTGTTGAATGCTGTCAAATGAATGCAAAAGAGGAGGATTAGGTAAATTTTATTCCAGAGACTTGAGAAGAACTAGTGTGTGAAAATGCAGGTAGTAAGAACTTTTGACTATTACCTTTAAAGGCAGGTAATGCAATCTGGATTTGGTATAGAAGATGGCATCTCACTTAAAGAATAGGAATGTGTACAGTGGGTTACAGTACATAGGTGATAACAGTAAGAGTGGTAAAACTGGAGAGAGTCTGCTTATACAGTTCCTCAGAGCTCTCTTGAGCTAAACTTCATGCTGTTGTTAATGACCGGCACACAAAGCAGGAGCGTGCCAATAGAAACTTGCTGGTGACATACAGTTTAGAATCATCACCTGATCAGAAAAAATGAGAAATAAACCAGAATTGAATTACCTCACGGAATGGTAAAAGAGGGAAGACGTGTATTTGTACAAAACAAAAATTGGCGCACTTAACAACTAACAGGATTTTTTTAAATGTAAAATTCAGCCAGGCAGTTGCCAACAATAATCCTGTGATTGATCTTTCTCCTTCTGCCTGTGTACTAAAGTTGTGGGATAAATAAGCAAGTGTAATTTTTAAAGGTACTAAGCTGTAGCAGAAGATACATGGTAGTACTGTAATCTTTGAACAAGATCATCTGATACTTCATTCAGTTGACTTTATTTGTAGTTATTTATGCCCAAGAAAGGCCAAGCTGTAAGAGCTGCAAGGGCAACCTAAGCTTTGGATCCCTTCCACTCATGTTTGAATTGGCCAAAACACCTCATTTGTGCTTGCTTGAGGCTCTGGGTAGAGTCAATAGAAAGCTCGGCATTCCAGCAAAACAAGTAAGGTCTTACGTAAAAAGCCTCTTTAAATTTAACAAGTGAGGACTCAGATCAGGTGAATGTAGTGAAGTCCATGGGCCAGGTAGATTTGCAGAGATGTACCTGAGGGTGCTGAGAAAATTGTGCAAGTGAGGCCATTGTTTGTCACCTGTGAAAAAGCATGGTGACTGTGGGAGACTCTCTATGACTGGAAAAAGACTGCTGTTCACCCATCTTGAAGAGCATCTGGGGAATTTTGGGTTGATGAGCCTTGTCTTGGTCCCTGGAAAGATACATATGGCCGTTTACTTGGAATTAATATGTGAACATGTAAAGGACAAACAGGTAATCAGGAACAAGCTAGCATGTATATAAGAGCAAACTGTACTTTGCCAACATGGTGGGTAGCCTTATGTGATGAATGTCTGCATGGGAAAGGGGAGAGTGTCTGACACAATACGCTTCGTTAATAAAGTTATTTGGTGCTGTGTTCCACCAGTTCTGGTTTTTCATTCGGCTTTAAGAGGTAACTGAATTGACAAGCAAGACACCAGCGAAGGTAGAATTGAATTTGAAAGTCTGGTGTGAAGAGTAGGAGCTTGATTGGGGGGGTTCAGTAATACTGAGGGTGTAGTAGTCTCATGGCTTTTTAGACTGACTCATAGCTCATTAAATATAAACTGATAAAACTAATGATAAACGGAAATGTTGCTTTGCCAGCTTACTGTCAGGTCAACAAATACTTTGTGCAAGAGTTGAAAATATGCAGTGCAAAACCTATGGAGCAAATAACTACTTCTGATGTAACTGCAGCAGCACACCAGTGTGCTCAGATCTGGTGAAATGGTCTCAGCAAATCACAGTATTGCATTTCATTGTAATTTAATTGTACCTGACATTAAAGCAACTTAGTCAAGACTGGAAAGAGTAAGTTTGTGGGGTTTTTGTTGTTTTGATTTGGTCTTTTTTCCCCAACTAACTTTCCTTCTTTTCTTTAGAAGTCGAAGCAAAGTTTTATCTCGTTGGTTGGCTGGTTTACCTCAGCAGCTTGCTCTGCTTGGCTTGAAAAACCCTGAGCTTTCGAATCAGCTGATTGATATCATTCATTCTGCTGCTTCTCGTTCGAACAAGGAGTTACTACAAAGTTTACAAGCCACTGCTGCTCGAATATATGGTAAGACTTTTACACTACAGCATAATGAATTTTGTCCATTGCTTGGCAGGGAAGTTGCAATATGTGGAAAACACTGGTGTTGCCTAGGTGAATGTAAAGTCTGTGTGGGCGGGGGGGAGATTGGTTCAGTCCCTTATGATGGATATTAAAATGCATCATGTGTGTCATTTCCTAATGGATAGTAAAAAGATTAAAATCATGGAATTGTAGGGGTTAGAAGGGACCTCTGGAGATCATCTAGTCCAGCTCCCTGCCAGAGCAGGGTCACCTAGAGCAGGCTGGACCGGAATGCATCCAGGTGGGTTTAGAGTATCTCCAGAGAAGGCGACTCCACAGCCTCTCTGTGCAGCCTGTTTCGGTGCTCTGTAAAACCTCAAAGTAAAGAAGTTTTTCCTCATGTTGACATAGAATTTCCTGTGTTCCAGCTGGTGTCTTTAGGTCAAGTTAGCAGGACTTTAACCTGACAGACTAGAAGCTTCAGTTTTTGTGCGTCTGCTTCTGGTAGTATTACTTCTTGGGGGTTTTTTTGTTGTTTGTTTGCCCCTCTTAGTTATATTGTCCTCCCTTCAGGAAGTGCTGTAGGCTCTTAACTAGGTAAGAGTAGTTAGAAAAGAGTAGGGTCCCTGCAGGATTGTTTTACACGAGGCACTTAGGCCGTGTAATTGTTACCAAGCACAACAGTTTTGTAATTTTAAAAATGAATAGGGATAATCGGAGTGTTGATTGCCTGTCCATGTGCCGTTAGATCCGCTGGAAGGCGCACTGGTGCTGCTGCCGGCGGAGGCCCAGCGGCGGCTGGTGCAGCTGGTGTACTTCCTGCCCTGCCTGCCCGCCAGCCTGCTCGCCTGCCTCAGCCGCTGCTGCATCATGGGCAGGATGTCCTCCGACCTGGCTGCCACGCTCATCGGGATACTGCACATGAGGTAACAGTGCCCAGCCGGCATCTTACTTTACTTTTTTTTTGTTGGTCTGTTTGTTTGTTTTCTTAAAAAGTGAACTCTTGTTCATTAATTGTGAACTCTGTTACTGGCTTGCACAAAAAAATCAGTACAGTGTGCAAGAATTGGCATTGTGAAGAATGTTAATGCTTCCATCAGACTGTACTTCTAGCCTTTCGCTTCAACTGTTTTTACACTGACCGATTTTTCTCCAGTGCTTGATAACAGAATCATAGAATAGTTTGGGTTGGAAGGGACCTTTAAAGGTCACCTAGTCCAGCCCTGCAATGAGCAGGGACATCTTCAACTAGATCAGGTTGCTCAGAGCTCTGTCCAACCTGACCTTGAATTGGTTCCAGGGATGGGGAATCTACCACCTCTCTGGGCAACCTGTGCCAGTGTCTTACCACCCTCATGGTAAAAAAATTCTTCGTTTATATCTAGTCTAAATCTACCCTCTTTTAGTTTAAAGCCATTACCCCTTGTCTTATTGCTACAGTCGCTCCTAAAAAGTTTGTCCCCATCTCTTCTGTCCCCCTTTCAGTACTGAAAGGCCTTACAGTTACCTGTAAGGCTATACGATATTGGGCACCCTCTACCCAGATCATCATTATCGGTGGTCTTTGTTCAGCCACTGATTGCAGCTTTCCATCATAAATAATTTGACCTGACACTGTTTGCAGTGAAAAAGGACCAACCAGTGTGTATTCTCATTTTCTGCTTTCTTTCAGATTTTTAAAACTCATTTTTCCTATAATTACCACAGTTGAATAGCCAAATCACAGTTGCTAGGCACGTGTCTTGTTAGAAATTATTCACGCTCTTGTTTGGTTTTTTTTGTCCTGGCTTGAAAGAGGGTAGGTTTGCCTGTAAAGTCAGGAAGAGAGGTCGCTGTTCCACTGAAGTGAGTGGGAGGCTTGCTAGGATTTCACAAGGGTGTTTTGCTTAGCTGCCTCTGGAAAAACTATACTGGCTTTTCTCCGTTGTTCAATATTATTTAACCTTGGATAAATAAGCAGGAATTTAGCTTATTTGATTTATGCTTAAAATTTTTTTTTCTTAATGCTT
This sequence comes from Rissa tridactyla, assembly GCF_028500815.1. Taxonomy (NCBI): domain Eukaryota; kingdom Metazoa; phylum Chordata; class Aves; order Charadriiformes; family Laridae; genus Rissa; species Rissa tridactyla. The sequence continues at coordinate 66,678,386 of NC_071467.1, read as the reverse complement.
TTTGGAACTTTAACTTTTTTTACTTAAAATATGACACAATGCAGTGTACTGTCAAATACAAATCTGTTAATGTTAGCTGTGTAACATGTGAATAAGGTAACTAAGATAGGAAGCGGTGGTGATGAAACTTATAATATACTATATATAATGTATTACTATAAAAATGAAATTCTGTCTAGTTTTGGGAAGGTGTACCTCAAATTTTATTAAAAAAAAAAATTTTTTTTTGGCCATATTTCAGAAATTCAGACTCTAACTGAATCAAATACAGTCATAAGCACTGAGGGGCTTATTTTGTTAGTAGATCTTATTAGATTTTAAATGTGGGATATTTTTACAGTAATACTGTAACTGTTTTCTAAAGTTTATCAAGGCTGCAGGTGGGCTGTGGGTATTTGGTCCTTGTGGCAGAAGATGCAAGAGGCAGCTGGAGGGTGGTGTTCTTACCAAAAAGGTTACATCTTGACAACAGAGAAGGAGGAGCAACTTTTGTTTTTCAAATGTGCAAAGAAAGTATTTTGATTTTTAACTTAATGTCATTTGGAACATGTTTTAAACTTAAGTTGGATTCAAATATTGTGCATTATCTACCCAAGAAGTCAATCTGAAATAACTAGATGAAAAAAAAGTACTAATGTAGTTGTGCTAATGCAGTTTCTTGTATTGATAAGCTATAACAGTCCTCCTTTCTGGAAGGTTACAAGTTTTGATGAAACTGGGAAAAAAAAAAATATTACTCTTTGCTGAGTGTTGTTTTTCTTTGATAAGGCTGTTCCCACTTCACTGGGAGGATTCAGCGTTAAAAACAGAAACTCGATCAGTTTTCTGTAGGAACACATCTGAAAATAATGCAAGTCCTCGGAAAGATCGAAACATGTCTTTTATAGACAAAGTGCAACAGCATTGGAAATCCTTTCTCACCTGTGCAACTAACTTAAAAACTTGTAGTACAAGTTTTAAAGGGCTTATTGATGACACCTTTTTCAGCTGTGGCTCAGCTTCTTAATATATAGGTGAAATTTTGTGACTGCTTTTTTTTCTTATTGTCATGATCATAGATTTTTTTTTTTAATCATAAAAACTTCATCCTAGGATGCCTTAAAGAATTAGAGAACCAAGATGATGTCAGAAATGTTAGTGGCTGCTGACAGGGATGTCAAAAAAAAAAAAAAAAGCTTTGATAACTTAAGCATGTAAAGACAGTAAGAGTAAATAACAATATTAACTTCTCAAGAACAGAGGAGTCTGATATATCTTTTTCCTTGGGAAAAGAAGTAGTACGGTTAAGGGAACAATAGGTTTTCTAGACCTGAACTTTGGCTGGGTTTTATAACCTTCACCACCTGTCATTGCACGCAGGATACGTGAACTAATTTTCCAGCTCTTATCATCAGAAAAGCCACACTTGATTATTGTGTTCAGTTTTGTGGCTTGCTTTTGGATGATGATGTGGACAAACTGGATTAGTTCAAAGCAGAGCAGACAAAGAATGATAATCTGTAAATTGTGATAATGGAGAATGACTGACAAATTGTCATTGTTAAGCAAATAAGGCTGGGAGGGAGGGGGAACCCTATGTGTAAAAGGCCGTTGAAGAGGAATGAGAGAACACAGTTTTAGCAGGATTAGGAATATAGACTTTAAATGTCAGAAAAACATATGGTTTGCTAGCAAAATTTTCTGAAAGTAGTAATACATACATATGTACATACATAGGCTGTGTAGGAAAGGGGTATAAATATACTTCACTGGAGATACTTAAAATCAGGTTGGACAAAAGCGTATCATGGATGGCAAAAGTACAGCCTTAAAGGAAATAGAGGAACTAGGTAACTTCTGGTAATCATTGACAGCTCTTGTGATGCTTGCAGTTAAACATGCAAGTTTTTTAAATGAATGGTGCTATACAAAAATGTATATCGTTTCACAATTCTGCGCCACAACCTGGTTCATGGGACACTTCCTGTAGGTAAAGATTATGATAGTTTTGCATAGAGAAACTGATACAAATCAGTCCATGGGGAGACATAACTTATGAGTAAAACCGATGTTGTCAGTAGGTGGCACTGTTTTTCTTCCATACATTCATGTTCTATTTGGTGAGGGGGGAGTTTTTATAAATTTCTTTTCTTCTACGCCACCTGCTTATCTGTCGTGCTTTAAATAGATTGCATTCAGTAGCGTCAGAGGCTCACTGCTGTATTGGTTAATTGTTTTTAATTTCTTTAAAAGCCTTTATTTCTGCATTATTCTTGTCTGGCAGAGCATGTATGTTTTTACATGCATCTGAGAATGCACATACATACCCATGTATACTTGCTAGAGAGGAGCTATGTTAAGGTGGATTTCATGAGTACATATGGATGATAATAAGACTGTTGCAGTTATTCTAGGAACAATCATTATAAACTCAAGAAACTCATAGCTTTTGTGTGTGTGTAAACTATAAAAGTAGATAGTAAATCTATCCAGATGGCTTAAGCCATATTCCTGCAATGATATCAGGCTATAACATTAAATTATAATTACTGCGTTGTAACTTTTAGAATTTTTTGCTGGTTAGAAATGAATTTTGAAGACATTCAATAGTTTTCAGTTCTTATTTTTGCAATGGTGAGACGAATAGCCAGGTGGTCTGCAGGAGCCCATCAAGTGAGCCACAGTGGGCTCTGTGTGCTGAGAATGAAGGTGATGTTGACAGTATTTCCATATATAATGGGAAGGCTTCTGAGCCTGGGATGGTGGTTATCTATAATGCTAAATAATTAGGATGGTTCCTGTCATGCTTTGGGTCTATATTCACTGAAGCTTTACCAGTTAGCACAGGCTGAGGACTGTTCATTCTGAAAAGAAAGCTGAAAAGCAGCCACCCGTTTTGGATGCTGGTGTGAATGTGGCCAGGTTTATGCTAATTGATCTCTGTGCCAAGGAACAGGCGTTGCTGCTGTTTGGGTCACTGGGGCAGCTACAGTGCATGAGTTTCAGGTGAAGCTGAGGGACAGAAGGTGTTGTAAGACAGAAGCTGTGTTTTAAGACAGCTTAATTTCCCTGCTCTTCTCCTCTAGTGCCTGCCCTGTGCCCGCTGTATGGGACCTGAGATGTATGTAACTTCAATAAATCCAGTCAGGCGAAGTTTTGAGAGGTGGAAGCATGACCGGGTTTTGAGGCATAAATCTTTCTCGCTGCTCCTGTTCATACACAATCAGGTGAGGAAAGGTGTGGAGCAACGTGAGCGAACATTCTATGACTTCAGACTGAGAGAAACGAGAGGTAGTGGCTCCTTGGAAGGAGAGGAGTTCTCTGAGTTGGCCTCTGATTTAAGCCTCTGATGATCTTGAATTTACGGAGACAAATGGAAAGGTGTAGGAAATATTTTAGAAAGTCTTTGCATCAAATCTACTGGATCGATTTTTCTGTGGTCTTTAGGTGGTACTGCTTAGATTAATATATTGAGAGGAACCATTTATTTTGATGCAGCATGCCACATTTCTAAACAAATTAACTTCAGTATTTATTTTTAATTCATGATTTATTGGAATAACTGGTAAATACTCAAATAGTACTTCTCTGCTAATTAAAGATGAATGGTTAAATTGTTGGGTAGGAATATGTAACGTTTGGCATGAGTGGACCTCTGGTTTGAAATTCCAGTCTTAACATCATCTTGATGGTGGACTTCTGGTGATTCCTTGAGGGTGTGGATATGGACAGGTAGACAATTCTCTATAGGAGGTGAAGAAATTTATTAATTGTTGATGGTCTAGTTGGGATTAAGGTCATAAACTTTAGCAGAATTACAGGTAGAGCTGGAAAGAATTTTTGGTGTAATCCCTCTATGTCTAGTTTCTACATTTGTAGGGCACATGGGTTACTTCAGAATGGTTTTTGAAGGACTAGTGAGGCACGTGCTTATTTTTTGAGTACTTCTTGGAAGACTGGCTTTGAGGGAAATCTTTTCCTCAAATATGGAAACATATAAAATGTAAACTCACCTTCTTGTATTATATGGTAGATTGTCTTGTTTGTCTGACAAAAGGGAGGTCTGCTGTTTACAAACCAAAATCTGTACTGTTGACAGTTGCAGAAGAATAACAGTTTGTCACCGTTTGTTAAACTCAATGTTTTGTTTGCTACTTCTTAGTGACTTTGTGGTGATTGAATGGCAGATATTTTTGCAAACAGATTTCTCTTTTTTTTTTTCTTCTCTTTTGTATAAGGTAGGATACTTAAGGTGATTAATATATAACCTGAGTATTTACTGTGATGTATTCTATTCTATGAAATAGGGATTAAGAAATGCAGATTATGAGATTGTGATCAAATGTATAGACTAGGAAGTTAGATTGCTGATTTTACGGGAGAAGTTCTCTGTCTCCTCTTAATATGTCTTGAGCTACAAAGAAGGAAAACCTATTCGGTGTAATTACATAAATGCAATTTATTTATGTGCCTTTATTCAGCTAATTACATTAACACAATTTATTTGTGTGCCTTATGCATAATAGTTACGATTTTTTTAGAATTTTTTATCCATTGGAATAGTGTGTCTGGAAGTTATTTCACTGTAATGGATAATTGGACAGATAATATTTCACTGCCGAGATAAAAAACAATGGGAGTTAATTTATGGCATTTCTCTCTTGAAGTAGAGTGTCCATAAATGAGATTTCCAATGGCTTCAAAAGCAATTCTTATTATTGTGGGTCTCTTTCCCTGCTGGGGTCTCACAGAGAGTTGTTTCTGTTGCTGCAGAAAAGGAGAAGGGTGAGGACCGTATAAATAAAAGCTGAGTGCTCGCTCCCAGTGAGACATAAATTGTGTGGGAGTTCCTAGTGCTCACAGGTTTGAGATAACTCTGGGGGTAACTTGCATTCTGCTTCTCGTAACCGTAAATGGACTCTTGCCTTAAGAGGTAGTGCCTTTAAAAGGTTCTGTTGCTTTCCAGACAGTAATGAGGGAGTTCAGCTGGTGTCTCATTGAGCAGCCAGGCATGCTTGTTGGTTCCTGCTGACCTCAGGAATCTGGTGTTTAGAAAGAACTGGGATGGACATTTTAATGTCTGTTTGGTATAAGATGTAAAATTCTGTGTCTCCAAATATACTATTCAGAGATGTCTTAGGGTCATGGTAAGAGTTTAAAGTTTTCTATAGATACTTCCTTTGTAAGTAAATACTGCTTTTACTTTATTTAGTCATCTTAGTTATGTGATCTGCAACCTCTAACGGTAGAGCTTCGGGAGGCACAGTGAGAATGCAAAATGTACGTAACAGAGAACCTGTATACTACTACATTAAATGCTTACTGAATGCATTATTGTAGACAAGAAAAACATTATATTCCCAAAAAGTATTTGCAAGCTAGTGAGGATTCTGTAACGTGTTATTGTGAATAACAACACTGATAGCACAACTGAATACGGTAATTCCCATACAAAGGAAGTGTAGAAAAGATTTCAGAACAGTGTACGTTTTAAAAAAACGAAAACATAAATAAAATTAATTTTACCAAAATAAGCTAAGTTCTTATTAAAAAGAAAAAAAAAAAAGATAAATTCCGCTTGTAAGTCATTACAGATCATACATGGAAAGTCAACTCAATAGACCTTGGAGAGGAAGTCGAAAAGTGTACAGGTGTAGGAAGGTGTCATAATAATGAATGGTTTACCAAGAAAGATGTAAGAATAGCAAGGTCTGTGCTCACTGTGAAGTGCTTTTTCTGGCTGTATTTTCACACCGTGAATTTAGACCAAAAAATGGAGGAAAGTATGAAAAAGGTAATAAAAATACTTAAGGCAGTATGGAATATAAACTAAAAAGTGTGCTTTCAAAATGCTGGCATTTCCCTGTCTGAGTGCCGCTAAGATTAAAGGGTAAAAGATTGATCTGCTTTCAGTGCTGCAAGATCAAAAAGGATCCACAGTTCTTGAGAATCAGATCCCAAGGTGGGTTGTGGTGCATTCCTTCATCCACATCTGGTCAGCAAATTTCCTTTTCCTTGCTCATTGTCATGTGAAGGTGTAGGACTTGGGAGAGGGAGGAGGCTAAGCTTGTGTTTAAGGACACGTCCCTTTATATTTGTCCCCAGGTGGCTGTTTGTTGTTTGATATTCCTAACCAAGGCGAAAAGAATTATGTTGCTCCACTTACAATTGCACCAGTCAGTAAATGCCGTTTGCTCATTAGTGAATGTTTCTTCTGATTTGTGCTCTCATTTATAATGTGTAAGCAATTCTTTTCTCCAGACAACCTTTGCAACTGTGGAGCAAATGAGTAGCTGACAGGCTTACTTTTAACAATGCAAAGCTCAAATTGTTGTTTTCTTAAAATAGGGTTCATATTTTTCCCCAAACCCCTGGTAATTCCTTGCAGATGTTTGTTGTATTTTGCCACATCTTCAAATGGAAACACTTGATCCTTCAAAAGAGATAATGAAAGTTAAAACAAAAAACACACACTAACAAACCGTTGCCTATGTATGATAATGTGTTAGAGGAAAAGGAAGATAAAAACTCTTCCCTTGCTGTCCGAGTTTATGTTCTGGTGTGAATGATGAGGTGGGTACAGGGTTGGAGAAGCACTCAAAGAGTCAAAATTTTAAATTTATTTTAATTTTTTTTAATGGTTTCAACGTCAGTTTGTGGCAGTTGGTTTCCTATCTCTGCAAGAGCTGGTATGAAAATTGAGAGTGCTGATCCTCGTTAACAATGTAACATGGAACTGATTTGATTAAGTTGATGCAGGAACCTGAGTTTATACTCCATTGCAGTTGCAAGCAGTTGCATTTCAATTTGACAGAAATTAATTTTCATCAAAGCTAAACAAGAATAAGCTATGCCAAAGCTGAGATAAATACTGGCACAGGGCTTTTTAGTATTTTAAAAGAACATATTGTACAGTAGTGCAAGTACATGCCTACACTGGGGGAAAATGTATTATATTTTTCTTCCATAGAGGTACAATAGTCCTAGTATGGTCCTTGCACGTGGTTTTGGTACATTGTTCTTTATACACACACAGTTCCGAGAGTGAGAACGGGGAGTGTTTGGGATGCATTGTATCATACTTGCCAAGCTCTCCAGAATAGCTAATTCTATAATTGTTCCATTACCTGATAGTTCACAGGTATTTTTACTTGTAAGCACCATTTTGATTGGTTGTTAGACAGCGCTGCTACTAGTAACATAGCTTGGTGTCTATGTAAAACGTGAGATGTTCATAACCGTCCTATGAGGAGGCTGGCTAGAAGACCTATCTGTCCAGTGTTGTCCTCGTGTGGATTTATTCAGCAGAGTGGTGTTTCTGGGCTCAGACAGTGAGCCCCGAGCAGTGTGATGAAGAATTTGAATGGAGTCCTCTTAGCTCCAGAGAAGGATGCTGCCGTATCTCTGTGGAAGTCTCCTGCTCCTGATGAGTACTGATCAGTAGCTGAATAGTTTTGTCTTGATAGATAAACTTTCTGGGCTGATATTAGACTCACTGTGTTGAGAGGTCAGAGATGGCACAGGTCGCAAAAATAGGAAGCCGAAAGAAAAAGGAAAGGTTTTCTTTACTCCCTTTCTGTGGATCAGTAAAGACTTTTTCTTAACACAGTGCCCGGTTTATCGCAGTGGAAGATTCACAAGTGATAAGGGGTATTGTCCTACACATCTCTGTGGACCTGAGTTGTGTAAGAACTCTGGCCTGTTTCATGCAGTGGAAACAACTTCGTTATGATCCTTGGTCACGATGTCGTTATTCTGGCTGTTGTGGAAGAACCACTTTACTCTGCTTCTTGCATTTCTGTGGCCTTAACTGAACTCCTGGATAGGCTAAAAGAGCTGCTCAGCTGTATCCTGATGAGCTGCAGAACTACAGAACATGCATCTGGAAGGTGGTGGTGTGTCATTTTCAGACTGTAGGTAGATGAACTGACTGAATAGCTTTGGCAAGAAAAAAAAGAAGACAGGGTAGACTTGATTAGCTGCATGCTGCTATACTAAGTACTTGGGCATGCTAAATAACATGAATGTTGCTAGTGGACTTTATCTCTCTGAGTTGTTCCTGAATAGGCTGTACAGCCCAGCGCCAGCAGAGATCTTGTGAACCTCCAGTGATGTGTGTCTTCCACTGTATGAGCTGATCAGGTAGTTAGGCCCACCACTTCCTACTTTTAAACCAGTTACACCTTGATGTAAGGACCTTTTCCTACACTGTGGCTGCTTAGTTTTCTAGAATTCTTTTTCCTAAGTATTACAGGATCTTCCGTATTCATGTGCACCTTCCCCTTGTAAAGATTTCTAAGAGATATGTAAGGCAAAAGTTCTTTTTTCAGAAACCATTCTGTCTGTTCCCAAGCACGTCATAGGTATTCATGTGTCGGCTAATTTTATCCATTGTTATAGTGTGTATTAATTTGCCTAGTGCAGGCATGAAAATTACAGACCTTATTTATGTGGAACTTTTTTTTAAAAACAAATGAGCATGCCCAAAAAACATCATCACATTTGCCACTCCACAGCCTGTAGGTGTCAGGGAAGTTCTCAGATGGCAGGTTGCTCACAGCTGCTAGTAGTTCAGTTCATCCTTGCCTTCCCTTGGAGCTCCTTTGCATGGTGAATGCCATCTCATCTTGGTAATTCCCTTCTGTTTTGTTTGGTTCCATAATATGTTGTGCAGCTGCTTGAAGTTACAACAGGTCTTCTTGGAGAGTCATTCTGCAATGGGAACCAGCACGGTTTCTTCTCCGATGATCACAGGTGGGCAGAATTGCTGTAGCTTCTGTGCTATAGCCTTATCTTACCTGAGTGCCGTTCTCATGCACTGGTTGTCTGCTGGGTATACAGAATCTTGGGAAGTTTTCTGCTCCTGATGTGTCTGAAGGACAATTTATTAGTAGTATCTCGGTGGTTAAAGCACTTGCTGAGGATGCAGAAAATCTAGGTTCCTTGCCTTCATCTGAAGGGGAGGTTGATTTTGTATTTCCTAACACAGTGACTTAGTCATTGAACTATTTTGAGGAGGTGTACTTAATTTAATAATATATAAATAAATTGTATTAATTTTATTAAATTTTCACTGAGTTGAGGCCTGGAATGCAATTAGTTTTTTTCAGGAAATAAGTGAATCAGCTGGTGGCTGAATATTTACATGTTCTGGACAGAACAGAAGTATCAGTGGAAGAAATAGAGGGGAAGCTCCTTTTAGAATGATTTTGTAACCTAGAATTAAAGAAACAATTGTGAGATGCCTTGGTTTAAATCTGTGATCAGTGGTTGATAAAATACATTTAAAATGGGATCACCTACTACAGTCTATGTTAAGTTAGGTTTCTCAGGCTGTTCTCTTGCAAGTGTTTAAATAATTCTGTAAAGCTTCAGAAACACCCTGTGCTGGGATATTCTCTGTTATGGCGGTGGAAGGGCTTTCCTGGAGAGTGAAAGAATTGGATTTTATTTTCCTTGAACAGAAAACCCTTGATCTTACACTTCTTGAGTTCTGTAACCCTCACATTTAGGAACAAAAGGGTGATAGTATCAGTGCCTCAGAGGAACTGGGAATTTTGCATTTGCTTTTCCTTGTTTTACTTTAAAAATACGTGAAGACTGAGCTTTTTTTTTGAGATTCATTGCACTTTTTTCAATTTTATTACTAAACAGAAAAAAACCCTAACCCAAATTCTGTACAAAAATTTGCCGTGCTTGGTAGGTGCACTGCTGTCTGAGTTGTAGTTTGAGCAGTGTGTTTTACAGGAGAGCAAGTGGAAGGATAATTTCTAAAATAACTGCAGCAAGGTTCATTATAGTTCTTCTACCAGAGACCTCTAAATTACCCCAAGACTCCTTATGACTGCCTAAGTCAAAACCAGCACCTTAAACCTGAACCAGAGTTCAATTTGTAGCTAGTTTAGGTCAGGAAGCACAGAGATAATTGTCTGCAGTTGAGAAAAAAACCACTTGTGCACAAACTGCAGTTGTTTTATTTTGCAACTGTGTGATACAGCCCAACCTGAAAATAACAACAGTGAACAAAAGTCGCAAGGTCTGGCTGGAGTTAAAAAAAAAAAAAAAAAAGTTAGCAGCAAGCGATAAAAGGAATGCATTGCACAGTTGCTGTGACTGAGAAGTATTTGCTATGCTAATTGCAAGAGAAGCAATGATTTTTTTTTTTTTAAGTTAATTAGATTCAGCTTTTCTTTTAATACTATTTGGCATACAGAGCAGGTTACCTAAAGGTGCAATTCTAAACCTCAGCAGAGAGGTTCTGGTGGAGAGCGGGTAACCTTATGGAAATTACAGCACATAATTCATCATAGTTAATGTGGGTTTGGACTAGCTGACTGGAGAGGTCTCACTCATATGCAATTTGATAACAGGTTCCCATTGTCAGTAAAAATTTATTCAAAAAGGGAGATTATAATATGCTTATTACCTGTCGCCCACCTATAAATCAGATCTTTTTTTTTTTTAGTTAAATGTCTAACGTAACTTACAAGCGTTTTGAAAACATTTTAAAAGTGCACATAGTTTTTGATTATCTGTGGTAGTGTTAATATATTAAACTAAGATTTTTGTAATGTGTTTGTGGTATACCAACATCTGTTCTAGAATTGGATTTCTTTTGTTCTGTGTTCTTATTTCTGATGTCCTTTAATGCAAACCTCAAAACTGAGTGGCTTTAACTGCATTAGAGTCCTTTGGGTTCTAAGGTACTTGAGGTATTGATAGCTGGTTAGACTTGTATTTAAACAAACTTTTTCTAGGCTGTAATGCTGTTCTGCTTGTATTTGTAGTATTAGAAAGACGTTGGTCTTGGTCTTAATTTGTTATGATGCATTGAGATCCTTATCTAGTCTCTGATTACATGGTCTCATGTTATTTTTCCATATTCCATTGTGTGCTGAGCACATCATGCTCACTGGAGGAGTGTTTACATAGTGTTATGATTTCTCCCTGTTGTTTCAGTAGAAGGCTTCATGATTTTTCTATTGTATTATGTCCCAGTTGGAAAACAAAGTCATTCCCCCCCTGCCATGGGACTTTGTGTTGTGCTGAAGTATTTTTCACAGCTGTAGGGGAAGAGGAAGTGATATTTTTCCCAACTTCTGAGATGAGGAACAGAGGCAAGGAAAAAGTGAAACATAGAAGTACCTGCCAACTCTAGGAATTCAGCATGAAACATTTAGGAACTGATTTTTCAGAATATTTATCATTTTCTATCTTGAAAGTGAAGGATTGACTTCAATTTCAATGTAAGTGGAGCGGTAGAGATCAGAGTCTATGTGCTGCTCTTTAAGATATTTGAAGGTGTATTGCTCCACAGCTATTACTGCCCTTTTAGTCTTTTACTCACTCTTGAACTGTTGCAGGGCTAGTGATAACTAGCAGAAGGAAAGGAAGAAAGAAGCCTCCACTATGAATAATGTGGTCTTTTTCTATTCTAAACGTAAGTTAATACCTTATCCGATGGTCCTCAGAGAAGCGTGTTACCACAGACTTCCTGTCCTCTGATTAAAAAAAGTTATTTATCTAGTGTCTCATAGAACCACTGCAATACAGATAGGAGCGTGGTCCAGGATAATGCGTAAACCTATTTGTTTACCTGAATTTGTGAGCTAATCTTTTTTTCTACTTTTTTTTAACCGTCTTGTGCCTCATACACTGTGCATGTTATGGATGATGCAATAAATAAGGCAAGAACAGGTCAGGTTGTGTTGTCCTTCATTGGGTAATCCTGATTGATCCCTTCATCCATGATTTGTATAAGGCATTGTTTTAGAGAAAATGATACATAATATTATCGTACTCTAAGACATATGCACAGAGGCCAAGCTGACGATTATAGGCAACTTTCTCTGTCACTTTCTAAATTGAGTGCTAGATTATTTTTAACCTTAATGCTCTTTAACATTGAGGCTTCTTTTATGTATATAATAGCTTTGACTTTTTTAAAAAAAGTAAACTGTAAGTGAATTTGGGGATCTTGGTTTTGTGTGCGTGTGTCTCAGTGCAGCTCTGCTTGTAGATGAGTCTCTTAAAACCATTTTATAGCTCTGTCAAGGGTTTGCCTCTTTTGCTACCTCCATGTTCCTGGGGCAGAACAGGAGCGATTCTCTCCACTTCCTCTTGCGTCTACATCAGTGACAGCTTGGCATGCTGTTAGGATGCTTAAAATGCTTGTCCTGTTTTGCGAGTGTGCAGATAGTCAAGTGTGGGTAGAAAAACAAAGCCTCTGAACTGTTTGAATAATTTCCAGACATTTAGCATTAAGCTTCAGAATCATTTTTCTTGTCCAGGGATCTCCTGAACCTATTGCAGTTCATGTGTTTGCTAGCCTGCAGTGAATCTGAGGTTTTGTTCAGGCTCTTCTGGAGGTCATCTAAAATTCTTGCATCCACCGGTCCTCTTATGAGGAATTTGACACGTCTGCTAACTCTTGCATGGAAAAATATTTTTATATTTTATTATTTTAAACCAGATTCTGACTGGCTTTGTCATGCAAGTCCCTACTCCCTGAACTTGGGCTATCACAAGTCCTTTCCATGTTTCTGTCTTCCTGCTCAAGATATTTTTTTTTTATTTTCACATTTCCCTGATTCCCTTTGCAGCTTGTCATCTGATGTATATCTTCCAACCTCTTGCATTCCCACCATTTTGCTCAGTGATTGCATCACAGTTTGAATTTCTGTGTCCAGTAAGTCCTAAATTCTCCTGAATCTTTCTTCATGGTGCCCAATGCTTATTTTTGGTATAATGAGTGACCTCACATCTGACTTGTGGTCTTTCTGCATTGGATTCAGGCAGCTTCTTCCCCCATGCTGAAGAGAACATGGGCTTCATTCTCTCTTCTGGTGTGTGCATGTAATACTTGTGTGAGTATTCACGTGTGTAGAATCTCTGGGGAAATCACAGAATGGTTCAGGTTAGAAGTGACCTTAAAGATCATCCAGTTCCAACCCATGGCCATAGGCAGGGACATCTCCCACTAGACCAGGTTGCTCAAAGCCCCATCCAGCCTGGCCTTGAACACTTCCGGGGAAGGGGCATCCACAGCTTCTCTGGGCAACCTGCTCCAGTGCCTCACCCACCCTCACAATAAATGTTTCTTCCTGAAATCTCATCTACATCTCCCTTCTTTCGGTTTTAAACCGTTACCCCTCGTCCTGTCAGTAGGTTGCAAGACCTCTTGCTGGTTTAGTTGAGTGTGTGTGAAATCTCTTTGATGCTGCAATGAATCGGACTTGGACCTCCTTGGAAGGAGGGAAGAAATTCTCCCTTCTCCTGGGAGAAGATTGCAGGCCAAGGGGTGTTTGTCTCAGGAGAACTCAGTGTTGGCAGCCAAGTGGCAGCCTTTCGAATGGAGAGAGATTGAGAGACTACAGGTTAAGAAAAAGAAGCAGTGAGCCAGGCCTCCGAGGAGGACTGAAGGCCTCCTAGTTACTAGAAGGGACCATGCAGTGCTGTCTGCACCACAAAGTCACCTGAAATATGCCTGGAAATAAGGATTTGCCATTAAGGATACAATGTGAAGTGAGCTTTATTTAATAAAGCCTTTCTTTGTTTTCTCTCACCTGGCTGTGATTTTCTTGTTCCCCCCCACATTAATTATCCTACATGGTAGTCTGATTAAATCCTGAATATTTTCTTTATAATTTAAAGAAATTCTGAAATTCAGATTTGTTTTTTTTTTTTTTCCTTCTTTCTTTTTGACTAGCTCCAGACCAGTGCATGTTCTAGCTGTCATTTTTGTGGATGCTGAAACATTGTGGCTGGATTTTCATGGCATGGCAAAATCCATGTGCCTGGCACAAAGGTGTTCCAAACTTGATATTTTTGCTCTCAAATCATGGATCTGTAAAAAAATTTCTGAAAAACAGGCTTTCCAGAATTTTGTTATACATGAGCTAAGGCATTTTGGCTGTTACTGGAGAGAATAAGGAAAATGGTGATTTGAGGCAGATAGTTGGCTTGGAAAATTGAGTTCAGAAGCTCTGAAATTTTGCGAGGCTGTAAGAGCAGAAAGTGGCAATCTCTTACAGCAAAGATCCATAGTCCGCAGTGCAACTGCCAAGAGCAGCATACAAGTAAATTTGAATAATATGCATTTTTGCATAATGTGATGTAGGCCTGAGCTGCGGCCTTTTGAGGAAGGCATGTGTGAGATGTACTTGTTCCTAGCTCCTGGCTTTCTCCTGGTTCTGCACCGATACATGGGCAAGACGCTACTGTTAGGGGGTCAATGTTTGCTTCGAGTTTCCACAAGCACATACGGCTTTTAATTTGAGAAACAAAAGTAGGCTGGTGCTCCTCTTCTTGCAGCTTGCCCTTAAAAACGGAAGTGTCGGGCAGCTTTGACGAGTTTGCTCCTGTCTTTGCATATTGTTCCTTTTTGTGTTCTAAATCTCAGAGCCAGTTTTTAATTTAGTCCTGTGTTTAGTAGCTTTAGCTACTCTAAAATAGATGCTGAGACTACTTTTACATGGGATCTGTTGTTCATGTAAAGAGCTGTATTAAAAGCAGCGGACATAATGAAAAATACAGCCCGGCTTTGTAATATAATGACTTTTACCAAATAAGGGAAATAAAACTATTTTAATTTACTGTGTCACTATATTAAAGGTTATACCTGTATTTATGAAGAGTTGCTATCTCAGTAATTTAATCAACTTAACAACCGAAGCCCATGTAGGGGTACAAAGTTCAATATTACTTGTCTTGAAAAGAGCAAGTTCTGGTTTTGAAGCTATTTAAAATGCTATTTTAACAACAGCAGTTAGAAACAGGAATGCTAAAATTAACAATTTAGTCATACTAACTGATTGTATTGTATAGGTAGGTTGTGAATTCTTAATTATATGGTTTTTAATAAACTGCTCTTGGTTTTGTGTAGATCATCCTTTGCAGGCTGGAAGTGCCAAGTGCAGGATAATTCAGTGAATGATGTGGACTATTTCAGCTTCTTGTTTTCAACCCTTATAGGTAATCCATGTGAATGTCATAATTCAGAATTAACAAAATGGAATTTGTTTTGATAGTCAGTTACTGGATTTAATTTAAAATAAATGGTGTAGTAAGTACTTCCTGAAAGTAATTCTAATCTTGTTACATGTTTTTGATATGAGATATCCTTTTTTCTCTTGATCTGATTTTTGACACCCTATTTTTATACTTTGCCATTAGGCTGAATATTTGCATCCTTTTTTTTTTTTTTTTTTTTTACATTCTAGCAACTTTCTTTGGAAAGTATGAGCAAACCCTAAATTTAGCATATGACATGAACAAGAATTTTTATTTTTTTTTTAGATTTAAGTAAATGTCTTTTATTGGCTCATAACAACATAAATGAGCGCCTCTGGGAGTTGCTGTGGACATGCTTATGCTATTAAAAACATTCCATTAGAATTAAGTAATCAAAGTACGTTGAAGTGAGCTGCCCAAGGTCAGCATGTGTGCATACTTCTGCTACTATATTCTTACTCGGATATAAAAATAGTTGTATTCTGTGATGATGCAACCTTGAGAAATTACAGTGGTTAAAACAGCACAATATTGCTGAGAAATACCTTCCAGTAACTTGTCCTGCGATTAAAAAAAAGTGTCTTTTCTTCATCACCTCGGTCATTCATAATGTTCAACTACTTTGCTTTCCAAACTTCCTTTTTTTTTCCTAAAACAGTGACGAGAGAGCTGTTCTGATAACTAAGAAAATGAAAGCAAACCCCAAGTGACTGTTTTGGAGCAGTAGTCCTGTTTTACTAAGACATCTAATACCTGGCTAGAAATAATTAGCCAAATTATTATTTTTATTTTTTTTTTTCAACCCTGGGGTTATGTTAGAAGGTTACTGAGTTATTGCAAACATATGGTGAACTGTCTTGCATTATACCTGTTTTTTTTAATTATTTTTTAAAGATACGTATGTTAAAAATAGCAGTCTAACATTGGCCTCATTGGGTTTTTATACCACATCATAGTTTAAGTGGGTATGCCATTGATTTTTTCCAAATATTTTCATTTTCTTTCAGAAATCAGAATTTGTATTTTGATATACTTAATTTAAAATACCAAGCAAGAGCTTTTAGCAAAAAAAGATGTTATGCAGACGTAATTTAAAAGACAGTTTTTGTCAACGATGCTGTTGGAGTAGAACAGTGCTTGGCTTGTTTCGTGATGCTGTTGTACTGCTTCTTTTTCTCTAGGGTTTTCAAGAAAGGAGTTGACTGATCTCCAGGGCATTAGAGGAAAACCACACATTAGCCAGACACAGCTTTCACCTGTCCGTCTTTACCTAACTGATCTGGACCAGTTTTTACACCACTGGGCTGTGACAGAGGTAATACATCAACGCTAATTCTAAATGACAGCATACAAACTCCGAGTGCTCTCCATCCCTTTTCTGCAGATGCCTAAATCTTGTTGTGAGTTGAGTTGAAAAAAGAATGAAAATACAGCTGTCAAACAGCCAGTGTTCTTCTGTAGCCATCAGATAATATTTTGAAGGAAACCGCTTTAAAAGGTGAATGTTCAGACACGTAGTATGCAAAACAATACTTATGGAAAAAATGCACAGAAGCCTTGGTGGAAAATTCTTAAATGCTAATAAGATTAAGATCAGCAATATATTTTGACTTTCAAAAATAAATTAATTGTAAAAATAATAATTATGAAGAGTTTTCTTTGAGAGTAAATTCCACTGTTAATTAAAAAGCACTTGCATTAAATGAGATTTTAACTTGGGAGTAATATTAAGTTGGCATTGGTGGTTATTCAGAATCACTTCTGATGCTTATTTAATCAAAATTTACTGGGATTAGAAACTTCACTGTGAATTCAATTCCTGCTTGTAAGATCCCTAAGTACCGAAAGCTTAATGTTATTGCTGGTTCTAAAGGGATCTGAGCCACGAGATTTTATTCAGAACAGGTGCATATTACTCTTCGTTCTGGCTCAACTCTTTTTATTGCTTAGCCCACCATAAACCACTTTAAAGTGTGAAATCATGTTTTAATGACATGCCAATTTGACAGTATTTATGAAATCTCTATCATGAATGCAGAAAAAGTGTAACAGAAGTTTTTAGTTGTATGATTTGTTCTGGGCTTTGTGGCAGTCTTTTTGGTTCAAGAAAGTGGTATAGTAGATTTTTCTCTTCTAATTCATAAAGTTTAAGTGATAATCTACTGAAATTAATGATAGTTTGAGGCGTATATTGCATATCTGCTATTATGTATTGAAAAGTGTTTTAAGCAAAGTTTTTGTTTGGTACCGTGACTGACACACACGTTTAGATGTCCTGCCTTCAGTCAGTTGGCCTGTGAAACAGCTAAACTTTCTAATTTGTTTCGCTTTGTCTCTCTGGGCAGTAATGAAGTCATTTTCTCAACAAAACTCCTTTCTCCGGTATTGAAAGACTAGAAAGTTTTCTCTCCCTCTCCTGTATGGAACTGTTCCTCTGTGAATGCACCAGAGGGATTACTTGTTTCTCAAAAGAGTTAGCATAATCTAAAGGATTTATGTATACTTTGCCTGTTCATGAAAACGCCACCTCATGTGTCTTTTCCTTCTTCTTTTTGCTTCTCTGCCACAAATCTGTCAAAGCTGGTTGAGAAACCACAGAGTATGACTATTTTCACTTAGGGACAGTGAAGTAGTTTAATTGTAGGTAGCTGGCTTGTGCTTTTGGTTCCCAGTTGCAAGTTGTATTTACTCCTCCTACCACACTATTTTCAGTGGTTTTGTGCCATCAAGGAGGGTCAGTATGTTCAGAAACTTGAGACCTGTTTTTGTGAAAGTACCTTTTCTTGGAAAAGACACAAGGTGCTCCCTCAGGTTCTCAGAAGTGGATGGCAGTCATTAAGCAAAGAGCTGGATATCCTTGGTTAGTAATGAAAGAGGTTTTGGACATTTGATGGAGCATTGCACTACTACTGCAGTTACGTGTCAGCCTGAAGTCTTTTCTGGAGACTTAAGTTATAAAAGAATAGGAACAAAAATCCCACGCATCAAAAATCTGTGTGTGAAGAGCGATGATACCTTCTAGAGCCGCCTCATTTTGTAGACTTAACCAAAGTGACTTCTGGACCGCTGCTTACAGCTCTGAGCTCGAGAAGGAGACTGGAGGCTTTTCCTCATAAGCGTGTTTGTGACTGGGAGAGAGAAAATTTCTAGTGAACTGGGTTATATCAGATACACCTAGGATGTGATCAGGAATAGTCAGCAAAGATTAATGAAGGGCAAATTGTGCTCAACTAACCTGTTAGCCTTCTGCAACAGGTGACTAGCTTCCAACTTCAGTGATTCTGTGATTCTTTGAAAAACTCCCCTCTTAAAAATCCAGAATTTTTGTTTCACCATCGATAAATCTCTGTATTATTTTTTGGTTTTAGAGCATAATGAGGTTCCCAGTATGGGGAAACTTTATTTTTTTATCTGGTAGGTTGTTAAACTTACATGTGATCTGGAAGTCAAACTGTTCCACGTTAAATGCTTGCCAGAAGGACTGGTAGTATTGCAGTGCTGTTCGGCGTGTTCCTCGCACAATTGCTTCCCCACACACACCCACATCCCCCATGGAATTTGCAGACAGAAGAGTAGGGGCACCTCTTCAGTAGCTTTCTTCCCTATTAGAGAAAAATTAAGATATTCTTGCCTCTTGTCTCTGATCTGATAATAATGGTGTCTAGAATACACTGTGTTCCAAATCTCTTTGTTTAAACAAAGAGAAGAAACCAGTATTAAGGCAACCACTTCCTTTTATGACTCACAGGATTCCATTAATTTTTCAAATCAAAACTTGGATGGTTTTGATTTCAGGTGCAAATGTAGATACGGTAAGTGATATATAAACAAAACTGTGCTGACGTTACAACTTAAAAAAATCAGATGTTAGGCTTCTGGGTGACTGTGTTCTCTGTGTTTAAATATCTAATACAGTGCTGTGTTTATTAAGTTTTAGGGGTTTTCCCTTTTCTGTGTTGAGTACCATTCTCCAACCTCAAAGATGTTGATCCATAGTCTATTTCACGTTCAATTTGTAAAGAAAACATTCTGGTGACTGTAGTCTATAAAAACTTTGAGATTTGGAGGCCGGAACGTTTTTGGTTTGTTTGTGGTGTTTTGTTTTTTTTTTTTTTTTAAATAATCTTGACTTGGGAAAAACCTTTAAGTTCAACCTTTGTCAACAAAGTTGCAAAGGAGTACTTTCTGTAGAGTAAGTGGTTTCCACCAGGCATTGAACAAGCTACTCTACTAGAAAATAAACCAAACAGCAACAAGCCCCTCAAAAAACCCAGAGCTGCAGCCTCCAGGGAGAGGAAAACTGCCAGTAAATCATGAGGCTCTTCTAGGATGTCTTGAAAGACAGTATGATATGATGGCTCTATGTGCATTGAGTTTGAGGGAGGTAAGTTTGGAGGCCACTTTCTTCCAAGCAGGCTTAGTTCAAGGTGTGACACAGTTTTCGAATCAAAATATTTTTAGCTGTGACAGAAAATTATTTCAATAAAGAAGTGCTGCAGGAATTAATAAAACCCATCTTGAATTAGTCACGCTTCTGGTGGAACTGAGTAGAGCGGCACAGCTTCTGAGTGCTCAATCTTTCATGCTTTCCCTTGCTGAATAAGGAAGTTTATGATGATGCTGTAATGTTAAGCAAAATATTTGTAGTGATTAAAAATACCTAGCAAGTGAGAACAGCCCTCCGTTGGCTGCAGAGCAGGCAGCATTCAGGCTTCAACTTTATGTTGAGAATTGTTCATTTAAAAGAGAAAATAAATAAGGAAATGATGGAATTAGGATTTGACAGCCTGGTTTCCTATGGATAAATGAGACTACCGATCAGATTATTATTATTAGTCCGTCCATCCATCCTCCTCTTCTGCCACTAGTTTTGTCTAAACCATTGGCTAGCTTTCGGCTCTCTAAAAGAATAAAGTTGCAAATACTAGTTGCCTGTAAGTTTTATGGGGGGGGAAAAAAGCAGATGTAAGAGAAAAAACCTCTAGATTAGCACAAGGCAGTTTATAACTCGGTTTCTGCATCCTGCATTCCACGTGCATCGCTCTGGATCAGGCTCAGCAGGTGCCAGCCCGTGGGGGTGTTGGGGGGTTGTGAGGCAGGAGCAGGTTGGGGTTACGGCGCTGAAGAAACGGAGGGGCAAGGGATGAAGGGTCCCAGGCATGAATCTGTAGGAGTCCGCGGCTTGTTGGCGTTATTGCTCCCTGCTCGTCTTCGTTTTCAAATCCAGAGGAAGGCAGTCCCAGGTGTCTGTCGCTAGCTCGCTGTACTGTGTAGTGACTGGAATGTATTTCTAACGGTCGTGAACTGTAAGAGGGAATTTAATGTATGCACACCGGAGATGTGGAAGAAAAGGTGTGCCTCTGGAGAAAGAGCAAGCTGTGCAAAGGAAAAGAATAACTTGCGGCATTCTCAAATGGCAGTTTGGACTCTGGGAGTGTTAATGTGATGGGTGCGCTTGGTAGCATGTGGCTAACCAAAATTGGTGAAAAGGCCAAACAAATGCACTTCTCATAGAAATTAATGCTTTTCAATCGTTTATAACAAAACTGTTTTAAGATGGACGTTGTAACTTTTTTTTGTCTAGAGAGTGGTAATTGGTATATTGGAAATCTGAAGCCGTGTTATTTTTTTGTGGAAGCTTTTAGCTAATGGTGATTTTCGCTTAAGGAGAAATGCTTAAGGAAATTGTCCCTTTAAATGCCATTTTGTGTAGCTGCAAAGGTTAATCTTCATATTTTGTCTAAAAGATGTGTTAAATGTGGAAACCTTGGTTCCTTTTCTGGAGCAACTTCGACGTAAAATGACTTCTGCCTTATTAAAGCCAATTATGTAAAATCATACCCCTGTAGCTGAAATAGATGGGGCTTCGGAATCCATGGTTGCAGCCTTAGGGAAGAGGCTTCAGTCTTTGTTCATTTTAACTGTGCCATAGTGTTTGTCGGTAATATTCTTCACTCCCCTGTAATTTAATTGCTCTGCCAGTGTCAGATGAAATAGCGCCAACAGGAATGAAGAGTTTAACAAGGTAACCATGTGTACATGATAATTTCTGTTGTAATATTTGGTGTTTGACATTTGAACATTTTGGAGGGGGAAAGCAAACAATAATTCAAAAGTTCTGCTCGAAGTCGAGATTCTAGAGTTATACTGAGCACATTAACTCGCTTGAAGAAACAAAATACTCAACAAAATGTTTAAAATGTTTAAGAGCAAACACTAGGGAAGGTCAGCTGGTTTTAAAAGCAGTCTTGAATTCAAAAACGTTGGGATGCATGTAATTTAATACACTAATGTGTGTCAAAACCAGAGATGTCTCATAAAGTGGAGTTGGGAAGGCTGTATCTGCACTGATATGCTGTGGAAAATTACAATAAATCATTAAAGATAGCATGTAAATAAAAAGTCCTGCAAGGATGTTTGTCTTGAGAAGTAGATGGTGGAATTGCAGTGCTGAAGCTTAACTTTAAGCAGATTAACACTTGAGAAAAAACACTAAATTTTTTAAATGAAGATTTTCACTTTAAGTCCCTGTAAGATTTCAACTTGTGGTCTTTATTGAGATTTCCAGATTAGAGTTACACTGGGGAAGAAAAAGCAGCTGAGGGTAAATAGTATCCTTTCTGAACTAGAAATATGCTGTCA
Organism: Rissa tridactyla; assembly: GCF_028500815.1. Classification (NCBI taxonomy): domain Eukaryota; kingdom Metazoa; phylum Chordata; class Aves; order Charadriiformes; family Laridae; genus Rissa; species Rissa tridactyla. Next base: position 66,656,753 of record NC_071467.1, on the reverse strand, counting down.
TTTTTACCCTCTTTAAGGAGGGTAAAAAAACCTCTGTACAAGCCCATTAGTGTTATGTAAAACTACATCGTATCCAAGTTTAATGTTTAGAAATTAAAATAATGGGGTTTTTTCCTTGAAAAGCAATGCAAATCCTGCCCCCCACCCCCAAAAGGAGAAATTATATAAATAAGTGTAATACCTCCTAAAATGAATAAAACTCACTTTCAAAGGTCTCTTCCATAATTTTCTTGGGACGTGAAGCTAACAAAAAAAAAAAAAAAATCCAACAACAACAACCAAAAAAAACCCAAATAAAAATCACCACCACCAAAAACAACCAGCAATAAAACCCAAACACCAAAACACAACCCCCCAAAAAACCTAACTTGATCCTCAGGCCAGTGCTCTGTTGTGCCCGCATCTTATACATCTAGTTTATCTTGTGACATTTTGTAGCTGGGAGCTCACATGTTACTGCGTGTAACTAATGTGAATTAACATCTCCACAGTTACTGCACGTTATGCTATAAATTCACATCCTGGTTTGTGATACCTAAACTAAATTTGCTGCAAAAGGCAGGCTTTGTGGGACAAGAGCTGGGTTTTTAAGTCTACAGTTTTCTGCGTTTTCAAGTCCTTTTTTTGGGGGAGGGGGCAGGCAGATGAATTTGGAGAGGTACATCAGACATCCCTTTGACCTTCCTGCACGTGATCTGACAGGGAGGCATCCACAAGAAGGAGGAATCGTTCGTGGTGATGTTTTATAGCTGTGAGAAAGCCGCAGAGCTGTGAAAGAAGGGCTTATTATGGCTGCAAGAGGATGAAACAAAAGCTCCTTGGGTAGCAAAGCTATTTTATGGTGTCTTTTCTTCAAATTTTGTAAGATGTCTCTGAGAACCAAACCTATGCCATTTTTCAGGTACAGCTTTGTCTGCTCCTGGATAGCACAGTAGCAGTTGAGCATAAAGCCTGGTTTTGCTGACAAAAGAATAATATTTTCAGAAATGCCCGTCACTTGGTGAGACAGTAGGATTGTCTCTAGCCCGTAGTTCTCTGCCTCCTGTCACCAAATCTTGCTGGTACCCAGGTTTAAACACATAATCAAACTGTTACTCAGGAGGTGAGCAGTGGTGACTGTCACTCATGTATTTTGTCCAGTGGCAAATAAAGGTAACTTCACTTGGTTTAGTTGACTCTTAATATAGGTTTGAGACCGGACTGCGTGCCACAGCCAAGGAGTCTGCAGACAGGCAATCACCACAGTTCAACAGATGCAAGATGAGTCTGTGTGCTGCGGTCACCCTGTTTCTGAGCCAGCAATTAGACATTAACTCTGTTTCATAATCCTTCTAAGTCTTTGGAAATATGTACTCTGTCAAGATGCGGGACACGGTGCATGTTCTAAAGCATTTGTGATTCTTAAACAAGCTCCTGTATTCCTGTTTTGCTACCCTGAATGTAAAATTAGTCCCATAGTGGTTTTTTCCCCCTGTTGCCCACCTCTGTAATATTCTATTGCAGACTCCATTCCTTCTTTTTGGCTTTTTCTTTTTTTAACATAGGCTTTGTGTTTATCATGATTGTGTGGGGATTTCATGTGGGGTTTTTTGTGGTGGTGTTTTCTTTTTTTTTCCTGGAGTCACTGAATCAGGAATACCTTTCACATCCGCCCCTGTGAGCTTAGCCAAGGCAGATGAACAAAGATCTCTTGTTGTACGCGGCTTTCTCAACAACTCAGGGCACTGTTAATATTGCCCTGTCAAATCAATTTATTTCAGAAAGAGAAGCAGCACCTGTCAGGGGAGTACACTGTCTGATAAGCTGGGTGCTTCAGGGGAAGCTGGCCAAGCTTCAGACGACAAGCTTCATTGCCTGCCCCATCACCTGAAAACTTCTCGTTTTCTACGCTCTGCAGTAACACGTTACACTGGAGAGAGCCCTGCTCGAAACAGTCATTTCACAAGGGCTTGGGAATTGGCTGCAGAACAGCCTGTTACGTTTTAGTTACCCGTGTTGGAGGTGGATGTCGATGTGAATTGAAAAATATATTTTAAAGTTCATGTTAGGATATAGTGTCTGGTGTGTGCCAACTTTTCTTTTTCAATAAAATCACTTCTCTTGGAGTCTGAACTGTCTTTGGTCCGACTTCACAGAGTGGCTCGCTAAAATACTTCATCTGTTATCTTTCTTGCTTGTTTTGTTCCTCTCTGTGCTCACACTTTGCGTGTGTCTTCAGAGGAAGGTATTTTTCTTTGAAAAAGAGTACTTTGCAGCATGATTAATCTTGAAATAATATGCAGATTTGCCTTCGTGAGTTACTGATAAAATACTTCCCTCGAGGCCCTTTGAGTCAGGATTCTATCACGTTATGGGAAGCACTGAGTGATTTAAGGAGTGGAAACAGTTAAATAATGAACAAAATATTACTCTTGGTTCATCATTTGTGTGTGTTCCTGTCGCCACGAGGGCTCAGATGGAGACCGGGCTGCCTTGGGTCGTCTCAGCTCTGCCTTTTGGAGTTAGAGCATCTTACAGATAAGCCATATTAAACTGATGGATTCCTCTCTCTGTACATTAGAGCTATGAAAAGCCTGTTTTGTTTGGTTTTCCCATTTTAGCTGGCTATTGTTGGAGTAGGTCTTCAGTATGGCAGGCAAGGAGGCCTGTGTAGTAACGATTTTCTGAAGCAGTAGTAGGGAACCTCCCGTTGTACTTGTGTGGCTCATGAGTGTGACGGATAATTGGGCTTGTCTAATCAATAAGATTTGGTTTGAAAAACTGCCAGTGGATTACGGAGCCTGTAGTATTTGCTGCATAATGCTAACAGATAATCCCCGTATTTAAGAGAATGCTTTTCTTTGGCTTAATTTATTCAAGGGGACATTCAAACAAAATTTAAAAAAAAAAAAAAGCCTCTAAACCTAAACCAAATGTGTTATAAAATACTTGCCTCGAAAAGATATAAACTCCTCTGCAATCAGAAATGCTCGTTCTCTGTCCATTCACTTCAGTAATACTCTGAAACAAAACTACTCTGGCTTTGGTCCAAAACCAATCTATGAATGCACCAAAAATGTGGTAAATGCTAATCAAATGTAAAATAATGAATCAGCTGTGACATTTTATTATGGAAATTAAACATCATGCAAACCCTTGCCTAAGGAAAATAAATTGTCAGGAAAAAATACTAATTTTCATGTGATAATTAAGTTTTCTTTGCTTTTCATTTCCATGTCTAATAACGTTTCAGTTTCACTTTTTAGAACAGGCATTTGTTATGAAAGCCATTTCAAGTAGGATTTAATTTATGGAATTGAAAAGGATTGCCTCTCCCACTTAATCGTAGGAAAGTAGAACTGGATGTCAGGGGACCGTGGTGCTATTTTGAGGGTCAGAAAGATCTGAAAGGTTGAAAAACTACCTTGCCAATGCGCTTTACCACAAACCTTCTAAGGAAGTGTGCCGCTCTTTAGCGGTATGATGCCCCTTTTGCTTGCGATTCTGGAACAGTCTTGAGTGTTGGTGAATTGTACCTGATACAAAACGCTCCTACAAGTTGTCATCTCAGTGGACTGGCAGGCCTATTCTAGGGATGTAGTCCTAAGGGTGAAATATTAATACCGGTTTTCTTCATGATGAAACCTTAGTCTGCTGTGTGGACCTCATGGATTTGCCTTCAAGGTCTTTCATTTGTTGACCTCATGTGGGTATGCGTTGAATTAGAAGGGATCTCTCTAGCACGCTCTGTCTAGTGTTGTGTGCTCACAAGCACATGGCATATCCCCCTTGTGAACTTCTGAGCTCTGTCTTATGAGCAGCAAATGTCTCCTGCATTTCCCCTTTCACAGTCATCCTTCCTAATTTCCATCTCATCTGCATTCCCATCCAGCTATGACCATCTTTATTTTTTGTTGCTGTTTGGTTATATTTGTCTTCCTGCAGCGGTTTTCACCTCTTTGTTGTATTTGTAAGTGTACTATCCCTTCTCGGGTATAGTTTTGCCAGTTTAGGCAGGTTAAGTCCTTTCTCTTGACACCTGTGAGACCCAACCTCTGTTCTTTGTGCGATTTTTTTCTGTGCCCCTTCAGTTTGAATTGACCTTTCTTGAAAGTGAGTGACTCCTATTTTGCACAGTATGTCAGAAGTAGCCTAAATAGGGTCTTACTGAACAGGGGATCAGTACTCTGTCTGATCACTTCTGTTATGATTATCTTTATTTCTCCGTCCTGAAGTGATATTTGCCCATTTCATGGTTCTATCACAACCACCTTGTAGTCAGTTGTTATGCAGAGATTTTTCTCCTATCTCCAACTCTTAAAAACTCCCAGTTGCGAGCAGAAGTTTTTATTGGTCTCCAAGCGTGTGACCCGCCACTTTGGTTTCACTGCATTTTTTCTGTATCTGTTATTCATCAAACCCATGTGATCTTTTCTGTAGGTTAGTCCAAGCCTCCTGTCTCAGCTGGGTTTCTCAGCTTTGAGCTGCCAGCCGACAGATTTCATCAATGTAGCTTTGCCTTTTGTGTAAGTGTTACTCGTTAAAATACTAGGTCAGGTTGGCGTCAGAGTTTGTACTTGACGTGACGATCCCCAGTAGTAACCTCTGTCTCAGCTTGACTTTATTCCTTGACACTGCAGATGTTTTGAGTGCTTTTCTTGGGAATATTCCAGAGTACTTAATATTTTGTCGCTTTCAAATTGCAGCGTTGAGAAGCACTGCCATGTCTAGGATGGGGTACGCAGCTTTAATAATATTATTTCATTATTAAGTAAATGGACAGTATCAAAAATAAGGGTATTCAATGCAAGAATATCTATAAAATTGTCTTTTACATAGTCCTACTAGTCAAAGAAAATACTTGCACAATTACCCCTGTAATACTGATGAACACGAGCAGTGTCCTGACAGCACTGTGTTCCGTCAAGCAGCTGTGTTAAGGATCTCCTGAATTTGGCCAGTTTAAGCAGGGCTAAGAGCATGTGTGGCATAGAATTCTGGAAAAAAGCTGAGCACGCTTTTCTCTCACCCCAGAGGATACTGCTTGGCCATTTTTGATGAGACCACCACTGGCATCCACATTATTTAGGATTGAGTTTTCGTACCACGGGACCTTGAGCTAACAGTTCTTTCCCCTGTTCTTTCTTTCCCCCTTTCCCTTCAGCTGGAAATGTCGTGCACTCTTACTTGTGACACAACACGGGTGATATTTTCTGTTTTGTCATTATCTCCTGTTTAGGTGTCTCGACCTGCCCTGATTCAGCCTAAGTCTCAAAACCAGGACACTACCACAGAATTTTAATCCCTCAAGTCAGATCATTCTGTGAAAGTTTTCTTTAGCTCTCTTTGGTCAGCAAGGTAGCTTAGAGGCATGCGTTTTGCTTAGCCGAGATATGTGTAAAACTCAGAAACCTAAATTCTCCCTTCCCTCAAACATCTGACCTTGCTGTTCTCTTTCTGATTCCCTTAAGTGCAAACAGGATTCCATTCCTCATGTATGGGTTCTTCCATCTTCCTTGTCCTTAGCAGGACGTTCATGATTGCTAATGGTCTAGTATCGCACTCAGCCTGTGCCTGCTGCTTTCTGGAGGCTTCAGATGACACTGGTGGGAGAAGCAACGCACGTGAACAGAGAGAGGGAGGTCATCCAAGCTCTCTGACTACTTTGCAAATTATTGCAATAGATGGGAAGGAAAAGAGGAACCAAGACAGCCACCTGCTGAGGACTGCAGCACAGCTCACTAGCACATCTGCTGGAGTCTGGGTTCTTTATCCTGTCCAGGAGCCATATAGCATTTCATGGGGTCTTGGTCAATTCTTTCCTCCCCCCCCCCCCAAACCTGGCAAAAAAATTAAGACCTGAGTCTTCACTTCACTACTGTGGGGTTTTTTTAGTTTGTGTTTTGTTTTTATTTTTTTAAACCTCTTTCTGTCCTGCCTCTGGGCAGCTAATGCAGTTTGCTAGTGCCTGTTCATATAAGCACCGGCAAGTTTTTGCCAGTTCAGAAAACAAGATTTCCCGTTGTAGTCTGTAAGACTTCGGTATCATCTTTGAACATGACATTTTGGGCAGTGTAGAGGAAAATAAGTTGTAAATGGATCTTTGCTGTTTTCTTCTTTGTCACGTTATTTTTCCGTCCCGTTTCACTGTGATTCCTCTGTTTGATGCTGGATAAAGTTATTTGTGGAGTAGTTTTCTGCAATGCTTCAGCTCCGAGGAAAGGCAGCTGGAGGCTCGGCGTGGCGCTGTTCCTGCATAGGGTATTTTTGGCCACCTACTTCAATGACATAGGTAAAATGAAGAAAGCCACTGCCAGAAAAACTAACGGTGTCATCTCTTTAAACACTTAATAATTTATGTTGATAATGTTACTCTTATACACTGTAAAGAATCAATACTTTGAGACAAAGGTGCTATGTCTCCCCAATGGGTACTTTGTATTTAGGTCTGTCAACAAAGTATGATTACACAGTGAATGACTGCTGCTTGCATGTGGAGTACTTAAATATAACTTTTGTTTTATTAAAACAGATGATCTGTCACAGCTTGTCCACTATACCTTCCCAAAGTCAGTGTTTTGACATTCTCCAGACCGGCATCTGTAAATATCTGGTAAGTACCGTTTTGTCTTCTAGGTTATCTTCCTTGCGATAAATCTTCTAACAGTCTCGTTAATCCTCAAATCCACTCATTCCATGTATTTCATGTGTAATTTCAGAATTTGTAAAAGTTTTTTAACAAGATTAGCAGAGTTTTAAAAAATATCTTAATAACTGTTGGTATCCAAACTTACATGGATTTTTTTGCTCTGGTTTGTGACTAGTTCGGCTTTCTTTTTTTAAGCCAGGACAGCCGTAAAGGAAAGGCTTCTTGTTTTGGTTTGGTTTGCTTTTGAAGAGAGCGACTAGCAGCTTTAGATGAGATTTACAGTCTGTCTTCCCCTTCTCATCCTGATGGGGATGGCAAAGCCAGGGCTGGGTGGCGGAATTGTACGGGACAGAATTTGCAGTTACCCGTGATGCTGCCTGCCGAGAGGGGGGACCTCTCTGTCCTCATCTCGAGATGGTTCCGCGATCTAAAAAGTAACCGCAGTTCCCTGTATGGAGCCCTACTGAAAAATTACTAGACCAAAGCTTACCTATAACTGATTTTTGGGGGTGGATGTTGACTTAAATCACAACTTTTAAGTCAGTTTATGCATTCCACTGCACTGGCCCTTTGAGAGCAGTTAAGTGGATTTTTATAGTTGATGAGGCTGCTGCCCAAGAGCTCTAACTGGATGATGACACCTAACAGGGAAGAAAGGCACCGTGTAGGCAACATCCTATATGGGGACTCCTGTGAGCGGTCTCATCTGCTGGGTTTGTGTACATGGAAACGTCTGTGTTCACGTCATCTTCCAGACTGGCCCACTGGCCTCTTTCGTCAGCACCGATGGCTCACGTGATCTTCAGGATGCTTCTTCATATGCAGACATCCATCGAGCTCGCTAGCATTATTTCCTCGTTGTGGTTGGCCAGGAACATCGTTATTAGTTTTTGTCACTTCGTGCCTCAACATCCTGTAGTATTCAGCAGGGTCTCGGTGACAGCTGCAGTCCATCTTGTCACGCAGGAACACCACCCTTCTGCCTCTGCAGCTGCCTGGGGCAGGGTCAGCTCGTGACAGTGATCTGCACTCGTGGCCTTGAAATACACCTGGTGTCTTAGACTGGAAGTATTTAAAAGTTTGAGTCTATCATTGTTCTTTATCTCTTACCTCTCCTGAGTAATCATACCGATGAAATACATTCTGCATTTCTGTAGGTTGTACTTTATTGATCTTTTTCTAAACATTTCTAAAAGAAACGGCTGACCTTGGTAAGCGAACCAACTGCCTCCGTCAGTTTAAACCAATGTACTTGCAGGCGAGCAAATTAGGCTGCTCTAAAACTCCTTAAATTAGTTTTGTAATAAGATAAATGGTGCAGCGGTAGCAATGGATGAATTTTTTTTTTTTTTTACAGCCTTACAGGACAAAAATCTAGGATAGTTACTCAACAGCACTTCAAAATTTAAACTGCTTTTGAATTCACTGCCTCTACCCAAAAAAGAATGTTTGCTAAATTATTTATCATGCCTATAAAATCCTTACTTTAGATGGTTCTCATTTTAACAACAGAAGAGCATCGCCCCGGCTGTAGGCCTGTTTCGTTAATCTGTTTCATTAGCTTTAATTTAACTCGGCTCATAACGCTCTCGTTCCTGTTGAGCCTGCTGGATTCCTAAGGAGACTCGCCCTCATGACGATCCAGAAGAAGCTTTTCTTTTTGGAGAGAAAATCGGAGTTTCCTTCTACCTCAGCGACTGCTCGCTGCCGTTTGAAGACAGGGAAGGGCGGCTTTGTGCCTGTACCGTCTTTCAGAGCAAGGCTCAAAGCAGTGGGGTTTTTTAAAAAATGTGTTTGAGATGAGAGTTTATTTTGAGGGGATGGAGTGAAGATGCCGGTTTAGCCTTCTGGTGGTATAGGTGGCAATTTCTTAGGAAAACATGGATTTGAAAAAAATGCAGTAGTGTGGAGAAGCTGAACAGAAACAAAGTAATACGTGTCACGCTATGAGAGAGATTCATTCATCTCCAGACGTGCGTCTGTACCAGCAGAAAAACTTGTGTATAAAGTGATAAACTTGTTTTGTTTGTTTTGGGGTTTTTTTTGTGGTTTTAATACAGGTTGGATTGGTTGTAATTCCCGATAGCACAGCTGGATCTGTTCTATGTGCCATAAATAAGCTCTTGGATCAAGCCTGCATCCTAAGTGAAACCCTGCACAAGTTCTTAGCCTCTTGCTGTTACAGTCTTCTCTACTTCCTGCTAACTTTAGACAAAGAGGATGCAGAACACGTACAGAAAAGGTAACGCTGCTTTTCTTCCCGTGTTAATTGTCTCTGCCTTTATACCCACAAGTATTTAGAGATGTCAAAGGAAAGGATACCCCCCCCGTCCCCCCAATTTATTTTGCCGTCTGTCTTTTGCTTACTTCAAAACAGTACTTGGATTTAAGAAAAACACCTGCAAAGTTAGCTGGAATTATTTAAAACAATAACTGAAGAAGGTTTCATCTCAAATTGTTCTAGTTAGATGTCAGACCCATCCTGACTTTAGAAAGGTGGATATTTATACCTTAATCTTTAGCTTTAGCCTTTAGTTTCATTAGATATGTTGAAAAGCAACATGCAAAGGATTTGGCTTTATAAGCTTGTACTCTTAACTGACTTCCTATTTCAGCTTTAACAAAACTTCTCAGGCATCGTTTTATAGACTGCAAATCCATTTGAATTTAAAAAAAAAAAGCTACAGATACCAGATTTAAATAAGTTTATTTACCTGTATAACAGAAATGTCTTTAAATAGTTTAAACCTAAGATTTTTTCCTCTAACGGTTCCATATACAGGAAAGTTGTTCAAAGCTTACTTCAAATTTTAGGTGTGTTTTTTAAAGCTGGAGTCCTCTTCACTTACTGTATTTAATGACTTGCACATCACAAAAAGCTGATTCCATTGTTTGATTTCTTACGAGCCTTAAGTAAAGATTCAGGTGTACCTGAACAATGACTGAAACAAAAACCTCTTCCCGGCCTCGCCAAGCAGAAATCACCCTGTGTAAGAGCTTCAGCAACGTTTGTAGCTCCAGGACAGAACCTTAAATTTTTTTCTAATGCCGTACATAACTTTAGAATATTTTCAAGTTTAGCGTTTTCTGGTACAAATTTTCTGCTTCAGCACTAACGATGTTGAAGGCAGTTGGCACGATTGAATTCACAGAGGCAGGTTGCCTTGTACAGCTGTGAGGCTCGTTCACAGAAGCACAGTTGAAATGGGTGTCCTGGATCACTTCCATTTTTGTTCTCTTTTCCCTCTCAGGGATATGCTGTGGGGATCGTGCATTTCTGCATTAGCACTCCTGCCGCGGTTACTGAGGCTGATGCTGCAAAGCCTGCAAGTCAGCAGGATCTGTCAGGAAGAACTGCCCGTTGTTGCTCAGTTGCTTCGCTTACTAATGCAACACGGTCAGCTCAGGAGCCATATGATCACAAACGAATTTCTGGTGCAACAGATTATCAAGGACATCATGGTATGAAACTCCTCCTTGTCTCCCACGGGTCACAAGGGTATATACGAGGTTTAAGAATTATTGCGAACACGAAGAACGGACGTTTAGCAAAACACAAGTTGTGATTGTCTTTTATTTGTCTCGGAAGTCCAGGCTGCGCAGAAGGCTGCTACTTGTCCGAGCTCCTGTGCTCACTGCACAGATGAGAGTTCCGAAGTTTAGGTTGCACCCAATCCAGCGGCCCTGGCCAGCAGTTGGCTTCCACTGGAAGCGGATTGCCTACACAGCCCGTCTGAGGGAGAGCTGGCCCAAAATAAGAAACTAGTCTCTTCCGTATACCCCTGCTCCGATAAATAGGTGTACAAAGATGTTATTAACTCAGACAAATAACGCACGGTGCAAAATACTCTTTCAAATATTGCAAAACCCGGCCCTTCTATTCATGCGTCTACGTTCCAGTGGCCTTGAGACTCTTACAGTTGCTTCTCTCTTCAGAAGAAGAATCTGAAGCTGCCTTCGCACAAAGCTCGTACTGGTTTTGAGCGCAGAGAGTTTGTGTGTCCCACAGGTGTGACTAAGCAAGCCACGCGTATCTGTTAGTGGCTCTTAAAAACTCTGTTACCAGAAACATAACCTCAGCGGTGGCGCAAGCAGATGTAGGACAGTATCAGGCAGGTTCTCTAACAGAGAATGAGGTGGTTGAGTTCCTTTGGTGTTGGAAATGCCTGGGCCAGTTTTTGTGATGTTCCACTGTGGGTGGGTTGTGTTTAACTACTCGGGAATGCAAAGGAGAGTGAATTACCGGCCTGCGGGCTGTGTTGGTCTGTTGGTAGCAGTTCTCCTGGAGACTGGGGGGCACTGAGCTCTCCTGCTTTAGTAGAACCATGCTCATTTGCATTTTAATTGACTGTAAATTGCAGAATTGGAAAGTAAGCAAGGCACTGTAATCAAGAGTAAGGAAATCACATCTGGTGTAATTCACACGCTTCATAATGTAGCACCGACTTAGTGTAGCAAGTTCTAACACTTTATTATTTCGGCTTTAACAGACGTACGGTGTTGAAATGTACAAAGGAGAAGAATAATGTCACTGTGTGCAGGTGAACGAGGCCATCTTGTACCTTTAACAGCGCACCTGACTAACTGTAAAAACAGAGCGAAGCCTTGCAAATGCTGTTGGTGATACTGAGTTTAATGGTTTTTTTCCCCCTTCTTTCTAGACGCTGAAGAGTGGTGAAGTTCAAGAGCAGTGGCTGACAGACCTCCATTACTGTTTCAACATCTACCTTGCCTCTCACCCCCAGGGACCCGGCCCTATAAACGCCGTGTATTAAAGAGGTCGAACTGCATTTATTTGTAAAGCATTTACTTCTATTTAGTTTTGAATGGAAGATGTTGGAACAAAGCTTGTCAATTTTTTTGTAAGTGAAACAGAATAAAAATTTTACAAAGATCTGCGCGCCTCTATTGCCTTTCTTTTCAAGCAAGTAGATGTTACTTTAGCAATGTTAGTTGACGTTACTTTAGACGTTGGTTTAGTAGATGTGGTGACCACGGTGAGGGCTGTTAAAGAAAATCCAGTCTCCCCAAAGCTTTATGTGCTTGCAGAGAAACAGACCTGTATTCACTCCAATCATCTATTGTTTCAAAGCATCATACTAATTAAAAAAAAACAAAAAAATTATCTAACACCAACTAGAAGAAAAAAGAGAAAACAATATACTTTGAAACTAGAGTAAAATTGTTTTATTTTTGCTGAGTTCATATTTTTAAATACTTTGTGCAAGGTAAATACTGTACACTGGCAGCTCCAAAGCTATTATAAGAACAAGTTTTCTTCTAGAATAGGTTTCTTGCTTTCTGTTGAAACTCTTTTTGTGCATGTATAAAAATAATTATTAATATGGAAAAAATTGGTGATAAAGGGTAGAAAACACCCCTCTAACAATTTCTATAGGCTGTGGAAAGCAATTTATTTACGGAGTATTTTTTGGTCAACATCTCCGCTTTTCCTTCCCAGCCCAGAGCTAGCTAAGACGCAATTGTTTCTTTCGTACAGAAGTGGACCGTGAAGGCTGTTCTTCCATTCCTTTTTTAGATTTTGAAATACATTTAATAAATGAGGTAAAACTGAACAACGCTATTCCGGAACCGTTACATCTTTAGTGCAGTTCCCCCTCTCCTTTGAAACTGCGTTTGAACACATTCAACAATCCTACTTTTGACAACGAAAACTTGGGGGAGCCCCTGCAACTCCACTGCAATGCTGGGCTTTGCGCTTCGTTTGCTGTTTCCAAATGCAACTCGGATTTCATCCTGTCAGTAAATAAATTAATAGCCGCATTAAAAAACTAATTTGTACACAAAATGAGTCCAACTCCTTAGAAGTCTGCTTGGCATGAGATAATACAAAATTGCAAATGTGTTCAAGTTTAATATGTTGTAGGTGATTTGTATGTTACGGAAGATAACAGTTGTACCGGAAGGTGCTTTTTAAATTCCACACAGTCAGTTTTGCTTAGTGCTTGAGTCTTGTATTTTTTGATTTCGCAGCAGTGGTTGGCCTCATGTTGTATGAAAATTGCTTGGATTTTCCCATGTTCTCCAGCAAATTAACACACTGTAGGTTGTTTACTGTAAAAGAACAAAATGGTTTTGATGAGTAACTCCAGGGGATAAAAAGAAGTTTAATCTACGCTGTGTTCTAGAAATTCATGAACAATGAATCTACCAGGAAAAGAACGGGCCTTTTTTCCTGACATCTCACTTCTGATTATCCGTAGTAAAAGTTCTGGCATCTGGTACAGCTTACACAGCCGGCTACTGCCTGCATTTAACGCAGCCTGTAAGAATGGAGCTCGACTTGAGCTTTACCCTCATAAACGAACGCAGGTTTCCAGGCTGCCGCCTCAGTTGATGACACAATGGTCTTGGCTTGAGTTTGCTGAAGAGCAGCAAGAGACTTTGTTGAGCAATATTTAGCAGCGTTAAGTACTGGGTCATTTCTAGAAGGTAGGGAAAGCCAGGCCAGGGCTAAAGCGAGCACACTCTGAATTATTAGAAAGCAAACATGAACGTCCTCAGACCAGGACAGCTGCCTGTTCTCAGCTTTGAGTGCGGTGAATGTCTGGTGAATTCAATGTTTTTATTTACTGTACTGTGCTATAAATAATACTTGTGTTTTCCGGTCCCAGTTTTGTAGAGATTAGATGCAAACATTCAGTGCTTTATCCCATTCTAGCCAAGGTCAGCCCCAGTGCAAATCTGAACATTTCATTGCGGGGGTGAAACCAGCACATCTTAAGGATGTCTTTCTAATGCCAAGAATTGCAAAAACCTCCTCCTTTGTAACTCTATAAACACACTTCGATGTCTACAGTGAAACAAAAACCCCCCCGGGTTTACCTGGCTGGCTGCAGTGAGCATCTTTAAATACCACCTACTGCATTTGAAGAAAGGCATTACTTAATAAAAAGTATATTTAAAAAGGAACAACTTTCAGGTTCCAAATTTGTTTTAATCATAAAGGCCCTGTTTTCCAGACTATTTTTAAGCACGTGCCTGATGTCCGTATATCCCATCACACACTCCTTTCCTACAAGCATCCTCTGCCCCCCGCCCCTTACTTATTTGCACACTTCCTTTCAGTCCCTCCTGCACGTCCCCAGTCCAAAGTGTTTCGCCTGCTCGTGCCAATAAGTGAACTGAGTTTGGTGTCAGTCCCTGTCACAGATTTGTCACTGCATGCTTTTTTCCCCTGTACGAACATTAAAAGTAGAGCTGACAGTCAGCCTTCGCCTCCCCCAGCTCTACCTTCTGCGAGAGAAGAATCAAGAAGTGAAGAGTCCATTCTGACCTACTCCAGGCACCTACGTCAGAAACAGAGGATCTGGCATTAGCCACTGACAGCTCTGAACTTTTCCAACAAACGTAATGTTGTCATGCACAAAGGCAGGCAGATGAAAAACATGTTATTGTCTTTAAGTAAGGGCTAAAGTTCCCTGAGCTCCTATTAGGTGAATAAAAGTAGGTAGTGTTCTGAAGGAACTGGGCAGAGTTCCTATCACTATCCTATTCGTCACCAAGTTATGAAAGCAAAGGACGCTCAACCCTCACAAGAAAGCCTTTTCATTTCAGAAGACAGGGAGAGCTGTTGTCCTGAAAAGTTAAACGAAAAGAAGCATTATTTGCTAAAGCTCTTTTAAAATTTAGATTCATGGCTGCATGAAGAGGTGGCAATCAAACACCTGTCTGGTCAGGCCTCTTAATTAAAACAGTTTTCAAACAGTGGAAGAAAAGCACCTCTGTCTGTCAGTGAGGCAGAAACTCACCTGCAGTACTAACAAACGCAAGGATACGTCTACTGTCAGATTTTCTTGTGACTTCAAAGTTTTCTTAAACTAGTTGGAAAAAGTATTTTACTTCCCTTTGCTAATTATCGGAACTGCTGGCTCCTTGAAGCATTCGCTTTGTTGCTATCTAGCTGTGGCCTGCCGCGGAACGATGTGTGACACAACCATGAAGACCAAAGGGCCAACATGGCACTAATCATCACATGGCGAAGGGCTAACATTGCCATAGCCCCCAGCCCCCACTAAGTGCATAACAGAATCATAGAACCGTAGGGTTGGAAGGGACCTCTGGAGATCATCTAGTCCAACCCCCCTGCCAGAGCAGGGTCACCTAGAGCAGGTTGCACAGGAAGGCGTCCAGGTGGGTTTTGAATGTCTCCAGAGTTGGAGACTCCACCACCTCTCTGGGCAGCCTGTTCCAGTGCTCTGCCACCCTCAGGGTAAAGACGTTCCTCCTCATGTTTAGGTGGAACTTCCAATGCTCAAGTTTGTGCCTGTTACCTCTTGTCCTGTCCCCAGCCACCACTGAAAAGAGCCTGGCCCCATCCTCCTGACACCCACCCTTTAAGTATTTAGAAGTGTTGATAAGGTCCCCCCTCAGTCGTCTCTTTTCCAGACTGAAGAGACCCAAATCCTTCAGCCTTTCTTCATAGGAGAGGTGTTCCAGTCCCCTCATCATCTTGGTAGCCCTTTGCTGTACCCTCTCTCCAGCAGTTCCCTGTCCTTCTTCAACTGGGGAGCCCAGAACTGGACACAGTACTCCAGGTGCGGCCTCACCAAGGCAGAGTAGAGGGGGAGGATGACCTCCCTCGACCTGCTGGCCACACTCTTCTTGATGCAGCCCAGGATGCCATAGGCCTTTTTGGCCACAAGGGCACATTGCTGGCTCATGGTCATCCTGTTGTCCACCAGATCTTTTTCCACAGAGTCTTTTTCCACAGAGCTGCTCTCCAGCAGGTCAGCCCCAACCTGTACTGGTGCATGGGGTTATTCCTCCCCAGGTGCAGCACCCTACACTTGCCCTTGTTGAATTTCATAAGGTTCCTCTCTGCCCAAATCTCTTGAAAAAGTCTTAAAAATGGCATTTAGAAAAGCAGTAGTAGGAGAGATGACCGTGTACTCCATTTTTAAACTGTCAATGCATAAAAGTTCCAGCCTTTAATGACCTTGATAATACTTTTACAACCTCTGTTCTTCGCTGCTGTTCTGTTTTACGTGGTGTAGCCCCATCTGCCTGCACGGCGTGACAGTCTGATCGTGCCAGCCCTGCAGCCCCGATACCTGCTCCATACATACGATTTCAGTTAAAACACAAGTAAGGTTTTCCCAAGGAAGAGCTGGTAATGACTACACAGCTTCCGAGCTAAGCAGCAAATAAATGCATGGTTTCGTTAGCGCCTCAAAACTTACCGCAAGTAAAACTCTACAGAATAACTGAGGCTCTGTGCGCAGCGCAGGAACCCCATTATGCCGTTTTAGAAGAAAGGGCAGAGATCGGATGGGTACCTTTGGATTTTCAATTATTTTTCTATGTGCTAAACCATATATTTCTACCAAACAGGTGTCTAAATTCTTGGCACATGTAGAAATCCGCTCTTTTTTTTTTTATAGGGCTAGTTGCTGCTGAACCAAAATACGAGACCATTTTAACCACAGGTGAATGTTATCTGGCTTATGAGTGTACAAGTCTATTACATCAAGGTCTTTCCTAGTAAAAGCCCCGTGAAAATAGGTTTTCATATAAATGATTCAACATAAGGATAAAAGTATAGTGCTCAGATAAGTCCAAAATTAGCGAAAGAAAGAGCGTGCAATCACAACAGGTTAGTAGTTACGTGTTTTGATATGAGATCCTGCTTCTTGAGCAGATTATTTTTTTCTTTTCTCAGATGAAACCAATCCCACCTATATATAAAGTATTCTTAAAGTGTACGTGTCCTACCTGAGACCAGCTGCACATCAGAAAGTTTCAGCTTCGAAGGAGGTCTTGCTGGCTGATACGCTTTGCCTTCCTGAGAACGTCCTGTAACACACAAGATGAACAGCTCTGTGTTTATTGACGTAGAGATGCGGTTATGTATAGCTATAAACTATTTAAGGAGGCTCCAGCGTTACTTTACCCTAAAAAGTATTCTCATTTACGATGAGGAAACTCATGAGATGTTCTATATGACAGAAAATTGGGACAACCACAACTGAACTTTATAAGATACATCTTGAAGTTGCTATCAAAAAGAAGGCAAATAAAATTATTAGCTTTATTTATTGATTTATTTATTTATATCCTTTTTGGCTATCTAAACTACAGAGCCCTGACAGATGTGACTTTTACCACCTGGGAAAGTACATGTAGTTGATCCACACTGTAAAGGAACTCAAGGTTTAAAAGCAACGCTCCCCTTTCTTCAGGACGCCTTCCTTGGCACCAGGCGCGTTCAGGCATAGCGCAAAGCACTTCAGTGTTATCATAAAAGATGATCTTACCCTTCCAGTAAAGACTGGATGCCTTCAAACAAGGAAGTTATTAACATGGGACAAGACCGTATTTTACAAATGGAAACATTTAAAGCAAAATCAACACAACCCCAAAGAAGTTTAAAATATTGCTTGAAAAAATTAAACCGTGATCCAGATAGCCACTGTGCGTCGATACAGCCAGCTATCCCCAGTTTAATTGCTTTATTCTCTTTCTGTATTGATATATGTGAGCGGCTCTGGCAACAGAAAGGTTTGGTTGCTCAAGACCCGTACTGGAATCATGCCACGTGGTGATTCAAATGGCTTTAGCCACAGCCATTTTAAATCACAGAAGGGTTTTTTTTTCTGTCAACCTGCAACAGAAATAAAATTACCCAGAATACCAGAGATTCAGACTGATTTTTATAAATAGCTGAAATCCCTAACGATGAGGTAAGAAGTGTATAGGAGAATACACTCTGTTATAAAAATAAAAGCATAGGTATTTAAAAAAGAGTGAAGACAAAATTACCATATATCTGCTTCAGGATGGACTGCTTGCTGGTTTTTATGGCTGAGCTGGTTTTGTTTACGGATTTCAGACTTTTAGATGACGGAACCGATTTCAGAGGGCTATGGTTCAGCTGTTTCTTCCAAGCAACCTGAATGAAGAAGGCAGCTGTCTCTTGTCGCCATTTGTCTTCATCTTCTTTGCACTGCCGCTTAGCACTAAGAAGCTGAAACAACTCCTGTCTTAGCTGGTAACTAGAGAGCAGAAAAGAGAAGAGCGCTTGTTTTAGGTGACCTGTTTTAACTTCGGCGCTTGCCATGCATCAGTTCACATGGTGGATTACATGAGTAACTGGGAAAACAGAGCTCCCACTGACGTGCTAAGTCATTTGGATGAGAAATGTTTGCTCAGAAGAAAAAGTAGGAGCTGGGTTCAATTCCGGATGCATTCATTGTTTTGCACAGTCAATAAAGATATCAAAAGTTACCATACTGCAACATCAGCTTATCAACTGCTTTAAAATATATACAAAATCTGGAGAAGACAAAACCTATAAATATTTAGGATATAACAGCATAATCAATACTGTTTTCCCATTTTCACTATATTCACAGCTTAATAACACCAAATTTTCTTGTGTGCCATGACACTTTGTATTCTCAGTTGATCAGCGCAAGAAACGAGCCAAATCTACCTCTTGCGGGGTCAACGGCAGCGTTCCTCTAGAGAAAACTGAGCTGCTTTCCATCCCTCCTCTGAAGATGCCCCCCCCCTCGCCTTGTTTTCACCAATCTCCCTTCCCTTCCCCCTTCCCTCCCCTTCCCCCTCCCCTCTCCCAACCTTGCCACGGCTGCTGTGACCTTACAGGCAGTCACAGCCCCGTTCCAAGTGGCAGCGGTAGATTATCTGTCCTTCTTCCCACTTTGGTGGCTAATGACACCAGCAACAAGGAGCGGTTTGGGGGTTTTTTTCTTGAATCAGATAGAAGTGTTCAATCAGATATTGGCATTTCACACTCACAAGTCAATTAACTGGCCTAGCAATTAACTCTGAATCTTCCCAGGACAAACCTGTCACAAATGAACATTGAGTAACACTTGTAAAATATTAATTATAAGTGTTTAGTAACAGGCCAAAACACATTGATCATCATTCCCTCCAGCATTCAAAAAGGCTTCTACTGGATGCTCCAGTAAAGGGAATGAGGAAGGGAGGAGAAAGAGGTGATTTTGTTCTCTTGCTCCATCTGCAACAAGTTCTAAATTAAAACAAAAGACAATGCAACCAGATACAAATTGTTTAAATATATGTTAGAAGCCAATGAACTATATAATTCAAACAGAACAGCAGCCACATACAGAAAATGAGTACATAAAAGCACAATAGAATGCCAAAGGGGGATGATATGCTCACTTACAGCCCCAATAATTTTAAACTTTCGATAAGCTGAGTAAATTACCTCTGTGAAATTCGCTGGGTGAGACAAACGTATTTAATCTTAATTTAGTGGAGCTTCAGAATTCAGGCACGTATTGTTACACAGCTCATTAAAGTACACAGCAAATGTGGGGAGCAACTGCGCCTTACCAATAAATGTCCGTAGTGCCTGTAAGTTGCAAAGCACTGTATGAATTCAGAACAGGAGGATTATCAAGAGACAGAAGAGGAAAAAAAAAAAAGATCCAGTTTTGTTAAATAACATGTCACTTACAACTTTTCAAATGGGTAAGAGAGGAAGAGAAAGTGAAGGGGGGGCACAATTGAGACGTGTTGCCATAACTTGAGCTAAGGATGGGTTACGTGAATACCGCTGCAGGAAAAACAATTGGGGAACTGTTTTAGACTCGAGCAGAAAAGAATAGTAAGCTATTCTCATGGAATTCGGTAATTACTGCCAGAAGCCGTTGCTGATACGTGAAATGAGCCATTCACAGGGACTCCACCTTTGCACCCAGCTGCGATTTCATGTTTGTAGAGAACTTCTGGTAGTTTTTAGCAGCGAGGCTCTGCCACGGAGAAGTTTTGGCAACAGGGAGGCTCTGAGAAGATGCAGGCAGTTATCTTTAGAGCACGTGCACTTTTTTAAAATTAAGCTCTCCCGTAACAGATCGTTCTGATCCTAGTGAGAAAAAAGAACGGGACCAAGCTTGACGCTCTCTGCATCTGATGTGGTGCCTTAACAAAATACCCAATGCTTAGTCAACAAAACTACTGCACATAAAAGAAACGTGGAATATCCGTGCAGAACGACAAAGCTGGCAGATGGTGTTCAGATTCATTGTTACGGAAGCTCTAATCTTAAAAACTACTGCTGGTCAAAGTATGCATATAGCAATGATATATAAAAAAAAATATAGCTCGATTCCAGCAGGAAAGCAACAGTGACAGCAACCAACTTACTTCCAGCTTCTGTCGACTCGCTGTGGACCCTGGAGAACAGCACAGGCCTCAGTGCCCCCCAGGAGAGAGCAAGCCAGACACAGGATCTGTAAGCCTCACCGAGCAGGATAAGCAATTAACCTTTGGCAAGCCACACACCTGAAGATACACTTTTGAGGACTACATTTATAAAGTTTGTGGACTGGGGGAATTGAAACATTTCCCCAAGAAAGGCAAGTTTAATATACTTAAGTAGACCAGTACCATTGTGTTGTAGCTCACAACAGCTCTCAATAAACTTTCAGTAAGTAAATCATGACTATAAAATTTGCAGTGAGAGAAACGTATTTAATGCTAATTTAGAGAAATGCCAGAATTCAAGCATGTACTTCTACATGTTTCTAATGTATATGTTAATTGTTAATGTAGAATTCTATTGCTATCTACAAGTACATGCTATTTATCAGTGCAAGCCCGGACCCAAAAGACAAGCACAGGACCGAGTGGGACCCACAACCACACAGTAGGTACCTGCTTAAGAACTGTAATTCAGTGTACAGTGGGTGGGAAATTAGGTATTTCAGAGAGAGCGTTGGAATAGCTGACATAGTAGTAATCAACACAATGAACTGTGCTGTGTTCTGCATCAAAACAATCACTGAAATAAATGCACTAGGATATTGCTGCAAACTTTATGAACGCCATCAAAGCTCTAGCAACAGTAAAGTGTCCGCAGAAGTAACAATATGACAGTGGAGGAACTGCCAAACTAATCTCTCCTGCAGCCTTGCAGAATTTATCATCCTCGTTAGTGTTCTATAAAATATGAGTTTTGAGTATTTTACGAGATACTTATTTTTCTTTATTAATTCTTTAAATAACAAATGTCATTTAGACAATCTTTAATCCCCACGATTTCCAAGTGCTGTAAGTGTGTGCATGCACTTCTTGGTGAGGTAACACACCATCACTGTTTCAGCAGGTGAATAGTTTAGAAAGATTTAGCCGAAATCTTTAGTCAAAACTCTAAATGGAATGCAAAGAATTCTTCACAGGTAAGTTAGCTCAATACAAGGTTTTAGATCCCAGTTCTTGTGAGGAAATCTGCACAAGCACTTACTACACATCTTTACAGTTTAACTGAAAGCTATGGCACGTGCCTACTCCCTTGTAAGGGTTTTAATTTTGTGTTAAGTGAAAAGAACACGGTCTTCAGAAGCAGCAGTATCACTTAGGGATATACTCCCCTAACCTCCTCCTGACTGACTTTACCTTTTTGGTATGTAAAAGGAGCTGAACACGTAAGACAAGAATTCGGGATCTACATTAGAAAAGAAGGCCGAGGAGGACATTTTCAGCTGCTTACATAGCGTTTGGAAGCAGCAGGGCGGGTTGATGGCAGAAGTGGTGGATCATTGGGAGAACAAGTGGCTGCTTTGCTTTGCAGTTCGGTGTGGGTATGAGAAATGTGGCCGGGAACCACAAAACCACAGAATGATTTGGGTTGGAAGGAACCTTTAAAGACCATCTAGTCCAACCCCCCTGCCAAAGGGCAGGGACGCCTTCCACTAGACCAGGGTGCTCAAAGCCCCATCCAGCCTGGCCTTGAACACTTCCAGGGATGGGGCATCCACAACTTCCCTGGGCAACCTGTTCCAGTGCCTCACCACCCTCATCCGTAAAAAACTTCCTCCTTATGTCCAACCTAACCCTACCCTCTGTCAGTTTAAAACTGTTCTCCCTTGTCCTGTTAGTACAGGCCTTGGTAAAAAGTCTTTCACCATCTTTCTTACAAGCCCCCTTTAAGTATTGAAAGGCTGCAATCGGATGTCCCCGGAGCCTTCTCTTTTCCAGGCTGAACAACCCCAACTCTCTCAGCCTGTCCCCATAGGAGAGGTGCTCCAGCCCTCTGACCATTTTTGTGGCCCTCCTCTGGACATGCTCTAACTGGTCCATGTCTTTCTTGTACTGGGGATCCCAGAGCTGGATGCACAAATAGCAAACACAGAGCAAAGATGACAGACATACGGAAATAGGTGATACTGTACAAAAAAAGTCAGCATTTTCACCAAAAACAAAGAGGCTCAAAAATGAATTAATACTATGTTCCAAAATTTTAACTTTTCCTGGAATAGGAATGTACTCACAAAAGCCAGTGTAACTTTTATATTCCAACAACAGTGAAGAGATAACGTGGAATATTAATGGACCATAAATCCAACCTCATGCTTGGAAATATTTAGAGCAATCAGTAAAAGAGCTGGAGCCAACAGAAGTATTTGCTGAGCCAACACAAATGTTTAAATGACCACATATCAGTTTAGGAACAAACAGACTGTTGGCTCGGACCATGGGGTGTCTGGTCTGGTGTCCCCTCCCTAGAAATGGTCAGTGTCAGCTCTTTCTGAAAGACAAAACTTCATCAGACTTTGTAAGTTAACTGTATAAAGCAATAGGAGAAATACTGGTTCTCAAGACTCTACAAACAAGTAGCTAGTGACACTTGTCTCTTAGCTCCCTGGTGTTTCGTACAGTAGGGAACACAGGTTAACACTTGCAAAATAAGAAACAGAGGATTTTTTAAGCCTTGGAGCACCACTGAAAGCAAGCAACACAACTTTTTTTATCTTTTCAGAGCTATGTGGTACTACGTGGCAAAAAGATCTTTTCTTGTTAAAACAGCAGGCTTTTACAATAGGTACTCAGAACCATTCCCTCTTAACTTTTGGTCCTGGCCTTGCTTGATGCGGCCCAGAGGACGTTACTGGAGCGGCTGAAGAGCCAAAGCTGGATGCAGTGACAGAGAGAGCAGCCCCTGATGCTCCAGCTGCTGAGTGCTCGCCTCTGCTCCACGCTGTGGCAGGGCGGGCTGGATGCCAACGCTGCCCTGCACTGGGAAGACAGCTAGTCATTGGCTCCTGGCACAGCAGCGGGTAGAAAAAGCTCTGAATTTCTTTCCGAGGGAACCAAAGCTTCCAACATGACCCAGAAGAAGGGAGGTCTACCACTGATTCAGCATTTATTCTGCAGGCAGTGGGGCATGAAGACCTGATTCTGCTGTTGCAGGAAACTTGGAGGTTTCCCAGGGACTGGTACAAAGGAGGTTACTACCCTCTGTATGCTCCCAGACATCCGCCACCTGCTCCCTTTGATACAGTTTGGTCAGGGGAACAATTTTTGTATCACTACTGAACTGTACCGTAGGGTGTGAGAGCTGAGCTCTCAAAGGAACTTCCTTGTTATTTTTTCTTTGACTGAATGCTAAGAAATACTAAAACATATATGAAACTGTTAAAACTAGTGAGAGACCTGGAAAGATCAGTTATTAGTAAAAATCAGCAATTTACCACAGAATCATAGAATTGCCTAGGTTGGGAGGGACCTTTCAGATCATCTAGTCCAACCATCAACCTAACTCTGACAAAAACCACCACTAAACCATATCTCTTAAGCTCTATGTCTACCAGTCTTTTAAATACCTCCAGGGATGGTGCCTCCACCACTTCCCTGGGCAGCCTGTTCCAATGCTTAATAACCCTTTCAGTGTAAAAATTTTTCCTAATATCCAGTCTAAACCTCCCCTGGCACAACTTGATGCCGTTTCCCCTTGTCCTATCGCCTGTTACTTGGGAGAAGTTTTTGGCATTCTCATCAAAACTGAAGAAAATTTCAATTAAAAAAATAGGAAATAAGAATTATGTACATGTTATACGCTCCACCTACAGCTGCCATACTCTTCCTGTCCATTTTGATAAGAAATTAAATATTAAGGAGCGTGTACATCAAGAATGACTCTATCTCTGAGGTTGAAACTCATGCATTCATGAAAGCAGGACAGTCCTGTGGAACGCAAACACTGCGACATCTCGCTCCCTCCTGTCTGCTGCTGCTGTACAGCAGCTGTTCCTGCTCGATCCAGTTATTCAAGTTAGCTTCAAGTTTTGGCAATAAACTCCATCCAAGCTTCCAAACCTCTTCTGGTTTGGTTATCCAGTTGAAAGACAGGTCAGAATACAACTTCAGGTGTGTCAATAAATGGCAGTGAAGGATCTGGTTACAAAAACCTTTTTCCAGAAAAAACCCTATATCCCTACATGTGCAAGTTTGCCTATGAACACAACAGCAGTGAACTCAAGGCTTAGGCAAATCTTGATCGGCACTCTCTAAAGAGATATCAGTGCTTGAAATAGAAGTTTAATAACTTCTCCAATTATTAAAAGTCATCACTTACCTTGTACTTTTTATGAACTTACTAATGTAACTCTAGGCAACTGAAACCCACTTCCACTTGTTTGGTGAAAGGTTATTAAATTCCTGATTTAGCACTGGCAATGTTGTAAGCAAAAGGACCAAATAAAGTGCATTGCCAACAAGCATAATGTAATTTACATCTACTTGTATCTCACTCTTCCCTAGCTACCGAAACAGTATCTTACCTTCTCCATGTCCTCTGTATTACTGTAGCAGCGTAGTTCTTCTTCCGAAACAGCTCTTTTCTTTTTCTTTCTTTTTCTATTATCTGCATTCGAATCTCTAAAGGGATTAGTTCAATATTTGTACTTTGCCATGCGACAGAACACAACTGATCATTTGCATTCCTGGATCCAATTACGCCTGTTTTATCCAAGTTCAAACTGTCATCAGGAGCAGAACACGCTGCCGGGTTTCTTGGCACAGTTCCGGTAGGTTCTGCCTCAGCAGACAATAAAGGGGAGGCCTTTTTTGTTAATTCGTTATTTCCCACTTTGTTAGTTTGTTCTAAAGGATGCAAACTGTCATTTCTGGTGTTTAAAAACACTGTTCTGGCACTTCCTGGTCTACTAGAGCCAGCTGGTGAACATCGCTCATCATTTACCTCTTTATTTCTGGATTTCTGCTGATGTCTTTTGCCTTTGGAAGAAGCTTCACGCTGCTTTGAGTTTCTCGCAGTTTCACCAGTACAACTGACGTTGCAGAAGAACACAGCTGTCCCTTCACAATGGTCCCTGTTGCCGGATGAAGACTGACTTTGATCTCCTAATTTTTCCCCAACACTAGCAGTCCTACAAGCAGAAGAAGTATGCCTTCTGCTCCTCCGAGCACAAGTAGCCGTTGCCTCAACAGCGTGTTCCTTCTGCTTTTCTCCATCCAGTTCCGTAGCAGCTGCAACCTGATGTTTCACTTCAACTTTTGTTCCCTCTTTTGCTTTGCCACAGTGGAAATGGACACCACTTGACTTGTTTTTGATGCGTTTCCTCAATGAATCTTTAGACAGAGAAACGGAAATCAATATTCAGGCTCTGATCCAGCAAAACATAGTTTATGCCTCTAAGTTTTTTTGCTCAATGAGCTTTGAGGCACACTAGGATTTACATAAATGGAAAAATGTATAAACAGGAAGAATCAGAAGAGGACATGATTGCCTGTAACAGTACAGTCCCAAACTTCTTTATTTGCTTACAATTCTACAAGTATTTTTCTTTCCCACACTACATTTGAGTTAGATACCTAAAAAAAGGTCACAGGGAGAAACTATTTCTTCAGCTACCTTCACCTTCACCACCTTCTTCAAAGAAACAAGCTCATCACATGGTGCAGGAATGCAGCCCTATGAACACACCTGCTTGTTCCAGTGAAGACACCATAACAGACCTTTCCTGTTTCAAGCTTATTTGCTAAACTTCTGCTCTAGCAACCCTGCATCCTGGCATATGATGACAGCCAGGATAACCCACTGACCCAGGAAACCCAGAGCAATTGGCTTCTCAGTACTTTCCTTGACATCCTGAAACTACTGAAGTCCTTCCCATTTTTCCCTTGCTGCAAGATTTCTTTTCCAAGCCTAGGGTGGGAAAATAAATCCTGGGTGATAATTACTTCTAAACACTCTTGTGAGGATGACTCAGAAGCCAGACTGGAGTGCAAAGCTGAAAATCTCCATCTACCATCCACCTTCTATTTTGTTAGGAAACTAACAAACAGGGGAATGAGAAAATAGACCAGACAGGATGAAACGTAACAAACAAACAAGGTGTTAAATGGTAGGTAAGGGGTGAAAAATTAAAGAAAGACATATTTGATACAAAAAATCTTCTGGATTATCCAAAACCTGATAAAAGCATGCTACATTTTTCATCACTGTAACATTTTTACAGGATACTCTCTTGACTGGATAACGGAATATGACAGATGAACAGATTATACAGAATAAACTCAGGATTATCATCAACGATGTCTCCAACAGAGATTTATCATGGTGACGGGTCAGTATGGGCTGAGAGGTTACTCTGACTTATACACGACCGTCATATGAGTAATTAGCCCTGTATGTTCTGGGACAGGGGAAAAAAAGTCTCTTATTTTAACCTATTTTAATATATTATTAAATTGAGTAATTAATTTTTATCTATTTTAATCTCCCCGAACGAAGAAGGAAAATCCCTCTCTCTCTCATTATATCAGGGGAACAGACAATTTAAAAAACGTGCCTTTTGAAGCCAACCTTTCTGTGGGCATAATCCCACTCCTAATGTAGCCAAGTACAAAATTGCCAGTGCCATCAATAAGAATGCTATAGGGCTGACAGTCAATTAAAATGTATGAAATTTCTGGCACTCGCACAACTCTATTTTTATCTCCCAACATGTTAATTTTTACAGTTGCGGGGAAAAAGAACACAGCCTTTTAAATGGCCTTGTCATTCTGAACTCACCAAAACCCGCTACCTGGTTTGTACGTACAGCATGTAGAACGCATTTACTGTAACACATTTAAGTTGTTACATGTAGAATGTGCAAAACTTCCCAATCTGAACAACTGGATAACTGGGGAATGGAATAAACCCCATCATTTAAGTATTCTATATAATATTTAGAGGTTGAAAGAAACTTTCTTATATAGGAAGACCAAGCAATAACAAGTACAGAGCACAAAAAAACCCCTTATCTGTTGCTACTAAAATTAAGGCAAATGAGATAACATACATAGGAAAGAGGACTTCTGACTAAAGAAGAGATCAGAATAGACCCACCAACTAAATCACAGGTTTCATATATTGTTAGCAGATACAAAAAAAATCTATTTGCAATTGCTGAAAATCTTTCTAAGTGCCAGCCCAGAGGATCTAAATTTATATTTAATTCCAATAAAACATCCAATGAAGTCCATTAAAGTTTTGGTCACAAGAGGATTGATTAAAACACCTAATGAGAACTGATTAAGGGACTTCATTATTTGATCCTTACTGCGCCAACTTTCCTGGCATCATTCCAATAACGACAAGAGAATGCTTATGTAAAAATGGCATAGCATTTTATTTCAAACACAGGCTTTTTGCACTGGGCAACAGGGGGCTTTCTTTATGATCTCTGAAGGTAAACTGGTCTCGCTGTAGAAGGAGTAGACATGTTATCATGTTATTTTCATAAGAACCTTGAGTAAAGAGTCTTCATGCTCAACACTTATGGTGAAGAAAGATAATAAACAACAGTGAAGAATTTTCTATTTAAAAATTCTACCTCCTGCAGAAATTATATTCAGCTTTTAAAGACCTCCAGGCAATAGCCCATATGATTTTAAAACCATCAACATGGAAAAATTATTCTACCATAGCTACTTCAGGAAATCTCCAACTTCAGGGAAGCCTTCAATCAAAAGTCAAAGCTACATACTGCTAGCACTTGCTGCTGGTTTGAATTCCCTAGGTTACTGCGAAAGGTAGTGTAGACAACTGAACATTAATGTGACTTTTCAAACGTAAGTATCACATTTCCCATGGACTACCTACTACCTGCTTCCTTAGGTCATTCTCTCAGCGCGAAACCATTGTATTTTCTCCAAGAAATAGTGGGAGTCTGACTGATGCACTTTAGGAGTCACTAAAAGAAAAGGCTGTTCATTCCTCCTTTATAATTTCTTTGTCCTTCTCTCTTCACTGTTCTAATCCTCCCCACATCTTTCCTTCTCCTTGCTCTTTTATCCATACTTATCAGTTTCTCCTCATTATGTTCATACAACTATCCATTTTTCATTTGGCAACAACTGTTTCCAGCTATTTTTATGGCTTTTACTTTGCCATCTGAACATTTTAATTAATATAAAGTTACTACATATACAGACAAAGCTTGCTAGAATTTTTAACACCTCTGTTTATCATTACTTAGTTACCACAGTATATGTAAGGCTAAGATATGTATGTCTGCTTTTACTGTGACAGTACAGTCAAGTATTCTGTTTACCAACACATTTCCATGTAAAAGCTAAAGAAATCTAGGTAAAATGATTCAGTAGGAACAGCTCTTTGACTTTCTTTCCCTTTGGATTATTATACTATTCTGATTTGTGGAATTAGCAATAATTTTACATCTGAAGGAGTTTTTGCAACTTACCTTAAATAAACTACTTATCTGATTTTTGCTTCTAATGATAAAAAAGATGCTTTAACGTGACCGGTTTTGAAACTTTGAGCCATGGGCTCCTACAACTGGCTGCAGTCAGAATTGATTGAGATGTTATTAAAATGTTCATCTTGCAAAAACTAATATAGGAGTGGTCAAGAAATGATGATAAACTGATGATGCATTTACAGATACAATAAAAGGGTGGAGCAGGGCAAGAAAAGTAACAGAAAGAGCTCTGACACACTGTTTCATCGTACAATTTCTAAAAACAGTCTGTCTTCTCAAAAAATATCCTAGACTGTTCTCAACAAGAGGACTTCAAAGCAGGTCATAGGAGAACCCTGTCATGTAGAATAAAGCTGTCTGAACAGCTCCCTCTGTTTGCCAGAGATGTCACTTAGAACAATTTCCTCATTTTCACCTTATTTAAAGACAAGAGTTACAATTTCTCCATTGACGTTCTTCAAGAATCCCACAGATATGCCAAATATCTTTAATCTAATTTTCTCCAAAACAGTGCAAGCAATAGAACAACTCCCAACAACCTGTTCTCACATATTTTAGGTATTTTTACAGACACCGTAGATTCTGGTGGTATTGATTACTTAAGTTGACAGAACACTTGCAGTAAAAAAATCTGTATCTAACTCTATCCTATACGAATTGCTTAATGAAAGAACAAGAAATGACAGAAAGAGTAAAACAGGTCCTATATACAAAACACCCCCAGACATGGACAAAAAGGATAATCAGGACAATTAAAAAAGATCACAAACCTTGCCTGATTTTATGACCTTCACTCTGAGGCTCTGCTGTCAGGCAACTCTCCTTTGGTGTCCCTTTGCTGTGACAAGCTTTAGGTGAACCTCTACTGTTTCTCCCCGGTTGAATTTGTGAAGCATTGAGGGACAGCGGTCTCTTATTCTGCGTATCAAGTTGTTTATTAGGTAACTGTGGGACGCTGGTAGTTTTCTCTCGATTTGCAGGATTCTGTTGTACTCGACATCTATTTTGTTCCATGTTCTGCACCCCTTTCTGCAGCTTGGCTTCTTTTCTCTTACTTTCCTCTTCACGTTTCCTGTAATTATAGTCAGTACCGTAAGAATTCCAAAGACAAAATCTTGGGAGAATGTATCCAACTTGAACACATTCCTCTCTAGAAACCTGACACTGCCACAACAAATAACATCTTTTTTTTTGTGCGAAAGGGACACCTATTGCATTGAAGTGTCTTAGCCTGATCCAAAATAACAACTGACTTGCGTCCACAGCCTACTGAAGGTTAAGTCCTTTATAAGCCCGATGCCCATTCAGTTTGTGGCAGTTTAAACTGATTTTTTAATGCTCCTTTATTGAAAACAAGGAAACCTAGTTTTTTCATAAATATACAGAAATTAAAAGCAGGATTTTGAAGAGGTGTCAAAAGACAAGAAATGTGATACTAATGTCTGTGTTTTTAATTAGTAACGAACAATGCTTTAAGATAAGTAGTAATGCAATGCACTGTATTTGAAAATCAGAAAATTAATAAACGATGTCATCTCTTTGAAAATTATTTTTCATACTTACCTGTGTTGTAATTAATACAGACAATTATAAACCAAGTTCAAACTAGCTACTGGGACTAACTTGCTGCTATGTATTTATCATTGGTAGATAATTAATTTATTTTACATAAAGAGATTATACATTACACAAACGATAAATACCAAAAATATGAGATGTGAATTAAAAACTTGTGTCTACGTAGTAGGTCATTACAATTACGACATTTGGTTTTTAAAAATGAAAGAAGTCATGCATCTCTTAAATAGTGTAGATATAAAAGAGAATTTTGGACACGGTTAGGGAAAGGCGCATCTGTTGAATAAAGTTTTGCAGCCTGCTTTGAAATACAGTGGGATGTCATTACACTTTAGCAGAATAAACCCAATAGCACGCAGCAAACATCACATATCTACCTACCATTGAATTTGGTTTTATAAATTAAGCACTGGTCGTAAGATGAAGCGACACTTTTCCTGTTGGAATGGACAGGTGGTAAATGTCGTATCAGGTAGCTGCCTGATATTTTAACTTGCTTCCAATGCTACGATGCAGTTTGCAGCCTGTTGACACATTAGCTCACAGCACAGCGTATGACAGGTTCGTTATGCAGCATGCCACCCTCCGTTCCTGTGAGTCGTATCAATGCCAGTGTATGTCACTTCAGTGCGAGCTGCCAGGGAGAAGCCTTAACTTTATCTGTCAGTACTATCTTATCAAGTACGCTCTGCAGAAGCAGCTGATTGAACTTTGTACCTGAAAAGTTGCTAATTGGTTTAAAAAATACAATCCTGGCAGCCTGAGGTTCACTATTCCCTCTGGCACGGAAAAAAGTGGCTAGTTTCAAATAATATCGTCATTCCACAAATGGACTACGTGGGGATGTCTGTCCGGTGTACAGTATGGATCTCACTGACATTACTCTGCTGTTTGAGCTGATAAATCAGATCTTACTATTCACAGAATAGTAATTTTCTTTTCTTCACGAGAATCAAGCAGACTACTACCAGTAACCTCCATTCAAGGTATTGGAAAAGAAAGTGAGAGAGGAGTTGCGTGATACACAATCAAGCCCAAGCGGCCTGCGCTCTTTGGACGAGCAGATTAACTCAAGACATTAACCTCGGCAACATACCAGTTGTAAAGCTACTGAAATGACACAGGACTAGAAGTTGAAAAGAAGTAAAAAGGGATTTTTTTTTTTCTAAAAGGTCTTGTTTGTGTGCTAATTTTTCAGATGAAACTGATGAAATAATAAATGGAAGGGATTTCAAAGCTCCCTATTCATGGACCATCATCCTAATTGTCACAGTAGAGCTTAATTATCAGACTCCTGAAGAATACTTACGAACCTCCCCTTGGGTTTTGCTTTATTTAGTTAGAAATACAGTTTGTTCTACAATGAATGATACTTTTGAAATTAAAATTTCCAAGTTTTACTGTTGTCTAAGTTGAGAGACTAGGTTTCACGAACGAGTAAAGCAAGTAGACAAGTTCCTAACTTAAGGGTTTTCTCAATCATTCTCAGGAGGTCCTGCCAACTCAGCAGGATCCAAATTTTGGCTCTAAAGTTAGAAAACTACTCAGTGATAACAGAGCTGGCATGCCAAAATTTTCCACTTTAATTGCAACAGAATTTTGTCCTGAATGGTCATAAATTTGTATTTCATTACAAAAGTGAGAGAATGGAAACTGAGCCTTTAGCAGATGGGAAGGAACAGTTTCAGCCTTAAGCATTTTTGAAGACACAGAGATGCTTTGAATTTTTGATCCTGCTAAAATGAAACCAACCTTTTCTATTCTGTTAAGAGGACTTTGCTTTTTGTATCTACTCTGCAGAGGACATTTTAAATTTAGAACATGTCCATGTGCCTGGAGAACATTTTTAAAGTTATCCTTGAAAAAAAAAAAGTTACTTAAAAAATCATAACTGATGATAACTCCCAGTATGATCTTACTGCTGCTGAAGCTTTATCTGGACCAAGAGGAGCTGTATTTTGTGTTGTATAAATAACCACCTCCTGCTATACAATCTAGCATGATGTTTGTTTCTGAAAGCATGACACGGTTGAATCACATGTTCAGCTTATGATCTACTACAACCTTTTAACAGATAGTCCTTAACAAAAATGCTAAAAATGCGGTTAATTTCCATCCAGTATTCCTATGTTGATTGGTCTTGCCAAATGTGTAGAGCTGTGCATTTGTCCTTAACCTAACCACCTGTTTTTTCCTCAACCATTTCTCACATGTATTAACACCATTCTGATTTCTACTTTAGTCTTCAATGTACTTACGAGTCTCATGCAACTTGGTGCCACTGCATAGTATCAGATTCAGGATGGATTTATGCAGAATTCTCATCAATATACACTTCCAGTTTAAAGTCGAACCGTTAAGAACTACTCTTTGCATGTGTTCTTCCAAGCAGTTTTCACCCATCTAATAGCAGCTACATTAATTCAAGCTACATTGTCCTACTTTGCTAATGAGAATGGTGCATGAGAAAGTATGAAAACTTGAGGCAAGTCTGAATGACAGCTACCATTCCTCCATGGCCATAAAACTTGTTATTCTCTCAAAAAATAAAATTAAGTTGGTTCGATATAATCCATTCTTAGCAAATTCAGACCAGCCATTACTTCTTGCTTTGTTATGTTCCAGACACACAGAAGTTTGATTACTCATTTCAGGATAAGAAAGGTATGGAGTCATTGTAATGAATCCAGTGAAAGGCCATAGAGAAGCTTAAGGGACTGGAGCATCTTTCATATGAGAAGAGGCTGAGAGAGCTGGGACTATTCAGCCTGGACAAGAGAAGACTCAAGGGGGAAATCTCATCTATGTCTATAAATACCTGATGGAAGGGAATGAAGAAGATGGAGCCTGAGTGTCCTCAGTAGCACTCCTTGACACGACAGCAGGCAATAAGCATAAATTAAAACTGATTAAATTCTATCTGAACACAAGAAAGCACTTTTTTACTGCGAAGGTGGTCAAACACTGGAACAGGTTGCCCAGAGAGTTTGTGGAGTCTTCATTTGCATAGATATTCAAAACCTGACTGGACATAGTCCTGGGCAAGCTGCTGTAGCTGACCCTGTTTGAGCAAGGACAGGGATGGACTAGAGATCTCAAGAGGTCCTTTCCAACCTCAACAATTTTGTTGTTCTTGGGACTGAAGTTTACAGGTCTACAGAACTCCCCTTCTTCCCCTTTGAGAAAGCGGACACTTGCTCATTTCGTGAATTCTCCAGTCCCACCACTCCTCCTAAGTTTTTAAGGGTAACCATTTTAAGATTGTGTCATCCAGTTTTCTACACACCTCAGGATGAATTTTATCAGGCTAAACTGATCTGAAAACATCTCACTAACCCGATTAGTCTCTAAACTGTTGTTTCAGTATTTTAGCCTGCATTTTGCTGCCCTTTGTTACTAGCGTGAATTCCATTTGATACTGAACATTATTTGACATTTAAGGAAGACTGAAGAAAAAAAAAAAAAGATAGAGAACACTTCAGCCTTCTTAGCATCAGTTGTGGACAAACTCTTTTTTTTGCTCTTCCTTGTATAATGTGTACGTTTACAATGATTTATTGTGATACCTCATATCCCTTGCTAGTTGTTCTTATTTTGCAACTCAAATTGTTTAATTTTATCATTGTATATTATTATTACCCTCAGTTTTAATAATTGCACTACATTTCCACTATATGCTTTCCCTTCTCAGGTTGCTGAAGAGCTCATTATTTTTTCTCTTGCTATACTTCCTATCTGTTCTCAGCGTGCAGGCCTTACTACAGGCTTTTTTGAAGAACCTCATAATCTACTTGTACTCTCTTGCTGCTTGAACATTTTTCTAAATCTATTGAAAGCTGTTTAATTGAACATTTTCATTTTCTTGCTGTTCTTCTCTTCCTAGATATCATGAGTGAGTTACTCTTGCTCACTTTTATCCATTTCCCTTTCATATCCATGTTCTCAACCAGTTTCCTCCAACTGGTCAGAATGAAATCCGTAAGACTTAGTAAAAACAGAAATACGGATTCAGGAACTTATTCTGGGAAATTCAAAAAGAAAGTGAACAAGTGATGAATGAGTTCAGCAACGCTTTCAAAAAACAATATATTGGACATCCGTTTTCCCTGAAAATGCTTTAAACCCTTTAATATTCTATTACTAAAGACCTGGGTATGTAAAAAGTAAACCAGCCTTTTTGTAAAAAAGTTTTAAAAGTCCATCATTTTACCTGTATGTAGTCTGACTTTTTTAAATGCCTCCTTCCCAGATTGCTACTCACCTAAAGCACTGATTCCCTCCTGCCAGGTTCTCCATCCCACCTATTAATAACCAGTTACTTTCACTCCCACTGAAGAAGAGCACTTATTATACTGCTACATTTATGGCTGTTAAAATGTTTAATGCTCACGTGCCCCATCAACATTGCCCTCTTCCAAAAGATCATAGGATCATAAGGTAACACATATTGGAAGGGATCTCAGGAAGTCATCAAGGCCAACGTCCTGCTCAAAAAAAGGGCAACTATGAGGTCAGACTGTCAGACTGGGTTGCTCAGGGTTTTTCCAGTTGGGTCTTGAAAACCTGTAAGGATGGAGACCGTACAACCTCTTTAGGCAACCTGTTCCACTGCTCGATTGTCCCAAGGATGAAAAAATTTCTCTTTATTTCCAGTCAAAACCCCTCACTTCAAATTATGACTGTTACAAGTTTCCCCGGGACCAAAGTGAGGCCAACCAGTCTGCAGTTCCCCAGATTGTTCTTTTGCCCTTTTTTGAAGTTGTGTGCAACATTTGCCTTCCTCTAATCGTTGGGGACCTTCCCTGACCTCTGTGACCTTCCAAAGATGTTGGAAAGTGGCCTTTTAAGGACATCAGTTAGTTCTCTCAGCACCTTTGGATGCCACCCATCTGATCCCATGTACTTGTCTGGGCTGCGTTCACTCAAGCGATCCCTGACTTAATCCTCATTCATAGCTGGCAGTTCTCCACAGAGGCCTGGGAGACCTTCTTGGTGAGGACTGAGGAAAAGAAAGCATTGAGTACTTCCGCCACACCTGTGACTGTTGCCACTAAATCACTTACACCATTCAGCAACAGGCCCACGTTTTCCTACTCAGCCTTTTACTATTAACATAGAAGCAGAAACTCAACTTGTTACCTGGGACATCCCCTGCAAGCCTCAGCTCCATTTGAATTTTAGCTTTTCTGACACCATCCCTACATGACCAAGCTAGGTTTTTAAACTCTTCCTTTGCAGCCCATCCCTGGTTCCACCTCCTGCACACTGCCTTTTCACAATAGAGCTCTGTCATGACTTCCCTCCTTAGCCAAATTGGTCTCCTGATATGTCTCTTTGCTCGAGGACATAATAGTGCGCATGTTGTTTTGGCCTGCATCAATCTTCGTTTTATAAATTACCGTTTCTTTGACATAGGTTTGTTCAATATGTATAGAAGTATTTCACAGGCATTGAATACAGTGAATGTAACTTTACCAGAAAATAATACAGGTATGAGACGTTGGGTGACTTTTTGTTAAAAAAAAAGAAGAAAAAGAAAACACTAATTAAAACCATGCAGACTTAGGAATGATTTATACTAGTGATACTCTCTAAAATAACATACTACAAAGCAAGTTTTAAATACAAACACTGAAATAGTTGGGAGCTGGGGTTTAAATCTAGGAGTTCGCCATCATTCTGGATTCCTACATAACGTCTACTTTTATCTGGAGAGCAGATTTTTAAACATCAGTAGGGATATTAGTTTTTTGTATGTAGCAACACCCTGGCCAATTTTAGCTGTGGAATGCACAGATGGGTACGCAAAATGATGACAACATAATGTCCCCTCCAGTTTATTACAGATCATAAAATTGCAATTAAATAAAATTTGTTATGTGACAACTTGATTTGCTTGTACACTCCAATTGTATTTTAATTCTGTTTTTATGGTATTTGGTACACAGACTTTGTTTCTATTGTTTTCAAACAAATCAACAGCAGCTTAGTAAGTTTCAGAAAGTACATCAGAAACTCACAAAGGAAAACAATGATAAAAACACCCCCAAATTTCCATGAGGCAATCCTTTCTCATTTAATCTTCTAGATGGGATATCACAGATTCTTCTAAAAATGACTGTCATCACAAAGAATAAAATTATCTCATTTGCTAAAGTCAGTTATGACCACACAGCAAGAAGCAGATTCCTCCAAATTAAAAAGAAATACATAAGAAAGATATGCAGGGTACTTTCAAGGGCAACTTCTCCACGCATGGGTTTGACTCCTCCTGAATTCATCAGAAAAGGCAAATAGTAGGAGGGCTTCAAGTTACAACTTTAGGATCTAAAGACATGAGCAAGAGAGTAGTTACCTGGTATTTCTAGCTTTGGTTCTTACTGGTCATTAACAATTAGTAACCAGTAGGGTAGTAGCAGCATTCAAACCAAATGAAGGTCAGACTGGCCAGTTATGCAGAACATCAAACTACCAACTTTGAAATACAGCAGAGTGCAGCTGACTTTGTCTATGATACACAGATGCCACAAAAATACCTCTAGGTGCAATAATTATGTTGTCTATTTATTCATATGAGCTTTCTTTACAGAAATAATACTAGAAAAATCATGCAATAATCTTTTCAGACTGTTATGTTTGTTTCATTCCAGAATCAGACTTCTTCAAGAGAAACCAGATGCTAATTTGTTCTTCTTCATATAATGAATTTTAAGGAAGCAAGCAAGCAAAGTATTTTGATGATCATTTACATACCTTCTGATTCTAGAATTTCACCACTTTGCTATCGTTAGCTCATTTAAGTAGGGTAGAAACTCAGTCAGAACCTACACATCTTACAAATAATTATTTCAATTGCATATGTTAGTTATCTATAATGTAATATAATGATTTCATGGTAACTCTCTAATTCAAGAGCATAACATGTAAGTGCAGAGAATGACACTGCCAAGACAGATGTTGCAAATAAAATCCAGGAGTTCAGCTTGCTAGAAAAGCACAACCTCTCTGTGAAACCGTAAGTTAAGACTTATTAAACCAGGCTTTTCCTGTTTTTTTTTCTTCATCTACTTACTAATTTATTTTCAAAACTGGTATCAAAGACTTGATAGGTCAATAATTATTTACATTACTTTACAGTGATAAGTGTTTTCCAAGCCTTTTTATCATAATAGACAGTATCAGGTAAAGATTCATGGATGCTAACATGCTACTTTCTCAGCTTTTGGTATTTTGCCTTGTTTTTGTGTATTATATATAAAGCTTGTAATTTAATTTGGGATTACCTGGAAAATAATTTCCATCTATAAGTGTATGGAAAAAAATCCATTGTACGCTTCCTACAGTTTCATGAATTTTACGAAGAGGAACAATCAGTGATGATGAGCAACAGATAAAATCATACATTGATATGTACTAACTTATGACAAACGTCTATTTGCCGGAGTAGATTTCAAGTCTCAGACTTACTTGGCAGCAGCATCTTTTCTCAGCTGTTCATGTTTCATTAAAAGATTCTTCCTCTCTTGAAAAGCCTTTCTAACTTTGTATCCTTTGTAGACAGCCTGAATTTTGAAAGCAGCAATATCCTGTATGGCAGCTATAGAGAGAGCCCCATGTTCTAACATGAACTGAATCACTTCATGGTGTTCACCAAGCAAGGCATAATCAAGTGGAGTATATCTAAAAAAAACAAAACAAAACAAAACACCACAACAGTTATCACTGAACAAGAATTCTAACTGTAACGTGCACTTACTTCATCCTCATTTCATACGGCAACTTCTAGTATGAAGACTGATTAAACACTGTTTTCAGTAGGTTGTTTTACTAGTTTTTTAATATTAGTTCCCTGTCTTACTCATTCTACATGCTGTGACTATCTTTAAGGCTTATTTTAGCCTCCTAATATACGGGGGGGGGGGGGGGGGGGAGGGGAGCAGGCTATATGAAGTGTTGGAACAAAACCTCCAAAACCTATCCATAGAATTAACTGCTTTAGGCAAGCAATCTTAAAATTGTGTTATTTAGGTTCCCGTGTAGAAATATCATTTAAATAAAAAGCAAGATAAAACATTTTTATGTTACTTCCATATGAATTTAAGTTCTAGAGATTCACTGACAAATCTGGCTTTGCCTCTATAACAATGACTGAGGACAGCATGACTGACCAAGGAGCAGGATTATACCTGCATCAAGGGATAACTTTTTTTTTTTAAAATCACTAGGAAGACTTAAGTCTGTTTTCAAATGGAGGCAGGTGCTTAAAATATTAAATGGCTTTGCTTTTTAATGGTGTCAAAGATTATTTAAAAATAATTCCCAAAATTCCTATTGTCAACTCAGGAGCAAAAATATACACACTTCCCTCACCAACACCGAAACATTAGGCAAAGACGTTTAGTGGCTGAAAATTATCAGTCACAAACCATA
This sequence comes from Rissa tridactyla, assembly GCF_028500815.1. Taxonomy (NCBI): domain Eukaryota; kingdom Metazoa; phylum Chordata; class Aves; order Charadriiformes; family Laridae; genus Rissa; species Rissa tridactyla. The sequence goes on along the minus strand of NC_071467.1, from coordinate 66,618,593 downwards.
GTCAAGGCGATAAAATACAAGACTATCAAATAGCAAGTGTCAACGCATGCGATTGTGAAAATTAGGGCTCTTCTTGATGGTAACTTGCCAGGACGCAATGCTGGTAAGCAAAGAAAAACAGACAGAAAGCACAATTGGACTTGCCACACAGCAATGATTTGATGGAAGGATTAACAGTACCTGAACTGAAGTGTCTGCAGGAATAAAGACAATGACATAACATGAAAATTTGTATGTCAAGGAGTGTTGCTGATAGCATTTAAAGAGATACAGATTTTTGATAACCCAGGAATGGGAACTTCAGAAGGGACCCCGTTTCAGAAAAACACATTGTTAAAGTATACCTAGTTTGGAATATTTTAACTAATAGGTACAAAAGGTACTAAAGTAAACTTTATGCTACTAGCATGTATGTACCAAGACAATGTATTATATTATGGATCCCAGTCATGAAGACCTGTATTCTTAAAAATGGACTCTCTAACTCCCAGAGCTATATTTGAAAGTAAAAAAAAAAAAAAAATCACTCAAATCAAATATGAATAGGGGTTTGTATGACTGGGCACTACCCGTTCCAGGCTGCTCGCACACACTCCTCACAACCAACCATTATTCTATTGCGTCAGTTCGAAGCGTGTTATAAATTTTCTTTTCCACGGGTTATCTCTAAAGCAGATAGCTTTTAAATCAAGCTGGCTTCACAGGAAAACACGCAAAGAAGACATCAGCCATCAGCTTTTATACATAATTTAGCATGAAGTTGGTCAAGCAGCAGCCAGCCTGGCATCACGGGATGCACCCAGGACATCAAGTTGGATTACAAAAGAAATTTGCAAAGAACAACAAACCTATCACCCTCCAGACCAGCACTTGATCACATAACTGTAAGCAAATGGGCAGCTTAAAATCCTAGATGCAATCTCAGCTCCATCTTTTCACAAACCTATTTAGCTTTAACCACTATGTTTGAATTTTGAACTAGTATCTCATACTGCACTCTAAGAAAGTGAAGAATGGAAGTTTCTTTCTATTGGTATATTGGGGAAAAAAATTACTATTTGGTGAAATTGTTACTGATTAAAAACCCATTTCATCCAATTACAGAAGAACCATATCCATGAGGTTATTTTTACTCGCTCTTACAACACTCGACTTGATTTTTCCACTTTCCAAACTTCCGAACTCTTAACAATAAAACAGGCTTTGTTGACATTTATTAAGAGGCAATTGTGCAATTTTTATATACTATATATATTTTTAAGAGAATTATATTTAAAGACTGATTCATCTAGAAATATTGGGCATCTGTTTTGTTCTGCACGTGGACTAGCGCTTAAGGGCTGGCATTTGGAATACTGCTAGTCATATTTTGAGTAATCTAGGTTTATACATAAGAACATATACTAACGCCAGAAGGGAAACAGAAATAGATACTAACTGAATGACTGCAGTAAAAGACCAGCTAAGGTCTTTTCCTGACATTTGGGCGTCATTAGTACATTTCTACAAAGTAAGGAAAATAGCAGCCTCCTTTCTGGCAAAATAGTGGCTTTTAATCTTACTTATTAAGAGTAATTTAATTACAACTGTTTATTTCATTTTCTATCAAAAATTACTAAAGAAAGCACTGGCACCACTTCATTAGGAACTACTTATACTTTCATTTGTGTTTTTCAATAAAAAATAAGAACAGAAAAGGAAGAGAGATCTGAGTGGTTTAGAGTAGAGAACAAAAGAGAAATGATGGGAGAAGAAAGCAATTAAAAACTGCGATAAGTATGAAAGTCTCAAATTTAGCACTAAAATATGGGGTTTCAAAGTCCTTAAGTTATTTTAAATGTTGAAATATTCAAATTTGTAGGCATACCGAACATAATTTTATTTATAATTATGACGAGGTCATCTACTCTAAAAAAGGCATTATAGATTTGTGCTAATAGTAATTATGTTCACAGTCAGGTGACTAATTTGAACTCCACAACCCAAATCACTTTTAAAAAACTATTATTTATATGTCAATGAAAGACAAAGAAAAGAGATGCAAATGTACTGTCTCTTTATGATTATAGGAGGAATTTTTTTTAAAACCAGGCCTTTAGAATACAGTTAACCACCAGGTAATCTGTAATCACTATTTTAAAACATAACATTATATTTCTCCTTTTTTCTTTCTTCTCACTGTATGCCTACCAAATAGAAAAGAAAAATTCCAGTCTACTCCAACAGCAGCAGAAATGCCTTTTCATCCTTTGTCCGTACATATCCACTGTCAACTTCATATAAATGAAAAAGATCTTTAAAATTTCAAACAAGACTAGAATGAGTAAATACTAGCAGAAATCTCTGTAAGTTCAAGGTTCAAAAATGATAAACAATTGAAGTTGGAATGTCTTACTTAAAGAAGAGATTTTTCACATTAGAAAAGCTGCTTACAATGAAACCCAAGATTACAGCACTCCTTTTAGATAGAAGACCATGATTGTCTGGCAATATCTGAACACTTAACATTTAAATGGGTAGGTACTACTTTTGCTAAAGTACAAAATAATGCATTCAGACAAGCAATACCTCTCCTCGCTGTTCTCCATATGATTAGGGAAAGCATCAAAACCAAGCAGCAACTTAATAGCATCAAGGTAGCCGTTGTTACAGAGCCAGTGCAAAGCAGTTCTTCCCTGTAAACAATAGAACAGAACAAAAATAAGTATTATCCCCAAACTCTATCACGCCACAAGAAAAGGTTGTAAATCATACTGTAATTCAATGCTTTTCTGGACATGAAGGACAAACTAATTCTTCTAAATAAACTTCCTTGTTAAAATAAAAGAATATAGCACTTAAAAATGAAATAACTTTAAAATTTTTTTTTAAGAACAAGATTACAACACTAGTGCTTTTTCACTTAAAGCAGATGAAAAACAGCATTAGGAGACTAGCTCTACAGTTGCTTTCTTTGCAGCTATGCCACCCAGGTCTGAAGCAGCTCTCATCAACCTTTGCAGTTCAGACTGTTTTCTAGGCTGCTCCAAAACACTGTGACAAGACTGAAAGAATTACAACAATTCAAAAGCAGGTGAAGTTTGAGGAAAGCTCATCAGCCCAGGCAAACAAAGAAAGTCTCCAGCTGTGCTTTCAAGTCGAGCTTGATCTCAGAAGTGTAGTTTCTCTCACATGAAACAGAAGCCCAACTCTCAAGCTGAACTCCATACACGGCCAGCTCGTATATGACCACTCTTGGGACTGGGATCACAGACCACAATATGAATACCTCAGGCTCTGTTAATATCTACAAAACACAGATATTTCCCTTCACTTCCAGGCCATGCCTCCTCTCTGTGTCTTGCTTTTCTGAACTCCAAATGCAGGAAATACCTAGAAGGCTGGGTACCATAGAAAAACATGAAGACATTCTGAGTTCAGTGCTAGCAAGCCACCTCCTGAACCCCAAAGGCTGAAACAGCATGTTACAGTGTCTCTGTGTGAAACAGGTGGAGCTGATGTGTTCAGCTGTGCTCAAGGTGATGCTATACAGACCTGGTAGCAGGTTGGAAAAATCTCCCCAGCGTGCTCTGTAGAACGCATAATAAAAACCACTTTTCCACTACTTGGAATTATCTATGCCCTACAATGAATAGCTACAGAAAAGTTTAACAAATTGGGTGAAATTTTTCTGACTGATGAAGTTCCATCAACTTCTAAGAAATTATCTCATATAACAAAGAAAACTGTTACATGTTGCACAATTATTCTGGCTCCTAATTTCACTTACTGCTTGAATAATGGCACAAAAGAACATACAAACTAGTTAGTGTTCTTTTATTTTCACCCAGAAGAGTGATATATTTGTGGATGCTTATGTGGATAAGTAATTGAAGCAGTTCTTGTGCAATCTCACTTGAAATATCTTACTTGCTCTATCTCTACGCTGAAGAAACATATTACAGACTATAAAATCACATTCTCATGTCAGCTGTTAATAAGGAATGATAGAAGTTAAGAAATCAGACGATCAATATGACTCCTCATAAGATCACACTTTGACAAGGGAAAGTCAGAAGTGATACAGAAAAATATGAATCTTTAATTCATGCTGCACATTTCAATATTACTTTTCATTCACGATTTTACAAGTGAAGCCATAGGAAAAACTATGTCATGATAAACAGCAGCAAAGATGCTTCTATGTCCCAGAAAAGAGAATGACCTTGAAGAAAAGGAAAACGTTTTGACTTACAGTTACTCTGAAGTTAATTAGATAGCCCAGTGAAGAACAACATACCTCTTTATCCTGAATATTTGGATCTGCGTTGTTTTCCAGTAACACCACCATGCAGTTAATGTAACCTCCATAAGCAGCACACTGCAAAGGTGTTCTACCTGCATAATCCTGCACATTAGGGTTGATTTTATTTTCTATCAAGATTTGGCACACGTCAGCATTTCCTCCCAGGGCTGCCCAGTGAAGGGGGGAATGGCCATCTTGGTCCACCAAATCTACTCTTGCTCCCCCTGTAACAACAAATACATTTTTGAACACAAAAAAAGAAAATACTTTTGAATGAAAAGAAAAAAAAAAAAAAGGATAAGTTTATGTTCAACTAGAACTTACTTGGTAAACTGACAATTCAGAGAAATATTTCTGAAAGTAACTTCATTACTCAAATCCAAAAACCTAAATCAAAATTAATTGGGAATGAGATAGCTTCAGTGAGGGTCTGGCATCTAACTTTTTTACAAGCTGGTAAGTATGCTTGCAGATGCTTCAGAATCTCCAGATTTGTCAAATGCCCTTGAAAAACCTAGCCTTTATTTATTTCAGGCCTATTAATTTTCAGTGAAACTTCTATTTCTTAACAGCAAAATAACTTTTGAAAATTAGACTTCAGATGAAATATCTTTTTAAATCTCCAAAGCAGACAAGATAAAATATTCACAGTTAAGAATTACTTCTTAAAAAACTTGATTTTTTTTAAAATTCAAGCATGCTAAGACTCTTTTATGCAGATAATTGATTTCTCTATGTGTTCTTGTAAGATGTAAAACCTCCATACAAAAATAAAACTCTACAAATATAAAACTTGAGCCAACGAGCAACAATGACTGTCTACATCATAAAATATTTAATTAAAAATAACTCAGATTCTGATAACCAAGTTTTTTGCATCTATAAAAGCTAAATGACATAGGGGGTGGGAGGAAGAACTTAAAAGGAGGTTAAAATATGCCCGGCAGATCACAGAAGGAAGGACTTTCAGTAATAAGCTTTTCAGTAATAAAGGTTGGTAGACAGAAATTTTGCAACTTGTTAACCTGGATACTTCAACTGTCCATAAATGGGACAGTAGCTCAAGTAGGAGGGAGACTGCTTCCAGCTACTCAGAACTTTTCTGTGAAGCTAAAATGACAGAATTTTGCATCTAAAATACCACTGTTCTTTCGCTTCAGCAGAGTTTTTACAATTATCCAAAACTGTGTAAGTTGTTAAATCTTATTTCTGTCTACAAATAAAATACTGCTTATAAAAACCAACTAGAGGAAAATATTAATGATTTAGGATTTTTGATAGCTACCTTCATTAAAAAAATAAAGATTCATTTAAATAGTCAAAAAGTCTTCAAAGCAGCCTAAGAATTCTTTCTCACAAAAGAGAAGAAAGCTTAATTTAGTCTTATTTACTGGAGAAAAAAAAAAGAAAGAAAACCAATTACTTGCTGGGGGGAGAGGAGGCAATTTGACAGACTAGAACGTACGTGAAAAGGCTTAAGCAGAAGAGAGCTGTGAAAAGAACTATCCCAATTTTGAAAGTTTTATATTTAACTCTTCTAGCCATTTTGCACAACGTTCTGATACCTTTTACATTTACTAGCGCTGTTCCACAAAGGGTACTTACAGAGAAAAACTGCTTTAGAGAAGTACTTTTCTACCCCACCTCTTGCTCAGTGTGCTGTTTATTTCCCAGTCCCGCAGAAAGCAGCACCAGAACTCTGAACAGGTTTGTAAATTCATAACAGCTGACCTTTAATAAGTGTTTGTATCACTTCTTTGTGTCCCATCTCACAGGCTCGGAAAAGCGGGGTATGTTTCATTACATCCAAAGCATCTACCTGTGCGTTATGTTCCAAGAGCAGTTTCACTGTGCTGACATGGCCGGAAAGGGCAGCAGCGTGTAACGCTAAAAAAATAAAGTAAAAGGAAAAAGAAATCACAATATCATGAGCTTTGGAGGTTCACAAGTCGAACAGTCAAAATAAAAATTAATTTCAACCACTTGGGGGAAAAAGTGCTTTTCAACCATAAGAAACTGAAGAATGATAACAAGTGATCACTAACCACATTTCCATGCCATACAAGCAACAGAGCGATAAGCAGAAAAACTGTTATCCCTGAAACATGGTTTTAACTTGTACAAATAGGAATTTTAACCTTAACACCACCAAGACTGGCATATACTGAGGATCTGTGGAAGGTTAACAGCTTCTGATGAAGAGAACATAACATGATCTACTTCTGCCTCTGTTTTGTGGCATTTCTTACATCACCCCAATGGAAATGAAACTGTCCACTGCCAGTGAAAGAAAGCTTTCATTATTTCTTCAATGTTTTCATGAAAATACCTTTTTTTTTTTCTTTCAAAGAAGCAAAGCTGTCTCAATTAAAACTTCAGATAACCACTCAGGTGGTTTTTTTCAAAATTACTTGGAGAAAATTTTACACAAAATTACGTAGCAAGGCCATCACATCTCACACAGTACCTGCACCTCCCTGTTTTCTTCAGAAAAGAGAAAAATATGGTACACAGACCAGATACCACATTTTGTCTCATCCCTACAATTTATGAAGTTCAGTTGTATAAAACCTATGCAAAGTTGATTCTGCAGACTCCTACTCTTACGTAGTTTTCTTTGCCTTCTCATCGTACGCAGACTTCACTGAGTCCAAAACGACAAATAACACAGAGCTACCTTAGCAGAGTAAGACCTCAGAGGTAAAGACGTGGTGTCCTACAACTGAAGTTGCTACCAGCTAACACAGCATCCTGCTGGCACTGGCAGCCGGAGCTGAGGAAAACGAAATACCAAACCAACCAGTTCGGTGTTCTTTTTGAAGGAAAACTATACACAGCAATGAGATTTCAAACCAATGGAGGACACGCATACTGGTGATTTCACTTACAATTTGATTTCAAAAGGCTTTTAATTATTTCCTGTGGTCAGCAATCAAATCAGATAATCTACATTCTCATACTGCCTTACATGTAGAATATTTCACAGATGACAAAATCAAAATAATTTAGAATGAAAATACAAAACAGTGCAACTCACAAATGTGCATTTAGTGAAGTGAATTCATATTTCCCCATGAAATTTCACAAATATTCATCCATGGTGAGAATTCAGTCCGCTCAAGCAAGCGAATATGTGGGGCTGTAAACAGTACCTACGTGCCTGTACTCGTTTAATGTTAAGACAGGCAGGGTCAGGATCCAGCAGAGGCATTATACAGAAAGGCACACCACAAAGGCCGGTGTTAGAAGGAATTGCTTCTTGAACCAAAGCCAGCATATCAAAACAGGCAGGCTTTTTAGATTTGCTACTGTTTACTACTGGTACCAGCTTCACACTGCTTATGAGACAGTAACCCAGCATAACCTGCCACGCTAAAATGCACAGGTTGTTCCTACTGTCCATGAATCATATCCAGCTGAAGTGTGTTGCCTTAAAACAGATTTTCAAAATTAGCGATAGTAACTGGACTGTGATACAGACAAATGAGGCCCTCCCTACAAGAACTGGGGTCACAGCCAGAGACACTATGAGAAGTGCTGCCTTATTAATTGAAATCATGCCTTTACAATCACACTGATGTTTAACTGTTGCATGTAAAAAGCACACGGACACTCATCACACTCCTGAAAAATAACTGTAAACATCAAGATGTGCAGTACGTAGGCCAGTGGGTGTCTATCAGTAGAAATTTGACAAGAACGAGATCCCTGCCACTTCGTACATTTGTCTGGGCCTGGTTTTCATGGTCTGACCTCACAGTAAACCCTAGGTTCTGGTTTTTGTACTGCATTTCTTATGAAACCAAAGGCAGTAAACCACTCCATCAGATGACACATGGGGTGTGTATAACAATACAATAGAAAAAGAGCTGCTGTGTCAGCTTGGCTGGTTCTTCCCCCCTATCACTCATTCTGACGCAGGCATCTTGTTTCGGACTTTGTGCTCAATATTTTCTTGTAAGCCAAATTTTCTGTGATGGAGTCACGGTGACTGAAGAGATTCTTCGGCCAGCTGGTCACAATAGGCCCTTTGTTCAGCCGACAGACAGAGCCCTCTCCATTGTAGGCAGTGACGCAGAGCTATAAAGCTGCCCCTGTAATGCTCCTGCAGCGCTGATCTCTGAGAAGAGGGAAATTCCTTTCCCTTGGTGTCATTCTCCTACACAATACGAAGAGTCTCGATGTTCTAGCAAAGCTGAATGGAGAGCTTGCTCTTTTTAAGCAAAAGCAAAAGGCTGCGTTAACGCAACATTATAACTGAGCTTAACCAAGTTGGCACACAAAAGTCAGAAAAACACAACCTTGAACTCTCCTCAGCAACTGTCTCCCAGGAACGGTGGCATGTACGCTATTTTCTATTACTGCATAGTTTCCCCATCAGAATACAATGCTACTTTTTCCCTCACCAAAACTTGGGAATGATTAAGAACCGTCGGGAAAAAAAACAGATCTGAAATGAGAGAGTGATTTACTGGTGGGCTTCCTTTTAAGTTTACAGCTCACTAAAATAAAGCCCATGCTACTGCACATGCTTGCACTATGGTAAAATTTGGATTGCCCGACAGCAGGCGACGAACGGCACAGTTCCCCACTTTGAGACTATTAGTGTGTTCTACACAACCGTGGTTTCAAGTAAATGGAAAATCCATTCGTTTCCTTGGATTAAAAGCTCTACAACAAAATCAAGATTAAAAGGTGATTACACATCACTGCTATGAAAGGCTTAAGACCGAAAGATAATAAACCCAACCACCTGAATTATTCAAGCATGAAACCCACACCTGAGTAATTTCAGAAACACAGTATGTGATTATGGACTGCAAAGAAGAAAACCCTTTGTAAGGAGATTTGTACAGTAACTACAACATTACAGCACCTTAAGGTCTGAAACAAATTCTGTGAGCTATTTAAAAGGGAACTGTCAGGAAGAAGCAAATATAGGTGAGACTGAGAAAAGATGAAACAAGACTAAAATGGTAGAGTATGTAGTTTGTAAAGTCATCAAACACAAAGACTGAGATTTTATTGTTGCACAATTTCTTAAACTCAAAAATTACAAACTATCATAACTTGGAAAGACTGATTTTTTTTGTGTGTTAATTTGTAAGGAAAGCAAGACTTCAGATATTTAAATAAAATTTTCTGGTAACTGTATTTGGCTTTTTGTGTAAAGACGTCCCATACAGCCAAAGGAAATAAAAATTTCCATCTTTTTATATGAAAGTAATATTCATACACGGTATCTTTCAAATCCTGAACCACACAGCCCTGACATTGCATTTATTTACCATTTGTATGTAATTCAAAGTGTGATCTGAAAAGAGAAAAGCTGTTAAACTCCTATCTTTATTTCTTGGTTGGGACAGATCTATGCTGCAAGTTCCCTAAATCTAAGCTGCATCTTAGGCTAGTTTGTGTGTGTGTGCAGCCAAAACATAATGCTTAAGTATACCTTAAAACAAATAAATTAAAAATTATGTAAACAAACATTGCAATATACATTCTTGTTTGTTTAATATAGCATAGTTTTCTTTTCAGGAGAAATGCCCTCTACTGTATTATTCATGGGTGTGTGCTCTGACTGTCATCTTGGCTATTGTTTTACTACTTATTATACGTAGATATACATTTTTGCGCTTAACTTCTAAATTTGTGACCTGGCTGTGACTGGCAGCTGTGACTGGTTCACGACCTCTTCCCACAGAGTTTACCCCTGCATCCCCCTGCTACCAAACCCCTCCAATTTATGCCAAATATATCCACATTCTCCTCTTTTTTTATTCAGATGTCATCAGCACACTATACAGCTGCACTACTTTTACCTGCATTTCCAACACTGTTGAATACATATACCCTTCAACGCCTGTCTCTCTGTCAGAACTCTTATTCTATTTTTGCTGAAAGTACTAAATAGGTACAATATTTCTACCACAAATTCTTATAATTTTTCTTTAGAGGAGATAAATTCACATTCACAAATTTGGAATTTCATGACTGGCATGTTTGAATTCTGAAACGCTGTGCTGCATACCTATCTTTGCTTTGGGCAGATAATGGGATGATAAACTTGGGGTTATCAAGTATAACCCTCTTGTTTGGACAACAGAAGTGCAACAGGTGTAATCTTTATTACAGTATCATTACAGATAACTATGGTACTTAAGATTTTCATGTTGATAATTTACCCACCTCACTAGTTAGTTTGCTCTATATTGTTTCAAAGTATTTCTTTACTGAATTTTTTTTTAACAGGCATTTTCAGAGAGGGCTTTTTATGCAATTTTAGTTCATTTTATTCTTCAAAATACAGACCAACTCTTCCTTTCCCAGGATTATGGACCCAACTAAATAGCAGTATAGCAGTACATTTCTTCTTCTTACTGTTTCAAATGAACTGGTCCAATCTGTGCAGAAAAGATTTGTTTCTTTCCCTCAATAAGGCAAAGAAGCAACTCACACACGTAATTAAACTAATGCAGAAATATTTTCAGAATTAAGGTACACATCCAGGAAAAGATTAATACAGCTTCTAACAAGCTGGAAACATCCAGCGGATCTTTATTGTAAAGCATCTTACCTGTGCCAGCGTATTTGTCTGTCATATTGATATCAATATCCAATTTTAAAGTCAGCATAGTCCTAATGACATCATCACTGCCTTTGCCAGCTGCCCACATGAAGGATGTTCTTCCCTCAAGATCCGAGTCATCTTTTACAGAAGGATGTTTCAAAAATACTTCAACTGTTTCCTGAAAAGACATACTATTGAAATTAACATTAAAAGGAATCTGTAACAACAAGAGATTATTGCGTCTCATTTAGCTGTTTATGAAGCAAATCAAAGCTTCATTTTTCCTTTTTATGTTTTTATAGAGTAATAGCTCAACAGGAGCAATGTATTTTCTGCTATGCCCTTTACCTCGTCAATGTTCATAGCACGTACTTAAGTAACTATGAGTTGAACACTGTCATTTATTTCATACTTTTTGCTTTTTAGTGTCAAACATCACGTGTTCATCAGAAGTAAGTAAAAGACACTGCAGTTACTGGGAAGAAAGCAATGGGTAAAATGTTATTGGCTTATCAAAATATTACTGTAATACTATGATGTTAAAATAATGTTCCTTCAAAATAGTCTCCTGACGTATTGTTTGCTTCAATTCTAAATATGACTGCACGTGCAAATATTTTAGTTTGCTAAACTCTAATAATTTGACTATTCGAAAAAAAAAAAAGACTTTTGGGGCAACATAGACATATTTCCTGATATTTAATAATATCAACAGGTTACTAATTACTGAAATATTATAAATCAAAAAAGATTAAGAAAAATCCTTACACCCGAGTCCAGGCTTTCCACTGTAACTGTTACATTAAAGTATCTACTTAAATCAAAGCAAAAAGAATCACTTCTTCAAATGTTGCGTTTGTGTTCAGCTCTTAGCAAACAAGTCCACTTGTTTAACCTGCTGCTGAATTCTTAACAAGCCACACAGGGAAGAAAGGGAGAGGAAATCACTACTGCAGGAAAAAGAATCAGGGGAAGATTCTCCCGTTTCTATCTAATGTCTTACAAAGGCTGTGTATTTAACAGCTGGTAAACATCTCTTAAGAGCCACTGATAGGCTAGCCAATAAAAAATGAAAAAAAGTGGGTTTCATGATGTTATTTTATTTTTATATTTTAGTATTAACACTACTTTATTCTTTCTGCTGTGTGACCCCAAAATAGCTCATCACTGCTCTGGGTAGAATGAGAATTCCTTGGCAATAAGGAATCAAATGCCTATAATCACATAGGTGTTTAAATGCCTATGACCTATTGATTACTTTTTAGTTTTTTTAACTACTACTTATTATTTCATCCCTCTAAAGAAACAGGAAATTTCTCGTTTATCTTATGTTGATGGGATCTAAGATCCTAACAGCTTTGTGAATTTGGGTCCATATCTGAACTACCAGTTTATTGTAAAACGGTCCAGACAGAAATAATGAGGAATGGAAGCATTAAGCCTTCCACACAAACCAGCGTGTGTTTATAGCTTTGTGTACTCACACTGACCATCCCCACACCTCAGATATAAACGGCTACTCATTAGGCCAGCAACTCAGCACCCTACCAGTACTCTGCACTGCTTGAAATCCTGCAAAGTGAAAAGAAGTATGAAGGCTGGACCTTTTCAATAGTAAGGCACGCAGGCTACAAACATAAATAAGTCATTTTATTTTTCCATTAAGTTTTAGCAAAGCAACCTTTCTTTCAGCCACTCTTTTTTTTCCTAGAGTTTTTAATGGGAAAAAGAGGAAGAAAATCCCACACTGTTATTTTCCAAAATGAAGTTATCACAACTTGAAAACAAAATGAAATTAAATTAGAACAGGATGGTTAAGAAATCAGAAAATAAAAGTATCAATCAATCACTTTAATTCTATGTGTATTTTGTCATGAAAAAATGCATGCATTTATCTCTATTTAAAGAACTGGAGAAAACAAAATAAAAAATAACAAAGCTGAAAAACAACAGTAAAAGAAAGAAATAAACATTGATCATTCTGTGCTATCAAGAAACTCTGAAAAATACTATTATTTTTGCATATTCAAAAATCAGATATGAGTATCCACATTCCATTTACTAGATCATTCTACACAAGTTTGTGAAAGGGAAGTCTATTGTCTTGGACATCTCCAGAAAAATTCAGGAAAAAATAATACATATTTAGTCCTGCATTCTGCATACTAAAACCAATACTAATAGAGCATCTGCCTTCACACATGAAGTTCAAAAATTTAAAAAGGATGTTTATTTGGACCTTCTGCCGGATACATAAGCCATCGAAATCTCAGGCAACCTATCTGGGTGCTTATGTTAGGAAACTACTCTTCTAGAACTTTTCCTTTTAAAGTAAGTGGGAATAAGTTAGTCTCAGATAACAAATGCTTCACATAAATTAAGTGCCAGCTAAGTCTCTTCAATCTTTAAAAAATAAAAGCGTCATATTAGCATTAAGTAACCCATAAAAAAACAGAACAAAGAACAAGATATTGAGTTAAGTAAAACTGAAAGCAATGCAAATATTTATAATAAACACAAAAGAGCAAGCTTTCTTCTTGTTGTTACGAACTAAGAAAGGTCTCATTTTAACTGAGAAACATACCATGCCTATCCAGACTTGGACAGTCTGAACAGAACAGCACGGTGGCTCTCAAACCATATAGAGAAGCTACTGCCAAAACAAACACGGATGTGTCTTTACTCATTTGTTTGACTATGTATATGGAATACAGTGGTGCGAATTTCTCAAGGATTTGTATGTGATAGAGAAAAAAAGCAAATAGTGGTGCTCAGCAACAACCGGAGTGGTAAAAAAGAGAGAAGCTCCAGACACAGTTTAGGCATGCATAAATAGTGGTTCTGGATACATCACCAATTAAAAGAGGCCTGCAGATCTGAATGAGATTCTCCTGTTTGATTCTTCATATAAGATGGAAAACAGTACCTTCATTGTAAGTGCACAAGATTACAAAAGAACGTTTGATTCCATCACCAACTCTATTTCCCCATAAAAACGTAAACAGTATCATAGTTTGGCTGGCTGGTGGGATCAAAAGGCAGCGACATAATGAAGATGTTTCATACAACTGAATCAAGCCCAGAGAAAGCAAGCCAGTATGAAAAAATCATTTTTTAGGAATGTATCAATAAAGAAAAGAAAAAAAAGATAAAATCATGTGGAGATAATCACCAGATTGTAAATAAAAACATTCTTTCCCATGAGTCGGACTCAAACTAGAAAGAAAGGCTTTTACAATATAAATATTTCAGGGGTGTGAGTCAGACCCAAATTGTACATACCACGTAATGGACAATATTCAGCATCAATAAAAAAATTCTCTAAAAAGGCATAAATTATACACAGAGATATGTTCCAATGAAATCCTGAATTTAAAAAAAAATATCTGTATGGTCTTACTAAGACCACCTCCAAAAAACCCCACCAAAACCTCAAAACTCAGTCTCAGATGGAAACAGAGGGTGACAGCTGTGGTATTAATATACATTGGTCAATTGCCTCTTTCAATAGTATTTCTGGATTTGTTAACTTGAATGGTTTTCAAGAGCATTTACATTTTACTTGTTTTATGAAAATTAACATATGAGTAGGCAAGAAAGACCCAAATTAGTATCCCTGTTAAGAAAATGCTGCAATATGCTCTACATAACTATATTAATTAGGCACTAAATAACCCTTTTTGTAAAGGGAGGTTATGAATAATACAACTGAAGAAAACTTAGATGGGAGCTCTCAGCTTACTACACATGGCATAATTCAACTATGAGAGACAGAGCGGCACGAAGAAGCGTTCTTAAGTTCCCAGTGCTTGAGAACTACTATAATAACATCTATGACCAGCAATCATTAAACTGCTGAGTTTTATAATTAGCTCTACTGTATCAGATCTTGCTCTGGAAAAAAAATTACCTATTCTAACAAAATATAAGAATCACGCTGACTGAGAAATCAATTTTCTTTGCTGTCTGAATTTAAAAAATATTTTAAAAATATTAAAAACTTTAAGAAACTTAAAAAAATATAGTGTTCATAGAGAATTGTGACAAAAGGTACTCACTATGTATCCATCCTTTATGAGACAATGGCTTATTCATAATAGCAAATATTAATAAGTTAACCACCTTCTTGAAGGCAAAGACTGGTTTGTCTGGTACTGAAGCAGCTGTGCAAATACTTATACAGGTGACCGTACTCTAAATACCTTATACCTGCTTAGATTTTGCTATAATGAGACTTAAAAAGAAAAAGCACTGTAAAATAGTAGGTGCCATTCTGCTTTCTACTGAAATACCTAAATGACTACTGTGTGTTCTGATGCAAACGTATAGATCAAAGGGCTTTTCTTTGTACAGCAATTCACTTTTTAAAACCTATTTTGAATAGATTGAAATTAACCACTTTTAAGTCACGTAACATCGGAAAATTCTGAATTAACTTGTGCAAACAACACTGTGCATTGTTTTAAAAACAACTCAAACACTTTGTCACATTGTAAGTGTTTCAGCAAAATATATTTACTTCACATTTAGGGTATGTGCTACTTACAGCAAAGTTGCTCTGAGCTGCATAATGTAGGGGTGTTGCACCTTGACTATCAGATGGGATAGTTCCAAACTTATTTCTTTCTAGTAAGAGATGGACAATCTGCGCATGACCTGAGAAAAATAATAATATAATGAAATCAGGCATGTATCAAATCCTAAAGTTAAACACTTCCCTATTTAAAAAAAAAAAAGAAAAGAAACTGAAGAAAATGAACAGACTTCAGTAAATAATAGTATGTTTGTGTTGTAGCCATTAGCCTAAAGATTAGAGAGAAACATAAGACTTGATATTTAACTATTAAGCCTGGCATGCACCTTCCTCATGTTCCAGTTCCACACTCTGTATCCTTATTTTTGAGGGGCATCTGTAAATCAGAATGACATATGAATTGCAGCAACATGTGGAAAGACTTTCTATTTCTTTTAAAATAAATCACTAGAGCATTGTCCTAAACAAACAAACCATCAGTAGCTGGTCAGACAACTGCGATATTAACATTGCAATGAATGAGTTTAATATTTCCAGAAAAAGCTTCTGATAATTCAGCTTGCGATGCTGCATAAATCACATAAAAATACTCTGATTTTACAGGGGAGATCTCCCAGCACCTTGCGTGTGGAGAAAACAACCAATTTTGCCGCTTTTTACTTTTGCACATTTGACTTGAATTACTTTAGAATAAATGAAAAAAAGTAGGTAAAACTTTCTACTAGCAGTAGACTTTTTTAATGAAAACACTGACAATTACAAAATGAAGCTGTTTAACAATTGTGGACTGTAGCTTTTTAAAACCTAAGAGATGGTGCACTAGGGAAGTCTTTTGTGGAACGGCACTTTCAGACTTTATAGGCAGCAGAAACGAGAGAAAATGGTCAACTTGGGTCAAAAAGGATGTGGGCATTTTTTTTTTTCTAGGGGCTTTACAGGAAGGCTCTTCTTTCCTTTCAGCCACTAAGACACGTCTGGACCCAGAACATCACAACACTCTGTCCCTTCCTACCAGAAAACACTTAAAAAGAAGAGACATAATGTTGCTATGCTCTTCCCATCTCAAGATTATGAGTGAATTGAGGTGCACTGGAAGAAGTTGGTTCTCAGTGCAATCCTAGCAGGAAAAACATAGGAGTACTAAGCCTGGAAAAAAACTTGCCTGAACTTTCAGGACACTCAACTAGAAAAAGGGTAGCTGAACTCTGTATTCAGGACAATAGGATTATCTAAATTATCTATGAGAAAGAAGGCTTGAGGGAGATGAAAATAACTTTTGTATTGGGTACAACCGTAAATAAATTGGTCTAAAGATGGATCTCACGTGGATGTTAACATAAACATTAAAACTCAGTTCTTGAGGTCAAGAACTGTCATTTCTGTAGTACTTTGATTTAGAAGAGATATAATTTGGCTAAGACTTTTATCTCCAAAAGAAAAGGTAACAGGAGCAACAATGCCCTAAGATGCAGTCACATGCAACTCATCACCTTTAACAGAGTGTTTGTGGCTGTATCCATGCAATACTTAAAAACCCCTATTGTTAACCCATTTAGTAACATTTTAGACTCTTTGAGAATTATATACAGCATTCAGTATCTAACTTAAAAACAAAACCCTAAAAAGTAATCATGATTTACCAATCAGAAGTTCCCCATGGGCATATGCCACCTAGAGACCTCATCAACTTCACAAAGGACTCTGGAGGTCTTGGCACATCTTCTCCCTTTATTCCACATTGATCAAACAATCCATTTTTCCAACAGACAAAACTTCTCTCTTAAATACAATCAATTTCAAAACACGATAAATTTTGCTTCTTGGACAGAACCAAGTGATAATGACTATTTCTTTGGAAGTCTGATTCTATGACACTTAAAATGTTTCACAATTTCTCTGTAAAAATTCAATATCCCTACTTGAATGCAAATGCAAATCTGAGAACACTCTTTCTTCTTTTTCTTTTTAAATAAACATAATCAAACTACACGTATATTGTCACTGGAGTTGCAGTAACTCGCTCCAGTGAGCAATCTGATTCTTTTATTGGCATTCTTTGTCTGCAGTGTCCCAAAGGGTTGTGGGGATGAAGCCTGTTAAAAGCAGGGAGAGAGTGTTTGAAGATGCTTTCTTTTTATCTGGTGGTGTTTATTTTTTCCTCCTGCACATAGGAGAATGGAAAACAGGAGGTCAATTTTCTCACTCATATTGTTTTGGTGCCTGTCATTTTATGAGTTGAGTTTCCCCTGTATTTAGACTGTTTATATCAAGTTTTTACCTGTTTTGCAAAGATCCAGTTTTGCAACCCATAAAACCAAACTGTGACGAACTCACATATGCAAGGCTATAATTCACAGAGCATCTGAGTCTCAGGGTAGCAATCTGAACAGAAAAAAACTTTTATCTGAATAAAACTTCTTGTCAGACCTGATTAGATTGTCATAATGTATCTGATGAAGAGCTTGTAGTAGGAGTAGGAGAAATGTCAGCTCTGCCATTTTCTTGTTGTTCACTTGTGCTGGAATTACCAGATTATTCATGGTTTCTTTGTGGAAATCTTTTAAAATCACTTGTCTATTTTGTGAGGAGCAGTTTAGTAAAAACTGGACAATATAATCCACAAATCCGCTTAACCGGACACATGTAAATTGCTCTAGAATATCTTTTTTTTTTAATCTATGAGCAAAGCTACATATGCAAAAAAATCTCAATATGGTCTAACTGTTCTTAAATCATGAACATATATAGCCTGCTGAAGTAACACATTTACAGTGCTTTGGAGAATCTGAAGCTAAAAAATCCTGTCTACACAGAAACTTCTAATCCTGGTCTAGCAAAAACTATTATTGTTTGAAGAGTTTAGTTAACATAATGCCAGGCTAGAATGAAATAAAAAAGATTATTAAATGACTTCAGCATTGTCCAGTTTACCAAGTAAAGCTGCCCAGTGAAGGGGAGTTCGAAACAAGTTGTCGTAAGATGTCACATTGCAGCCTTCGTAGGAGGTCAGGACATCAACAACAGCTACATTCCCATCAGCAACAGCAAAATGAAGGGGAGTTCGTCCTTCATAGTCTTGCCAGTTAAGCAGAGATTCTGTAGGTGCAGCTTCCTTTAAAAAAAAAATAAATACAAAATTATAAAAATGTTTAAGTTGAAGAGAAAAACTACATACTCTTTACAGATTTATAATAAGGAGAGTCTTATAATAAGGAGATAAACTGTCCTTGTTCAGTAGAATATAGCTCTACAACCAAGCACTTTTGTTACAGTATAGGCTATTTTCAAGTATTTCTTACGGAATTTTTTCTATACTTACTTAATTACTGTACAAGACATGATTTTTGGTACACAACCTGTAGTTTTACCAGTCTGTTGCAGAAGTGGCTCCTTACACAGATCTTTAAAAGACTAACTCAGGCTCTAGTGAAAATAACTAGATCTTCCTACTTAATTTTCTAAGTTAAACATGACATATATATCTTCATATTTTTCTCCTTGGACACTACCCTTTTTAGGGTTTAGGGTGTACAAGTTAATCTTATGGCTTTTATTGTAATAATCTTCTAGCATTTTAAAACCACACGACTATCAAGAGTATTTCTAAAGGAGATGTGAAGGTCTCTAGCTGACAGGATAGAAGCAAAAGAGTATTTCTAATGAATGCATCTACTTGTAATGAATAAAAAAAAAATAAATCTGTTAAAGTATTGTGATTAGTCATTTGATCACATAACATACACATTAATAAATATAACTTGATGTTTCATCACATTTTCTTAAAAAACATGTTAAATTAGTTTCACATAAGGCCCCTAGCTATATAGTTCTGTATTACAATAATTTCCTCTCTCATCAACTTTTTTCTAGACATATTTCTCTTCATGACTTTCTCAGGCAAAAGAACAGAAGAGGTACAAACGAACATCGGCTTAGCACCGCAGAGATCTCCAAATAGCAAATATCATAAAGCCCCACGAAATACAAACTTTAAACTTCACTTTCATGAAAAAAGAGATACCTGTAAAGAAATTGTTAAATAATAAAACAACAGAAACTCAAGAAGCGGGACACTAAACATCTAGAGCAGAAGCAGCATGTCAAAACAAGAGCTTAAATAAACTATAGGGATTAAGTCTGCTGTTCTATCTCCAACAATTCAGAACAATTCACTGCAGTCATGGGAAGCCTGTGCAGGGGAAAAAAGAAAAAAAAGAAAAAAAAAAAAAAAAGGAGGGCAGTCCTGAAATTTTTAACTTCCAACACTAGAGCGGATTTTAACCCATGATAACTGAGAAAAGCAATCCTCCTGAAAATACAGAGCCACACTGTATCTTACAATATACTCATTTTAGAGAGAAGGGAGAGACTGTGGTCAGTGCAGCTTGTTAACAGCTAAAGCCAGTTCCTGATCCCTTTCTCACTAAACTAATTGCAATTTTTCCTACTGACTTCACTAGGTACACAAATAGGCCATAAAATCACTTGCATTTGCATTATTTGAAATGCAGTAACTATTACATAGAAAACTAACATCTAACATTAAGAACGACGAATCAAGCAGCAGAAAGTCAGGAATTTCAGAGTTACGGTTTCTATCCAAATACTAATTGACCAAGGTTGTACATTCTATATATTATATTTAATAGAAAAAACCCCAAAACATTTAGAGTTATATCTAACCATATTTCCTAAAAGCAATCTGGCTAAATTAATACTGCAGTAGTAACCTGAACTCCACAATGCCCTGTTACTTTGTTTCTTACTGACTTGCTTTCTAACAGTGTCAATTTCAACCTCCTAATACTTGATTAATATAAGTTTTCCAAAGTTAAACATTTACATACTTCACATACTGTTTGTAAATGCTAATTAAGTTGCCTGTCTCACATATTAAAAAACTGCATCAGAATTTTAGATATCCGTAGTGCTAGCCATGTTTTGCTAGAAAAAGAATTTAACATACTTGAAACATACTGTAGTTCATTACTATATCTAATCACTAGCACAATAACAGATAACCTATTAAAAACATAAAAAATTGATAAATGTGACACTCTCAACCAAAAATACAATCAAAGTTAACATTGTTACACCCACAAACCACATTAATCAAAGCATGAAAAGCACTTTTTTTAATATGCATTCAAAAGCATTTATCTGAGCCATTACAGTGAAAAGTGAAGTTTTATGTTCTTCGCTAGCTTTAATAGTTCTCAAGAGAAAGCTAACAGATAATACGCTTACTTTCTGTCTGTTCAAAGAGCTCAGCAGGGGGAGTATAGAGCCCACTGCAAAAATTCAGAAGTGATCTTTATAAGAATCACTTTTAAGAATGACTAAAAATGAATGATGATATGCACAGAAGTTATTACTGAAATTCTAACTCCACGAGAGAAAAATCTGTTTGAACTAAATGGACAAACAAGAAAACAAATGCTTGTTCCCTTTACCTATAATCTATTGATGTAATCCGTAAAGCTAATTTTTAAGCCTTCTAAAAAGCACAACATATTAAATAAGTGACTCCTAAAATTACTGGCTCAAAGTCACTGATGTTCTCCAGAATATATCCCCATAATCAAGTGTTACTTTTGCAAAATGGTAAAAAATCTTTTAATGACAAAGCCATTATTTATATTCTAGTCTAAAAGTACTCACGTGTTCTGAATTTTTGGCCACTTAAACTAAAATTTTCTAGGCCTCTTTCTGCCTACATACAAGAGTATAATTTCATTGGATTTGAAGTGGTTTTGGTGTAAAACTAGCTATAATTAAACTGCCATACTATATTAATATTTTAAGCACAATACACAGAAGAAACAGAAGCTACACATTTTTCTGCAGCAATTAGAACAATGGAATTGTAGGCAATAATGGGAAGTGTTGTATAAATAAATGTCATGTCTCTTACCATGAAGAATAAATTAAGAGAAGAGATACAAAATAGACAGAGTACTAAGCAGTTGCTTCCATCATATTAATGGAACCTTATTCTGTTCTTTTCTCCTTAAATCTTCCCAACGTTTTTCATGTAACCATGCACTGCTGAATCTGGAAAGGTGGAAAAGGAAGTTGACCATGAGAGGATCTCCAGATTAAAGTTTCTCTCTGCTTCACGTGTTCACTTTGTAAATATGTCATGAGTTCCATTTTGGCTGTATTTCATGGATTTCAATACTAGATATAACCAATATTAGATATAACTGTCACCCCTGCAAACCTACTTCAGCATTCAGTTGAGCTCTTGTCATTATTGTTTAATTTGACAATCCTAATGGGCTAAGTACTATACAAACATTAAACAGAAAGATGACCCCTTAATTTTATGAATTTATAAACAGGAGACAACAAATGGACACATCCAGATGGCAGAGCATGGAAAAACAAGACAGTATTTTTCAGTATCATAGACTGTGGTCTCAATAAAACCAGCAGCTTAACTTTTGTCATGTTTTTGGAAAGCAGCTCTGGAGAATTCAGAATTGGACACTAGAGACAAATAATTTTCTGGGGAATTCTTCCAGAGTGTTAAAGATAACATGAGAGAAACAACAGCAGTGCTGTTTTTCATAACTTAGTTAGCAGGCAACAAACGCTGCCAATGCAGATTGACCAGCGGTAGATATCAATATCTGACTGCTATCTGAGCAACAGCACACAGCTTAAAGCTTATAACACTCTATCGTGAAAGCAAAGACAAATGGTTTGTGTTCGATGTGATTAAAAAAATGGAGAGGCAACAGTGACACTGAGTTGTTGGCCTTCTGCACTGCTATCACTACAAGACAATATTCTCGTGAACTTAGAAATGCAATTTTGTAAAGTTAAGACACAAGATGACAGAAATTTTAACTGTATGGGTATGTACATTAGAAATATCATGCAGAAAGAATGTAAAAAAAATTAAAGTTAACCTGGATGTGAAGACCTAGAGAGGAATGAGAATCAAAGGTGATTCTTGGGCAATAGATCTGGAACTGGGTAATATAGCAAAAGTAGCTACAACAGGAGGGGAAGACTGTGAGCTCTACTAGGCAGTTATCTCTCAAGACAAGTAAGAAAAACACTTCAGTTTGGAGATAAGACAAGATCTTACTAAAGGATTAAACTCAGAAGCACCACCACCAACAAAAAAGGTATTTACACTTAAGAACAAATTCAATCAACAGATTGATTACCTAGTAACAATGTTTCTGTATCAACAACTTTTACAGCATATCCTGTAAGCTAAATTACTTTTTCATTTAAACTTTTTATTATCTTCCTCCATCAATAAGCATATATAGATATAACTACTTGGAATGAAAAAGATTAGACGGAATCAAGAATACACTCTTTCAACTGTCAGAGTAAAAAAAACAAAGAACCAAAAAACTTGGATATGATCCTGATTCTGTATTACCTAAAGAGAATCTTTGAGAACACCTTCAGTAAGGAGACAGGTATTTTTGACCTTTTCTACTGCATCTGGCTGGGATGAAGTTAATTTTCCTTGCAGCAGCAGGTATGGTGCTAGGCTTTATACTGATGATTGAAACTGGGAGCTGGGGTTGTTTAGCCTAGAGAGAAGGAAGCTGAGGGGAGACCTTATCACTCTCTACAACTACCTGAAAGGAGGCTGTAGAGAGGTGGTGGTTGGTCTCTTCTCCCAAGTAACAAGCAATAGGACAAGAGGAAACAGCCTCAAGTTGCGCCAAGGGAGATTTAGACTGGACATTAGGAAAAATTTTTACACTGAAAGGGTTATTACGCATTGGAACAGGCTGCCCAGGGAAGTGGTAGAGGCACCATCCCTGGAGGTATTTAAAAGACGGGTAGACGTAGAGCTTATTGATATGGTTTAGTGCTGGTTTTTGTCAGAGTTAGGTTGACGGTTGGACTAGATGATCTGAAAGGTCCCTTCCAACCTAGGCAATTCTATGATTCTATGTTCTGGCTGTTGCTGAATAGTGCTTGCACAGCATCAAGGATTTCTCTTTTTCATGCCCTGCCCTGTCCTGCTCCCCCCAGTGAGTGGGCTGGGGTTGGGCCAGAGATTGGGAGAGGACAAAGCTGGGACAGCTGACCCAAAATGACCCAAGCACTATTCCATACCTTATAATATCATGCTCAGCAAAAAAAGCTCAGGGAAAGGAGAAGGCAGGGGGGTCATTCATGGCTACATCATTTGTCTTCCCATGCCACAACTAAGTCTGCTGAAGCCCTTTTCCCCACTTTCTTGGGAGTGCCTGCCATCTGCCTTCTGATGGGAAGTAGTGAATAACTTCCCTTTTTTTTTTGCACACAGCTTTTGCTTTCCATACTAAACTGTCATTATCTTCATCCACAAGTCTTCTTGCCTGCTTTCTATTTTCTCCCAGTCTCGCAAGAAGAGAGTGAGCCAGTGGCTGTGCAAGTGTTAGGCTGTTGGCTGGGGCCAACTCACCACAACTTTTAGAAACATTTACCCTATCTAAC
This sequence comes from Rissa tridactyla, assembly GCF_028500815.1. Classification (NCBI taxonomy): domain Eukaryota; kingdom Metazoa; phylum Chordata; class Aves; order Charadriiformes; family Laridae; genus Rissa; species Rissa tridactyla. Next base: position 66,594,743 of record NC_071467.1, on the reverse strand, counting down.
ACTTGAAAAAGTCTGTATTTGAATACAGCAATCCTTACCCATTTTTCAGCAAATTTATTTCTCTTGTGAAGAAAGAGGGCTGACCCTTTGATCCCTCAGCTTTTATACTGAGCATGGGGCAGATGAGATGGAATACCCCTGTTTTGGTCACCTGGCCCGTCTGCTCTTCCCCATAGACGGGACCCTCGCTACGCTTTTCTGCTTCCGACGCTCCAACAGGACAAATAACGAAATTAGCTGACCTTGGTTGTTATAGCAATAAGTGTAAGCAAGAGCCTCTTTGCATACCATTCCTTGGCATAATCAGGTCTTATCACTCTGAGAGTGAACAGTTTTCTGCGCAATATGCTGTTGATTTCAGAGAGTTAGAAGAGGCCTAGCTAAGAAGTAAAATTACTGAACAGAAAGTTGGTTCTGTTTTACCTTAAACCAGGACAAATCCATACACAAAAATATTTGGAAAGTCTCTCAATAAACTGATTGTGGGCTGATTGATAATCGATCAAATATTTCCCAGAATTATGACTCAAAAGAACAAATTAAATTAGACTTTTCAGTACAGCTAACTAGAAATAAACTTTCAAATAACAAAGAAAAGACACACAACAAAGAAATCAGTGTGCAAGATGCAACTGAGATGAGTAATATGCCTGGCCATTTTAACTAGGAAAACTTGCAACCCCTTCTTCCTTCCCTTATCCCCCAAATGAACAGTTACACACATCAAATTGATTAAGAGAATATTTATAGTCCATGAGTTAGAGCAAAGATATTTGCCCATTGAACTCACAAGAAACCCCTTTCAAGAGAGCAAAAATTGAAGATTATTTCTTACAAAATCCTGTATATTAGAAAAAGCAATTTCATTCTCAAAGAGTCAGTGGACTAAAATGAAAAATTTCAAGAGAATAAAAAATATTTCTATGAAAGTAAAGTAATAAATACAGAAATGGTTATATAAATAATAGACTTTCTTACCAGAATACATTTCACCGTGTGAATTGCACTAGGGTCCTTGTTGTTGGCTGCCCAGTGAAGTGGGATTTTTCCTTCAATATCAGGGATTCCAATATTTGAATCGTGTTTTATGAGAAGTTTCACATGCTCTGGGTTATTGTAGTACGCACTCCAATGCAATGCAGTTTGCTGGAACACAATATTCACAAGTTTTACAAACAAGTTGAAAAATTAATATAAGATGAAAACTGAAGTTGGTTAGAACCTGAAATATGCTTTAACTCTATTTTCACAGAATGAAAGAGATCACCTCGTCCAGCTCCTCTGCTCAAAGCAGGGTCAACTAGAACAGGTTGATCAGGACACTGTCCAGTCAGATTTTTAGTTATCTCCACAGAGACTCCACAACCTCTCTGGACCTGATCCAGTGTTTGACCTCCCTCAGAGTAAAAAAAAGTATTTTCTCAGGTTTAAACAGAATTTATTATATTTCAGTTTGTGCCTATTGCCTCTTGTCTGTTCACTGGAGACCATTCAGAAGAGTCTGGCTCCATCTTCTTTACTGCCTCCCATCAAGTATTTATACACATTAGTAAAGTCACCCCTAAACTCTCTCTTTTTTAGGCTAAACATTCGCACGTCTCTCAGACTCTCCTTGATGTCAGATGCTCCAATCTGTTAATCGTCCTTCTGGCTCTTGCTCCAGTATGTCTATGCCCTTACTGTACTGGGGAACCCAGAAGTAAACACAGCATTCCATCTGTGGTGCCACCAGTGCTGAGAAAAGGGCAGGGACCACAGGTAAAAAACCAACTTTAAACAATGGGTAAATGAGCAATCTTTTGTAACACTTCAATAAAAAGGACTGACAGAAAATGCAGCGTATGTACCTAGGGTGGGTGACAACTCAACATTGGAAAACAGGCTTTAAACAAAACTGAACAAGAGGCCCATCTACCTAAGTAAGAATAGATACTTACTTTGCTATGGAGGTCTGAATCACATCTAAGCTACATCACCTTACGCAAGACCCACACTGAGAAGCCCTTATGCTTGGAATGTAAGTATTTCTGGCAGAAGATTAACTGCTTTGTATGATGTTTTCTTGAACTATGGCAGGAGAATACTGTCCATGCTACTTAGCAAGCCAAAAGGGCAATGCCATCGGGTGCAGCAATTTCAGACCTGGAGAACATATCTGAGCTTGGTATTAAGCAACCCTGTCCAAGTCAGAAGGATCATCTGAAGCAGTCCTCAGCACCAGAGCTGCACTACTCAACAACTGCAGTGATTAGTTTCGTCCCTCTTAAATCTGGAAATCTCTTTGAATAACCCAAACTGATGGAGAAGGATACAACACTAGAGGGAGATGGCACTGAATACTGACACTGGACTTGGATCCATCTCGAGCAAAGGTTTTGACTTTCTGCACTGTCCTTGATTACTCAGAATTCTGAGGCTGAATATTACTGAATCTAATACCCACCAATCCATGGCAGTCCAATAAAACATCAAAAAGGCAATCCATGCTCCCACTGCCAATTCCTGACTGCCAGTGGCTTTTTATGGGCATTACTGATGTTCATAATTACATAAGCAAACCAATGTGTGAGGTTTTGTTAAACAGTAAAATGTTGGTATATTAACAAGTATTTTATTTATCAGACATATCGCTCCCAACTGACAAGTAGCAGAGGATTGTAAGATACAGAATGAATTTTATTTCCCATCTCTCTTCCCCCATCACCCATGCAAAATATTACATGGCACTTTGATTTGAAAATGGATAGAAATAACTGCTGCCTGACACCTGCATATAAGCCTACGATACCCTGGTTTTACATCCTTGAACAGTGAGATAGAATGTATGAGTTCAGTATCATATCCTTAACGTCTCTGTGAAGGAAGAAGGCAAAAAAGAGCCTATTTTTTATGTTTGTTGCTTTAAGCTGTTAATTTAGTACCATAGTAACATAATATGATAGCACGACCTTTTTGTCTGTTTGGTAGTTCACTGAAAAAGAGCTCATTCTAAGACATAACTGGAAGTGCTGCAAGGAAAGGTCTGATAACTCACGCCCTATACAACCACATACAGCCTAGCACCACAAAGCATGTTCAAACCATCACAGCCTGTCAGGATCCGAACTGAAAAAAATTCCAGCAGTAGAAATTTGTAGTAAGTTAAGAAATGTTGTTTCTTAAGTGGAGCTGACCAGTATCCCTAGAAACTGACAATCGCAAAGAAAGCAAAAACTTTTGATTACCAGGAGGCCAATGTAGGCTTGGTTTACTGCCTTCTCTCACCTACAACCTGCTTTTCAGTCAGTTGCCTACATGGAAGTAGATGTGAAAAACAATTGTTCTCTCTCATGTTCAGGAATTATATTTGCCAATCTTGACATGCATAGTTGCGGTAAGGGAAACAAGTAACCTATGTGACCATCAGGGTCCCTGAGACCGCCTTTCATCAATCTGAATTCCATCTTTGCTACTGTGACTACTCATGACACATACTGGAATAAAAGTGCTCTACATTTTGTGGGAATTCTGGCGATGCTTTAACACTGCCTTGGAAATCTGCTGAACAACAGGCAACGTTCCGAAAAGGTTTTGGCTGGTTTCCATATACCTTTGTTAATTAATTAACATGGTCAGGAAGTCAGCATGCCCTCTCCAGAATGACTGCTGTAATTATAGCTAGGGTTTCCATGATACATGTTAGAATATCCTGGAAGGCAAACAGTTGATTGCTAGGGCACAGGCTGGTTCAAATCCATTGTCCAGAGGGGACAGAAGATGCATTTGTTGGAAACTGGGCTTGCAGGTGTCTTATCCTGCTTCCTAGATGATAAAAATCAAACAAGGATTTCAGAGTTTAAGCTGTCACTTGACTAGAAAGGCCAGTCCCTTTCTCTTACTATGTCCTCTTGTGGTAGAATGAAAACCCACTACATGAGACATGTAATGATGATTTCCACTAAGACCAGCCTCACTAAACTGGTATGTTGTTATCAGCTGATTCAACTACACTTGATCAGGGTACGCACATTTGAATCAGTGTTAGATTAGTGCCAGGTGTGGGAGTTTTTGCACCAGTTCCAAGATCACTTACAACTTGTAGGAAAGAGACCTTCCTGCTCAATGCTTAAAAAGCCTCCATTATCAGTAATAGTTCCAGTTGTATTCCATACCAAGCCAATGGTAGTTACATAATTGTTTTTTGGTCTTCTTTTTGGGATCTACATTCACAGTGTCTCGCTTTCTGTCACTATATCCTTGCAGAAAAAAATTGTCTTAGGGAATGTTCATATCTCTGGGTTCTTTGAAAGAAGTCTCTCTCAGATTTCAGGATACACAAACTGCTCAAGCACATGAAATTTGCTCCCAGATTAACAGGTCCACAATAATTACTAGAAATCTGTCTACTAAAGGCCATGTGATCATCTTGCAAACAGAACACACATCCAGCATGCCAACAAGAGGGATGAATCTGTTTTGTTCAAAACGTATGTGGAAACACAAGAAATCCTTTACTATAATGTCTGTCAGGACTGTGTGAAAGTCCTATGCATCTTCCTACCCTACTCTTAATGCTAATGGAGGCAACTGTTTCACATCAGTTTTAAATCAAGCATTGCAAAGCACTCAAGAACCACACTAATTTGAGCACCTCAAAAAATATAGTTACTATACATGAAATAACTATTCTTCCTTTTAAAATGGGTTAGTGTGCTATTACTGTGGGCTAGCAGTCACCTCTGTATGAAGGATAATAGCCCATCAGTTGTCTTAAGAACTGCACCATTTTCCTTCTAAGCTCTATCATCTCTTCTGGCTGGTCATTTCAATGGTAGTCCTTTTTAACAAACATCAGTAGATTACTTCCTGAGGCTCTTAGAAGCCAGCATGCTCCTGAAGCAGGCTGGTAATTTTATTGATGTGATAGAGCATGACTTGACTTTGCAAAGGGACATCAGAAAACTCATGACGATATATGCACTATATGATACAGCTTGAAAAGCCACCAGATTTCCTGGCCTTTCAAGCAACTGTTGTCACTACAGATGCAGAAAATTAGTCTGAAGGACTTTATTCTAAGAAGGTAGTAATGTAAAGCTCTGAAGATGTTAAGATTACATTTTCTCCCAAGGAAGTCTGCAGTTTCACAAAACAAATGTTGAAGTAACTAACTGGTGCTCTGCTTCAAATGAAAGTCAATCAACTTCATCATCATACCCCTCTCACTAAATGATGCACTCACAGAAACAGTAGCGCACGTGCATTAATAGTAGACCTTCTGCTGCCATCATCGGGAAAATATTAATATTTCTAAAGGTGATCATTATAATACCATGTCGTGGTTTGGGCCAGATTGGCCACTGAAACGAATGACAGCTGCTCTCCCCCAATTCTGCCACTGCTCCATCAGCGACCATTTTGAAGACTTGGAAAAAATTATTTATTAATTAAATACTTTTTCCACACACAACTGTTTGATGTAACACTACAAGTGTCGTCTTAAATAAGCAGTATTTTTACCTTGTTTCTGTCCTGGGTATCCACTTCTCCAGGTGCCATATGTTTTAGCAATAAAGCTAAACATTTTGGACTTTTGTGACGTGTAGTTAAATGTAATGGTGTCATATCCTCTAAGTCCTTCTGCATCCAGTTCCCTCGACGAGCCAGTAAAAGTTTCATGAAGCGGTAATTTCCCTGGGAAGGAAAAATAGCAGAAATTTATTCCAGTTCATCAAACCAAACGATGACACTGTTTAACCATATGTACTGTATTACAGTGCCTAAAAACCTGCACTAAACCAGCTCTAAGCTTTGCAAACATCTAATGAAGATTTTTTTGTTAAAAAACATTAACTCTCGATTTTTAAGTTCTGTTTCACAACTTGGTATTAGATACATACCTTCCATTAGCAGACTGTGTAAGACAGGGTTCAGTAATACCAATAATTCTGCAATATTGTCAGACTTTCTTGATAGTTTAACCTCAAAAGAACCATGTAAAAACTGAAATAAGACCATTACATGCTGGTTTCAGCAAGGCAGACAGTTATCGGATGAGGAATAAAACTAAGCATGAAGAAAGATTAAAATTTCCAAAATGAAAGTAAGAAAAATAACAGGGAATGATTCAGAGAGATAAAAGTTACTCATCTGAATAAGTAACAAATACATGGAACAGTGATTGTTTCTTACATTTTTAAATTGGGAACTGTATAAGAGTTTTGATCTATGGTATGCATGATAAATGGATGGGACAGCTAGCTTTGTAACACATTTAAAATACTTAATACTCTGGACTTACTAGGTTTTCAAAAGAAATAATGTAGAAATGCTCCTGTGACTAATAACTGAGGGTGGATCCCAAAGAAAACAATCTGGTTTTATTTCTCAAATCACTGAAGAAACGAGTTAAAAATTAAAGTTACAATCATGCAATCATGAAGAAGCTGTAGTGATTTAAGATATAGCCAGCCTTGACTTGCTACCACCCCTTGCTGGCGGGTTATTTTCCATATAAGACTGATGCTACATACGACATTTCGATGCTTCCACTTCACTTCAATACAAACTCCTTTGGGTTTTTCAAACCACCTTCAGCAGTTAAGGTTCAGTCAAGGACCAGTAACAGCTGGAGCAATAACTCATTAAAGCAAAACATCTGGATCTAACTCATGTCATAACGTTTGAAACATCCCTATTCTTTTCCCACTCTAACTTTTAACGTTTCCTGCAGTGAAAGGAGTGTGCTGTCTCCCAATTTTGCTCACTGCCTCCCAGTGTTTCTCAAAATATTAGTTTTTGCCAATTTCACATATTGACTGTTCAAGTAAAAGTGTCAATTACCCATAAATATAATGAAAATAGAAAGCTCAAAAGAGAAGAGAAAAGAGAAAAGCTGCAGCATTCGGAGACAATGTACACAGGAAAGGTGACACTCAAATCAATAGAAGTCATGTCTTTGGATCCTTCTGCTTATGGATCTACCTGCAAATTAACATATATCAGTCTGCTACAACTCTTCCATAAATCCTATAAGTTAACTTAGTCCCTTTAAGCTGTCTTTGGAAAAACAATGAAAAAAAGGTAGCCATGTAGAGAAAGGCAATCAGTGCTAATGAATGGGGGCCATTCTGTACATCATAAAACTCAGAATTGTGAATCACTTTGTCAGCGGAATGGTAGGGTGGAGATGAGCCAAAGGATTCCAGAGGGCTCCGCAGTATCCAGTGCCAGGGCATAAAAATATTCCAGTTTCATTTTCCATAGCAGCCATAAACATTGGAAGGGCAGATTTTACATATGTTACTGTTCTGCTCTTTGTCTAATAAAAATGGAAGAGTTGAGCTTTATGTGGGCAGAATGGATTTCACCAAGTACACCTAAAATAAATGAATGCCATTTTTTTTCCTGCTATACTATTTCATTTTAAAATACAAAACAGAGAAAGCAAGCCATGAATGAGCTCAGATGAAATAACCTCTTCCTGCTTCTACAGTTCATTGTCATCGGTTCTTGCTCTTCAGTGAAAGCCTACAAGAAGTCTGCCAAAAACCTTACCACAAACCTGCCTGAAAATGCAAACTTCTCTTGCCAGACACAGCATGGCTACTGTACTCTTCAACAGCATTCACAGCGAGTACTGACTAATTCTCTTTCTTCTGCTTGGCGTCAGGGAAAGCATAACCTTAGGATTTTGTCCCTTTAATACACAGACATGCATAAAGGCATACACTGAACTACAGAGGCAGAACAGCATAATGTCTGCACAGCTACTAATCCTCCCGGTACACGCTCAAAATGAATTAATGATAAATTTGGGAATGAGTTAGGGATGAAAAAACTCCTCATTATTGCCATTATATTTTACAGGTAAATATAAGAAGAATTTGCAAAATGCATTAAAAAAGAAAAAAACTAGGAAAAAAAAAAAAACAGTGTATCATGATGTGGTTGGGAATTAGACTGGGAGAAGACAACGTTAAATAACTTGAGAGAATACTAGTCTTGGAAGAAATATAGCTGCTTTTCTCCATCACAGAGGATAATGCATTTGGTTTGTTTTCAGTACTTCCTGGCTCAATGTGCATGCATACACATGAAAGAAAAAAAAAATTTATTTTCTCTTGTTGATGGATACTTATTGGAAGATTTACAAGTATATTGTGCTTTTTGAATGAATTCAGATGAAAAAAAAGAGTCAAAGTTAAAATAATACATAAAACTAAGGAAACATGCATTTTTATTATTAGTGTGTCTTTCCCTATACTGTATTTTATTTTTGCTGTTATGCATTTTTCCACCCGTTACTACCATATTATTCCGTTGCATGCTTAGCCACCAACAAATCCCTCTCCTCAAGAAATGAATCTGTAATAAATCCCCTCATTTTGAAACACAAAAGATTCTGGTTTTTCCAAATGATTTAAGTTTTTTTAAAACATGACCACAGAAAACACCAGTACTTACATTACTTATTTGTAATGATCCTATTCATGCTCTTACTTCTGACTGCTATTCTTTACTTTAGTAATAGCATGAATGTTGCTGTGTTTCTTTCACTTGTTAGAAAATAATACCATCCCTATTAATGACAAAGGAAAACTTCCCCACCTTCAGTTGATTACTGCTTAAGTAAATTATCCATGTGTCCTGAAGGCAGATTTAATTTAGATCTTACTAGGCAGAGGAGGGAAAAAGTATGCTTAATCTGAAAAGCAGTTACTAGTCAAATTCCTGAATTTTTAGAAAATTCTTACATACAATAGCTTGCTAGTTTTAACTCCTAGAAAATGCACTTGATTGGCCTAAAGATTCCTGGGCAGCATGAAGCGCTTTGGGTCACCCCATGGTCTCTTAACATTGATAATGTCTCTGAAATGATTCTGTTACACTGTGAAAACATTATGAGCAAGAAGGATTAAATACTGGCACAGAAAACTCAGTTTCTGGTAGCCAAAGTTTACTGAGTCTTAAAATTCTTTTATGTTCTATTAAAATTATTTTTAGCCAAAAGACTCAAACCTGTATGCAAACTACAGCACGGTTTCAGAGAACAGCTGGCAACTAGCTTCAGCATAATCAGAAGAAACACTTCTGCTATTTCAAAATTTCAGCCACATATATTAACTGCAATGGAGTATAACACATATTTTGGTAGACAGATAGTTCAATAAGCAATCATTGCTCTGCCATCAAGTAATGACTTTGAAGAAAGTTCTGGACCCCAAGCTTAACTGCTAAGCAGTTGGAAAAAACTTTCTTTTCCTGAATGTTTCAATAGAGAAAAAAAGCGATGGGAGAAACATCTTAGTTGGAATCAGTGAACTTGCCAGAATTCAGATAATCCCTGAAATTGAAAAATTATCCCCCCAAATTGCAAATTCATTCAGAAAAAAAACCTGTCTAGTATTTTCTATATGACTCTATTGCCAGGAACAAGTTCCAGGAGAAAACTGCCAGTAAACTCTTTTCTACCTACTTTTCCAGGCCTACAAGGCCATGTGTTTATTTCTTCATCCATCCAAAGCAGCTTTTTCAACCTATTCTCTCTCCCTGGACTGCTGAGGGAAGGGGAGCGAGAGAGCAACTGAGTGGGCATCTGGCAACCAGCCAAAGTCAATCCACCCCATACGGTCACCTAAGCGACAGGCTAAAGAAAAAAACGAGCTCTGTACTGTAACAGTGTTTTTATGATTCTGATTGTAGGTTGATACTGAAATTACTGATGGTGGTATTACCAATGCACTAAAAACATCAGCCTCACACTGCACATCACGCCACTCTATACAGCCAGGCACAGCCCTGCTCTAAGTCGCCCAGTGCCTTTGTTTCAAACACTTCCTTAGAACTTGGCCCATGGTACCTTCACTCAGCAGTGTGAAGACTAGGGAAAGAACATTTCTTTTTCCTTTCCTTGGATCAGCAGCAGTCCTCTTCTTCCCTAGCAAACTAATGGAGAACAGGAGACCTAGTATGTGACCGAACCTAACATGGGCATATGGGTATAGGGAAAAAGGTATTCCTGCATCACTGTGAAGCCACTCTACACCTAAAGCCTTTCTGGGTCAGGTTTCAGCCTTCCCCCAAAACAAAACGGCAGACACAGGTTCCTACTGGTCCACTGTCCAAAACAGTTCAATTTACTGCAACTTTTAGAGCAATCATATTTTCATATTATTGTTAGGAAGGCTTGAATAATGTCACCCATCCCTACTAGCTGGCTCTCTGGTAATAGGTAACACAAGAGACCAACCAACCTAACATAGAAAACACTACCATAAAAATACAGCTGTACAAATATTCCAGCACCCAAAATGAAAAAGAGGTTTTGATTCTATGATTTTTGCTCCCCACATGATATCTAGCAGTATAGGAAAGATTCAGAGTTGTTAATGGAACTTTTTACTGTACCTATTCAATACAGGTAGATAATTTAATACATTCCAAGACACATTGTTAAAGCGTGAATCTTAGACTAACACAGAGCTAATAACAAACTGCTGTAGTTAATCCTGTTTCTTGTGAAAGGTTTTATTCTTCATGTAAGCAAAATTCTTCCAGAGATTTCTCAGCACACACAAGTGTTAACCTCCTTACAGGTGACAGGATATTCTCTCCTCAACTGTGAGATATCATGCATGTTCCCTCTGAGACAGCTTAACTTGCCAGAAGAGAGGTCACGTACAGTGCTCTGCTACGTTTGGTAGAAGCCTGGCAATGCCAGTGGGGATCACTGCTCAGCTATCAGGAAATAGAAGAACAACAACTGCAATTAATACTTACTAGGAACATATTACTTCCTCTCCTCTTAGCTGGCTAAAATCTGACGCTTTTCTGATTCAGAATTGAAAAAAAACTGAGTACAGTTCCTGTAAAATGTATAATGTTTTCTTTCTGTGAACTGAAAGTCAAAGTCTGTAACAGCAGTAGGGGCATTTAGAGTAACATCATATAAAATACATACATGTTAAAACCTGGATTACTGACTATTGTAATGTAAAATAAAACACCATCTGAAACAGAGGAGGTATCTTAATACCAAGTGTGCGTATACTGAAACTAAGTCTCATCACAGACGTCTCCTATACAGTCATTAAGTAGATAAGGGTCCAAACACTTTTCCCAACTACAGATAATACCAAAAGACAGTAGACAAGTACAGTTATAAACAGAACAGGAACCAACCCTCTTAAATCTGTTAATATTCTTTCTCCTTGTATTAATTCCATTTTATATGGCTAAAGCCTCAGTAAATCGATATCCCTCTCCTGGACCAGATGTGGTTCTAGAAGAAATGGAAAGGATAAACAGAAGGGGGAAACAGAACCATTTCATCTAAATCCTAAATGAATGACAGCGTATCAGTTTCACTGTAGTCCAGATTGCCATTTATTATGCACCAACAATCAGGAAGACTTTGAAGAATCCCAAATAAAATTCTCCAGGGCACATAATGATGAATGATGCTTAAGTATTTTGCAAAGCAAACTTTTAAGTATTTCAGAGACAAACAAGCTTGCTTTAAAGAGTTCACCTGGGTTCCAGAAACATTCTGCTGATGCGCAACAGAGCTCCATGAAAATTTATTTCCCTTCTCATCCCACTATTTCTAGGTGAGTTAACTTGGTCATTATATCACCATATGCTTCTACGCTCTGACTAACCACTTCTACTACCCTGTAGTGTGGATATACCTCTGAGGTTGCACTTTTCATCTTTGGATTTTAAAAATATACTACATAGGTAGGTAAATATAACATCATTTGACAAAGGGAGAAACAGAGCTGTACAAGATAAGGCTATAGGTCAGAGGAATATGTACACTTCTCCAAGTGTCAAAAGCACATCCATAGATAGTCTACCATCACCTTGTCATCACTGGGTTAAGAGGGGCCGAGACTTACAGAAAAATTGCTTATTTCCCTATTCACTGCTGAGACCACATTTTCAAGAAGCATAATGATTCTAATCCATGTGAAATATTTAACATGACTTGAAAGACTGATTTGTAATAATTTATAATGTAGCGCACACGAGCTGACTACTGACTGTTACAGCACAGCTACATTTGGTTTTCGGAATACCTACAATAGGCTTGTGAAGATTTATTTGACTGTAAGGGTTGCTAGAGAGCTAGCAAAAAGGCAGCCCAGCATCTCTATATAACCTCCTGGTAAACACGGCAGGAGTCATTAAAAAGAATGCCAAGCTGTTAAACCGTGAAGATGCTACTTTGGCTCCAATTCAAAATTACATACTTGCTTTCCCAGTACTGGGAACAGACAGACCAAAAGAACATAAAACAATTTAAAAGCGATCCTTACAAAGGAGGTGGTTTTTAAGGGCTCTTCATTGCCGACAGTCCTAGGCACTGAAGATGCAGTCAGGGCATATGCTTCCAGCAGAAGAGAAAGCCTTAGAAATATTTACAGATAAACCACAAATTAGAACTGAAGGTTAAAAATTACCATCTAGGTTACTACAGCACCATAGGAGTAAGGACATGTAATCCTTTTCAAAAAATTGCTAGATATTTCTTCCAGGTGGAATTACCGTGTTTTGGATTTTCCCCCCTCATTTCTCTCAGTTTTGGGCTGGGTTTTTTAGCTTTTGTTTGTTGCTTTTTTTAAGACACCTCCACACACACACACTTCACTCTTTCTACCCATGAAAGTACAGTGCAGGTTTTAAAACCTAAACAAGCATTGGTGTTTTTATCTCTACATTCCCCCCAAAATACTGTCAGCTCTCTGCAGTCATCCTAGTTTGAACTCATTTGTTTTGAACACCAGCAGGCAGAGATTACAGAGCATACCAGAAGAGGTCACACTAAGCAGTTTACTGAATGGCAATGATACTTCTCTATTGCTAGTGCATATATCTTGTTAGATATGCCAAAAACTGCATTTCTCTCATCAATTAAGTACATTCTCCAATAAATTAGCACATTGATGTCCTTCTCAGTCATTTTCAAATAATAAATTCATAACACATAGAATAAATTGTTCTTCCCTCCCTCCCCGCCCATCCCCCGTCCCCCCTCCCCCACTTGCATTTTGGAGTATCATATTCTCAACTGTTTCAATTACTTTTAGTATTCTCATACTTTTGGTATCCCAGACACTCCAATCCTGCCTTTGACACAGAGTAATCCCCAATCTTGTGTCACTCTGAAGTATCCTTAGAAAAAATACTACTTGTGATGCTAAGTTTGTTAATCAAAAACATTGACTAATACTAGATTCAAGTGCAACTATTGAGGAACTCCAATATACTCCTGATCTTACAGTTCGTATTTCAGCTGTATTTGTTTTCAGTTCATTATCAAATTCTTTACCATACCTTTTGTGTCCTAATTTCCCATTTAACTTGCAATTTTCCATCTAGCACTCCAGTAAATAATTTCATGCAGGCCTAAAAAGGCAATCTGTTGAATTTATTTCTAGAAAGTCAGCTAGCAAAATATCCAGCCAGTCTTGAAGAACCTACTGCTGACAGTGTGGTGCACATTTTACCCAATTTTCTATTTATGTTTATATATTTATCCCTTAGAAACTCATTTTTAATTCTTGCATGCTACTAAGGTCAAATAGGTTACTTCTTTCAGCTACTTTTCTTCCTTAAAACATTATTTATCAGCATTCAAAAATGTTACTGAATACCCCAAATTCTGCAATGTTACGATTCCTAAAGAATGTTTCATTGATTAAAACTCTTCTGTGCCTTGTCCCTTGCTGTTTCTGTACTGTTAAAATGAGATTTATCAAAATCAGGCATTAACGATTGACCACAGCTCCTGACCGAGAGAACCCGCAGTAACTGAGCCTGGTCAGTCAGTGCATGGAAGACTGCAGTGGGAAGTGGCAAAGTGGAAAAATAAAAATCCCCACAAATGCAGAAGCACAAAGGTCGACCTGTTTAAAGGGGTGAGTTCAAAGACAAGGGAGAAGGAGTAACAGTGCTGCAAGTTCACCATCCCTGACAGTAGGGATTTTGGAGATCTGATAATTATACGTCCCACCATAGTTTAATAATTTATTAGCTTATTAAATTTTGATTTTTGAAATATATTCATTATTAATTAAGCAGCACTTATGTAAGACGTTTTAGCACAATTTTCTCAGTATACTCTTGAAAAAAGAGACACTATTTAACAATCAATAACTCCCCTTCAGAGGAATATAATATATAATTCAGTTATTTTTACTCTTTCACAAACAGAACACTAGAAAATTACTATAATTGAATTAATCGCAAAATTAAAACAGGTCTGCTTTTCTAAGACTACACAATTGTAGCATTGGCAGTGATTACACTTTTTTTGTCTTTAATTATTATTCACGTTTTAATTTTCCTTTTTAAATTCATAAGTCACATTTAATAAAGTGGAGCTGGGTACGTAACAACAGCCTGAGAGCAGGAAAATAAATTGTATCATAGGTTATAAACTATATATCACTCTTGTACACTGTTCCTTTGGTTTAGACCCAGTCTGTGGGAGAACAAGAGCTGGAAAGGTGCATGGAAATTAAACATCATACCAGGCCACCGATCTGCTTTCCCAAAGCAGCACGTTCTGCCCCAAATATACCAGTTCTTATTCTAACATAACAAAAAAAGTGAAATAGATTGCTATGATTTTTTTAACAGTCAGATTAAATATTAAACCTTTTAAACCCAGGACTCCTTAAAAGTAATTCGGACTTACATGAAGTTTAATCGTTGCTCATGTCTGAAATGCAAAATTATCTATACTTCAATAGTAACACAGAAGTTCCTAAAGTCAGTATAAATTCAGTATACATTATCAAATAATAAATTGTATTGTGCACTCAGACACTCACTGGGGTAAAATATGAACAACACGAAAAGTAATTTAGATTTTACCTTAAAACCCAAGCAGAATATAGCAGCCACTTTGCACTACATTAGCACATTTTACCAACAGATTAGCACAGAAGTTGAGAACAGCTCTTTGCTGTCAGATACTGCCAAGAAGCAGCGAAAGTCAAAAAACTTGAACTCCTTAATTGATAGCTAAGCCTTTAAAAGAGAAACATATCCATGAGCTTCCCATTTTAAAACAAAAATTGCAACTGAATTTAACCTGCTTATGTCCACAGAGTAGAAATGGCTGTCTTTGACCTACTCAATCTTACAGAAGATAATCTTACTACATACACAAACACACATACTCTCTCTCTTTCCAGCAAGCAGGTGCTGAAGAGAAGATGCTTCATCCAACAGATCAACTTGGTCACAAATTTTCAAAACCTGAGAATTTTAGTAACTTTGGAAAGAAAAGGGGCTGTGCACAAGTTTTCTTTGGAGATTGTTTCATCTATTAGTATCCTTCTGAGAAGCAGCACGTTCTCAGAAAATCAGACAACCAACTTAGCATGACAGGGAGCATATGAAGGACTTTCTGCAACCAACACCTGCCAGTTTTAGTAGCTTTTCGGGGAACAAACTAAGCACTTATAAAAACAGAAGCTGTGACTATCATACTTCTAATTTTATACATATAGGAACAGAATACTGTTCCAAAAGCAAATTAAATCCATACATCAAAAGGAGCATTTTGATATGCTTATTTTATTAGCTAACTGCCAGAAATCTGACAAGAATTCTTCAGAAGAAAAGTTATTAAAATAGATCCTAGCAAGTAGATATATTAATTAAATTGCAAATAAGAATTATTTAGTTATAAATTAACAACACGTGTTTTGAAAAATTATCTATGCATGAAATAGTGAAACTTCTTTATTTCTAGTACAATGAAACTGAATTAATATTGCCTGGTTACAACAGCTATAAGCCCGTAAGAGCTACCTTCTAAAGGTATATGACTGCACTGTTCTTGCACTCCTTGAATCTTAGTAATTTTTTTTAACAGTTCCTCAAAAAAATAAAATAAATTCAGTATAGCTACTTAAAACCTCAATTTCTAGTTAAAAAGAGTAAAGTCACCATCAAAATAGGAGGCTGCCTCTCTGGTTATCACATGCTATATTGCCATATAGGTTCAACACACACAATATTCTTATTGAGCAAAGAAGCTCATGACAAAGTTTATGTAAAATTTTGAATATGTTTAAATGTTAATACATTTTAATATATTTTAAATTTCAATTGCTATATCAAGACTACACAAAGTTAGAATCACAGACAAGATCCCAATAACTTTTTTCCTCATCTCCGCCATAACAAATATTATTTTGATATGTAAACCATGAGTAGGGAAAGAAATTCTATTTTATCCGTAAATCTTAACAGTTGGATTAATCATTCTTCATTAAAACATAGCAGGTGCAAAAATATTGTTACTGTTTAATGAGACCACACCAAATGAGAAGGTGAATAAATCAAATTGTTTCATAAATTTAAAGTATGGTGATCTTATTCATCAATCTGATTGCGAAGTCCTACAGAACAAATACACTGAAGTGTTTCTATTAAACATCACACTTATAAGGACATTCTCAATCCTTTCCAAATACTCCCTTCAGCCTTTGGCACATATGCTTGGTATGCTGGGCAAGAATTAAGATACTGAAGATTATCATTATTAGCTCATTTTTTCTGCGTACTGTCTACTCACCGTGGCAGTCTATACTATGTTATAAAAAAAGTCAGCAGAGGTAGTAGAGAAGGTAGCCCTTCCTGTTCTCTGCACTCCCTAGTCAGCTGGAGGATGACAGTCAGAAGACTTGATTTCCACATGCATCTTCTGTAAAGTAGCTGCGGAGTGAATGGAAACAACCCATGTCTGAACAGACAGCTAAAATATAATAATGTAAATTTTATTAATTATTTTTATTAATTATAGGGAGTTAAACCAGTATTTTTTCTAGCTCTGGAACAACTTCAGTCACAGCTGGATCAGTTTAATTCAAGAAAACTTGAAATCAAGTGTTTAGGTAGTTTTAATTTGAGCAAAACTAAGCAGTTAACTCCTTGATTAAAAACGTAACTGAAAAATAAAAGTAAGTAAAAGAAAATCTTTAGGATTATTGTTTTAGACATAACCCTTAGCAGTCATCCACTGAACTACAGCTTTGAAAAAAACCCTGTAAGCTATTTATTACCTCTGCATGAACAAGGATGATGCCATGTCTTCTAACAAACCAATGTCAAATTTAAATATGTAATGTTTTGCTAATTCTTTCAAGTCAACCATAGCAAAAACGTCACTGATTTTGACAATGGGTTTAATCTCACAAAGTACCCTTTTAGCAACTTTTGTTAGCAGCATCCTAGACTCAAAAGTAAAACATTCAACTGGAGGGAACCCCTCAGACAGCTGAATAGTAACCTTATTTACCAATTTTGAAGTTGAACATATTCATCTGTCTGGCAAAGCATCGTAGGCAGTACATCAGCCAAGAACATTAGTACAACTTGAGACCAGTTCTGCCTATCAGGCGTTTTGACTGCAAGCAAGGCGGTTTCTGAACTTAGAGCGCTTCTCCCTAAAGCCTCTTGCAAGATTGGCTTCAATATCTTGGTTTCCATAGGAATAGACAGATCTATCAACTGGCATGCAGTCAAAGAACACAATAGAGAAGACAACAGACCAGTGCTGTAAAAGCCAAGGTAAAACTGTTTCCCAGCATAAGTTGAAGGAAAATAGGTGTTTGCATCTTAGAGCCTTTGACCTCATTTATCCATGGTCTGTACATGGTGTTTCTGTGTAGTGTTCTCAGCTCTTCTGCTCTAAATTTTATGATCTACCTACAGAAATTAGTGGCTTTCCTGCAAAAACCACTTCAAGGATGAAAATGCAATTAGCATTCTCATTTCCAGTTGATCTCTTCTACTGTTACTGGACTTGTTTTCTTGTAGTGTTCTTTTGAAGTCATTCAGGCAGAAGTACCCACAACACACAATCTCTGGGGATTCACAAGAAAACCTGAGACACATCAGCCACATTTACAGGATCACTGCCCACCTCTTCATAAAGAATCAAAGACTAAGTTGTCAAGAAATATTGTATTTCAAAAAATACTATGATTTGAAAGATTTGGCAGCAAGTACTGACCCTCTCCTCCCCAAAAATACAAATACTAGAAAATATTTACTACATTCATTTTCTTCACTTTAACAGCTTTAAGTTGAAGAGTCTTAAACTAAGAGTAGTGTTAAAAAATGAAGAAAATACCTCTCTGAAATATATATCTTTCTTTTGAAAAATGGCATTTTCATATAGTCACATTCTTCTCAAATCCTAGTAAAGTTTGGATTTATGTCCATATTTATAATGTTCTTTCCATTTTTATTAATTACCTATATACTTCACATACCCAATATTCTGCTCCACGGCTCTTATTGCTTAGTTATAACATACATTACCTAATGCCTCCTAAGGTTCCCACCTCTTTTCCAGAAACATAACACAAGTTAGGATGGTTTTAGCAATAAATTAAAAAACCCTCCATAATCTTCTTACACACAGAAATTTTTAAATTGTATAAGCTCATACTTTAAGAGGACAAACCTACATTTTAGACAGACTTCATATGATTTTCCATTATTCTAGATACGTTTCTATGCCATGTCCAGATTTCTATTTAAAAATCTAATAAAAATATTATAAAGAACAGTATTACCCATGATAGAATTCAACCTAAAGACCAAGTTCTCAGTGACAGCTACAAGTCCAGTCAAAGTTCTCACTTTTTACCACAATTTTGTGCAGTAATGTTTCATTCTGGAAGTAAAGTAATTGCCATTGCTACTTAGCATTGCTCTGACCAGTACAGTGTCACTACTGCCTTGTATTTCTTAATTGCACACCTCTAAGGACTTGTGTATGTGATGTCCTTACAGACTCCTCGAAGGAACATTGCTTGCAAAATGAAAACTTCTCATATATACTTATTGTTGAGCCTATATTCCCAGAATTTTTTGTTATGACTTTAGCTGCTGGTTTATTTGAAAATAAATTCATGTCTTTTAATTGATTTAAGTATATTTCAAACATCTTAAGTCCTATAACAAGCCATTGTGTGAAATAATGACAAAGCTACATACCAAATTCTATTTTATGAGAAAAATTCGCCAGCCACAGTGAAATTTCCAGAACTATTACAGAATTAGACAGACAACCCATAATAAAAATAACCTGCAATAAAGGTAGGTCTGCCCTTACTTTAAATAATTACTGAGATGAGACACTTGAGGCTACTTTTATATAGGGAAATTTTTTATAGCTTCTATAGACACTACAGTGACATTTGAGATCTAAAATGAAGTCAGAATCTACTTATAGTACTGGTAAATAAATCAAAGCCTTAGTAAGCTACTCAGACTACATCCCAGCAGTAGTAAAAGTACTAGATTTATTTATCTTTGTTCAGACTATAGGCAGCTAAAATAATAATTCAAGCTTGGTGTTTCTTAAAGTCTTCCCAAATCTATATGATACTAGCAGAACATTGACAAAACATGTCCTCTGTATATATATATATATTTAAGTTTAAACATTCCCATCAGAAGGCTCAATATATACAGATGATATTCCTAACATAAATTACTTAATATTTCAGTACAAATCGTTCCTCATTAATAAAATTTGTAGCACTCTTCATTAAATAAAAAATGTGTTGCAAAAAAGGGTTCCAAACTGCTCTACAAAGAGACCAAAAATTCGTAATTTTAATAAAAAGTTAAACTAATTTTGTATTTTATGAAATGATGACACGAACTGTCACTTTCCAGGAAACAACAGAATTTGCTTACGTAGTTTATACATATCCATTTTCACTTGAGTGTGATTCACCTAATTCTCTTTAATCAACAATTTAACCAACTGTGTACAGACAAAAAGAGAGACAAATGAAAGATTAGTGCTCCTGGAGTTTGTGGCTGGCCATAAGAACTGAATTTATTTTTCAAACTCCTTCTATAGCAACAGCCTTGCATTCTGAAGACATCCTATCTAGTATACTATTGATTCAAATGACAAGCCTGAGCATCAGATTAAGGATGTGTCAGACACCTGATAGAAGATTCCTGGAGAATTCAGCAGAAAGGTGTCCTGTTTCAAAATGATCTATTGCTGGTACTACATTTATTGAAGCATGTGTGGAAACATTTAACAAAAACCCAATTCACTTAAAATTAGAATAACATTTATAATCACAGAAAATAAATGCCTTCACTTTTTACTACAGAATACCTGGGAAAAGTCACCTCATTCAAACAGAAATCACCAAACAGTTCAGAAAATGAACTAAACCAAACTAGTGATAGTCCTGTTTTAATTTGTCAGTGCCAAATCCAGACACAAACAAGTAAGCAGCCTCTCAGTCCCAACAACAATATTTCCTCTTGTAACCAAAAAAGATCACTTGTGAGGTCAGCTGCAGAGGGGCAATTAATGCAAGAACGATGTTTTATAAAGGACACTCAAACAGGGAGATGCCTTTGCCTGTAAAGCTATTTTTTAAGGTACAGACTTGGCAGCAGACATCAATGTCCTGGGAGAAGAGCTGGGCAAGTCACTTGTGCATCGAGGGATGCCACAATACTAATGCTAAAGGAACAGCAAGAAGTGAAACAAAATGAAATCTATTCAGATATGAACCGTAACACTCAAAGTACAGTTTACAAGTTTACAAAGAATCCCAGTTTTAAAATGCAACCATTGATTTTCAAATTCAAATGCTGGAGAATTTTTCACCTCTCCTTTGAATAAAACAAAATGAGAGAGAGGGGACAGCCATTTGATAACACTATGTAAAAGAGACCTAGCAGTTGAAAACCACGATAACTAAGTCAACTGAAAACAGCCAAACATCAAGCAACATGCAGTAACGCCCTGTAGAAAAAGCACTGCTTGTATCTGTACAAAGCACTTGCTTTTGCTGGGCAAAATTTTGCCTAACTATCCTAAAGCATGGCTCCATCCTGTTCCATTCTAGTCCATCTTCCCAACAAAATACCTGAGTTCAAGTTATGCACCAGTATTTTTTTTTCCAGCCTTATGCAGTCACTTAAGATGTTTTTTTTAAGGACACGACTACTTTATCTTCTCATTCTTTTAACTGACTTTCTTCATAAACTATTATGATTTATTTTATTTGTTGATATCAGACTGAAAAATTATCGCCACAGAAGAGAACTGAGAAAAGATCTGAAAAAGTAACAATGGGCAACTCATCAGCCGAGATACTCTTCTAAAGTTTACTCAGAAAATTACAACCGTGAATTTGATAGGTGAAAATAAAGTAATTCTATCAGCTGGCTGTACAGATATTTAAGATATCATTCCATATGCTATTCAGAATTAGTTCCTTTTCACTGGGAAATACTATACAAGCAGTGCTGTTCTATGTTCTGCCACCAAGGCTTGCACTTCATTTATATTTTCAAAATCTTTTAGAAAATCACTGCAGTTGGAGACATTTATTTTCTTATTATTTTTAATGAAATCTGAAACGCTTGAGATCAAGACAGATCAACAGAGACACTAGTATGATAATACAATATATGTTTTGGGCCTGACAATATCCTCTTAGGCAGTCTCGATCATGAAAGCTTATTTCAAGCATGGGAAACATGGTAAAAGAAGATATAAAGCCAAATGGTGGAAGGGAGGAGAGTTAACAGAGCGAGAAGCAGAGCAGAGATGTGGAGAAGAGAAATTAGATCATGGTTGAAAATGAGAGAGAATAGTGTGTACAATGAAAATAAGTCAATTAGGTTAATAAAAATAGCTGTGACATTGTTGGAGGAGAAGAGAAAGAAAACAGCACCAATAGTGATGTTCTAGCTAGACTAAGAAGAGGAGAAAATGGAGAAACCACAGATCATTGCCATGTCAAGGAAATTGTCTGGGGGTAAAAAAAAAAAAGGGCAAGGATTTTAATAGCAAGTACTATGTAAAGCTCTAGAAATTTAGATCTGAATAATGACACGCTTGTTCTCACAATGAATAAACATAAAGCAGGAACTTGAAGAAAATGTTTTCAGAAGAATGGTCAGATTTTTAGTAAGCTAAAAATACAATTTAAAAATCTTAAAGTAATAAATGGGACAGGGCTTATTTTATTACCAGGATTTTTATCACAGTGCTTCTGTAGCACAGACTACAACAGAGTGTAGAAACACTGGGTCAGCTTCATGGGTATTGTGGATACTGGAGCCAACCTGG
Organism: Rissa tridactyla; assembly: GCF_028500815.1. NCBI lineage: Eukaryota > Metazoa > Chordata > Aves > Charadriiformes > Laridae > Rissa > Rissa tridactyla. The sequence continues at coordinate 66,572,608 of NC_071467.1, read as the reverse complement.
CCACAGCAGCTTGTAGCTCAGCAATCTCAGCTATCTTCACCACAATTAAATCTGCAAGGGCAGGCCGTTATCTCAATTCTTCATCTGTCTTCCTATAGCTTACACCAGAAGGTTAAGTGTGATTAAATCAGATTATACAGACTCAAAACCAAATACCAGGGATCATAAAGTGAGAGTTGGGGAAGTAGTGAAACAAAACATACAGGGAAAGATGTGGCAGGAGAACTGGATTATGAGAAAAGTTAGAAGTTTAGTTCTGTTAAAGCCTAGACTAGAAATGACAGAGGTACAATACGTGTAAGATAACTAATCACAAAAGCAAAATTATTCAAGACCCACAAATCCAGACTCGCACACAAAGATGGGTCTTTGAGAGCATGGCAGTCAACCTGAAAGGGGAAAAAAGCCACAATTTCTGACATGTTACCCATTGAAGCATGATAACAGATAATACTTCTGAAATACTTAGAGCATTGTACTAACCTACAAAGATAAAACTGAGATTAAGGATGGTTTGCCAGCATTTACAGCAGACCACCAGTAAATACGCTGTCACGAGTCCAAAAGGCCATCAATAAGTGGTGTAGAAGAGAGATGAGTGCAGGGGAATCAATCCAAACTGAAACACCAATAGTAAAATCACTCGTATAGAATAAAAGATCAAACCCAGAAAAAAAATCTATGAGATTTTAAAAAAATCTAGAAGCTTATAAAAAAGAAGAAAAATATAAAATTGCCTTTTTTAAAATAAGCCAAAGCAATATAATGGGCTTCCACCCCCTAAAAACTGCTATTTCAAGGTCATCAGCAGTTAAGGATGCCAGCTCCTTGTAAGAGATGGCCAGTTATATAAAGGATAACTCTGGGCAAGTACTATAGATCTCAGCAAAAATATGTTACATAGAGAAAGGAGATACTGGTACGGTTACAGTTAAGACTTGCTTTGAAAAGAGTAACAAAATAACGTAACAATTAAAGAAATCACTATTAGTAATTTTATAAACAAACAAATCCTCCTTTAAAATCTAATCCTATTGTTTATTCTGATAAAGTAAATATTAGTATCATAAACCTTCTGAGACATTAATCTGAAAAAAATTATTTGTTCTACTAGCATAATGGCTCTTCCCTTGGATTTATCTTCTTTAGAACATCGCAAATCTTTCTTCAAGAGACAGGCAGAGAGCAAGGGATCAAAAGCAACAACTGTAAGAAAATACAGACAAAATTCATCTGACAATGCTACCATCCAATGCAGGACTGGATCATAGTACTTATTCTACTTCCAGCAACATTGAAACAAGTGGTTATATCTCAAAAAACATATTGGTACTATCAGACTGCCAAATCTTTAAACAAAATATTAAAACAAAATATTCAGTCTCTTTATAGCTTCTGCTAAGTGATTCCCTCCTTTAGTGGATATTTTCCTCTCTTATGTCATGATCTTTTGCATTTATATTCCTAATCTGAAAAGTTACCTGGCTTTTTCTCAAGACACAGAACCAGTCTGATTTGGTATCACACAAATTCTGTCTGTCTGTGTGTGTGCACGTGTGTGTGTGAGAGAGAGAGAGAGATACACGGGGAGCACACAGCACAGATCCTCATTAACTGGAGAGATATATAATTAAACAAGAAGGGGTTAAAGCATATGTTAGGCTATTCTGCTTTTATATCTACTACTTTTTAAAAAGCTTTCATATGTCTTCTTCCTTGTTTCTGAAAGCTAACCATCCCTTCTTCCTTTCAGGAAGGCTGACATTTGACAGCTTAACATAGCTGACAGGGTTACCCAACAGCCCACCCTCCCTATTCTCAATCCAATTAGACCTCTAATCCTCCAGATGAAAGGCCCAACTACTCACGTTCCTCATGACAATGACAGCTATTGATTATTTGTCACTACAGCTAACACCTTCTCTGTCGAGGCCACTCTGACAGAAGCAAACCTACCAAATTAGACAGCACTTTATCTGCCCTGGAGGCCAAATGGCACAACAAGTAAAGGCTAATAAATGGTATAAAAATGAACAAATCATAACATTATGACAGGTTGATCGTTGCCAGCAGCTTCACAGCTCAAGCTTGATGCTCCGTTAGACCTGTTCCTTCTCTTTTCTCTTCCACTCGTGCTCCAACTTTGACTGAATTAAAGGCCAGAACAATTAAGGCATTTGACCAGCAAAGATAAGCTAGGATAGAAGTATCATCAAGGGACACAAATGTCAATAGCAGACTACCGTTTGTCAATAAAAACATTCCAGAGATGCAAATGCTTATGACTCTGCTCTCCACTAGGCTGTACTGACTCCCTTTGTACAGAGCTCTTCTCAAGCCCAGGCAGAAACTCCCGGAAAATTAACCCTAGAAAACCAAGCTTGATCTGGGAAGCGTTCTTATCAGGCAAGGATTTGCATCATTAAAAAAGGAATCCCAATATGCAGCTACATGACAGAGAGACGTTATTGTTGCTACTCCACTTAATAACTACAAAATTTTCCTTTCTTTTTAGTGGAGTGATATAAGCCAGGAATACATCATTTGAATTTATCATTATAAATTTTCTTCAATTGTTTCTCAAGACAAAAAAAAGTCTGTTCCTAGGACAATATGCAGTATCTAGTAACGTAAGACCTCACAAGTCACATCACTCTAAGGCAAACTGAAAAGCAGCCAGAACATTTATTATTTTTATAGTGATGCTATCCAAAAGCATTAACAGCGAGATCAGAGGCACAGACCCTGAGCTGTGGCTGTTTAATGTAACAAATGACAGGAAGAGAACTGTCTTAAAAAAACCCAAAATAAAACACCACAACCACAGGAACACTGTTAAGATCATGCAATGGCAAGAATAACATGAGTAAAAATACACAAGTTCTTGAAACAGTTAAAAAGCAATTAGTAATGCCCTGCTATAATTAATTAGTTGATTTCTCAACTATGCCAAAAAGAATTTATTTTCCAGCAAGGGATTCCTACGCTTCTGAAATTACTTACTAACAACAAAATATTAAATCAAATCACATTAAAACTTAAATAAAATAAAAGCTTCTTTAGTTAAAGAAGACATAAGACATGAATACCTGCTATTCTGCTTTGGAAAAATCTAGTTTAACCGAGGAAAATGTTCCTGTGCAACATGTAGGCCATACAGATATAGGAAACTACATACAAGTGCAACATAATACTATTTTTAAAAAATCTATATACTATAAAAAGATTCATTCAGTAAAAAAAAATAAATAATCAAATTGTGTAGTATTTGTCCTCAGACTGTTTTATCTTCTTAGGTTTACAAAAGACTCTTGGGGACAAACACATATTAATCGTTTCAATCAGACACAGATGATTAAACTCTTTAAAAGATGGGCATATCAGTTCAGTATTATCACAAAATGTGGATATTTAAATGAATAGTTTGGCAAACTGATCCCTTAAGATTACTATCGCTCAAAGGAAAACTGAACCTACAGGACATTTAGGTAAGTTGGGTCTCACAAAACTCAAGCAAACTGGTAAAAATACCGAAAAGTTGAAATTGTAGATAATATTTATAGGAATAAATTTACATTATTACTATACTGCTCTAAAATGTGCTCCAAATATAATAAATCACTGCAAAGAGGAGACAAAGATTTTCATTTTCAAATAATGAATTGTACCATTTAATAGATATGTTTTTGTTTGCAGGGAAAAAAAAACAGGAATGGTTTTAATACCATTCTGTCCTTCCCAAACCCAGCTGAGTTCTGAACTCCCAGCCTGGAATGCCACCCACAGTCCCCGCTTCCTGCGCCGAAAAAGACCCCTATCAGCACTCCACACCGGGGAGACCTGAGTAAACTCATTTCAAACTCTTGGTCACACAAAGACATTTATGCCTACAGTGGCAACAGTCTGTCCACAGTGTTCTTGGGAGCTGTTCGGGTTTTCCAGCATGAAAAATTTCCTTACTGCTTATGTTATAAACCTCCTACTTATCCTACGTTATATTCACTGCTATGGTCTGTTCTTATTTAGCCGATCCTCATTCTTTTTAATGCATACCTTGTTTACATAGGAAAGGAATACATATCACTCTCCCAATTTGGTTTTACCTAGTTCAGTAAAAGTATTCTCATTGGGATTTTTTTCCCCCTTTTATTATTTTAAGACCTTTTTTTTTTTTTAAAAAAAACATCTTTACCTATGATGGCTAATAAAACAGTGTTATACTAGAGGACTAGCTGGTGCCCAGCAGTGAATACAAATTACTATTCTTCATTTCTAATCATATCAGAAATGTCTTTGTATAAACATTAGACTTATTAACCCAATGAGCTGGCTCCCCCATTACTATTCCCGAGTTTTTTTCTGCAATACTTACTTACAATATTTGGTGTAGATCAGTATTCTTGATAAGTATGAATCTTTTCCATCATTATAGGTCAGAATAAGAAATCATAGACCACTATGTTTTTCAAGTTCTGTCCCAGGAGACATGCCTCCTTGAGAATCATACCTGAACATCCTGAGCAAGAGTTAACGCATTCACCTTCACAAAAACCTCAGATGTATTTATTCTTTGTTCTACTTTTAAATTAGGTTTGTAACCCTCACAATTAAAACAAAATCCCTTATAATATGGATGCTACAATGATTGCTGCCAGTCATCAACTGCCCCAGGCAACTGGACATTACCACTTCACGTGCATGTAAAAGAGAAGGAACGACACTTGGTCCGTCCCTTTCCACGTAAATATACTCTACTATGTAGTATTTGTCTAAATACGCCACAAGTGCCCCTCCTGCAAATCCTCTCTTCAAACCTCTCCCATCCACCTTCAGCTTCTACTATTCTAAATGGGGAAAAATAGTATTTTGCTATCACGAGTGGAAGCAGACAGAAGCATTCTGTCTATGGCAGGCTATAGAGCAAACCTGTCAGATATTTATAGTATAATGCATTTTAGTGTCTCAGCCAGCTTTATTTGTTCTCTTTCACAACCCAGTCCTATCCAAAGGCAAGGAGAGACACTACATTTTTTGTTTAGCCATGCAATAATTCCTTTGATGCTCAAAAGGACTGCTGCAAAGTAGGTATATTCAGGGAGGTAGTCACAAATTGTAAGCAATATTTCCAAACATGGCTTATAAGAACAGCCAACAATTACTAAAATAATTTAAAAGAATCAATTTTACATGTGCCGCAGCCTACAGACATTCATACCATATTTATCAGCGCAGTCTGTAGAGAGATAGAGTCTGATCTTTAGCTGCTCTGAAATTCTGATCTTGAAGTCAAAAGAGCTACTTTGGCATGTAAATTTTTGTATAACCTTGTCTTAAACTGATCTTATACTAACACAAAAGCAGTGGGAAATCAGATTCAGATGCCTTGGAATCTGCTGTGCAACTGAAACCTGACTTGTAGAACAGTATTTCTAGTTTTCTCTTCTGTAGACAAGACAACTGGCCAGATTTTACCCCACAGTTTGACCGTAGAGACAGATGACCGCTGGATGCCACTTAGTGGCTTAACACTTAATGTGCAACCAACAATGCGCATGTACTTACCTTGTTATAAGGAATGACGAAGTGTGTAAGCTGAAAATACATTGCCTGAAAATACTAGAATCACTTATTTGTCTTGCAAAGTAATGCCCAAATCAAACTCTCCATACCAACAAAACTGTTGTCAAGTTTTTACAGAAAGCTGAAGTACCCACAAGAAGCTGGGGTCCAATTGGCTTCAATTATGCTGCTCTATAATGTTTACTATAACTGACTTGGAAAGCCTTCTCTCTCCTTCACATCTGTGATGCACTAATGACGGAAGATATGGAATTTCTGAAGTTGAACAATATACAAGGCAGTGTTCTGACCATTGTCCTAATAAATATCTAGTGTTGCTTGATTTCTCAGAACACTTTCAGACCAATCATTTCTCTAGCTACATGCAAAAGAGCTTACCTAAGACTGGTCTCCACAAGATGCTTCTATCTTGTATAATTTTTCGTGTACAAACACGTTCCAAATCACTCTGCCCATTTCAGTGGACAAACAGTGAAATTTAAGATGCCCTGGAGCTATGCTGAAATGCTGAGTTTCTTAAGAGAAGACAAATACGTTGATTTCAAGATCACCATTTCATACTTTAACATTTTGCTCACTGATCACTAAATCAAGACAAGTTAATGCAGAGGTAAATGGAAGTACTAATGAAATCTAAAGAACACTCTGTAGCAGAATTAGAGACATAGAAGGATCCTGAAAGAATGCCAGACCTGCTATTTATCACACAAAAAAAAAACCCTTCAAAGGGGTTCCCTTGTCTTCCCTCAACCCAAATGGAAGGCTGCTGAATTCTTATCTAAGATTTTGAGAATATTTTTCATGATGTCAAGGTTCATTTAGGAAGTTCCAGCCCTGCACCGTCTCTGGCTGCTTTATTATTCTTCCTCAGCAGTGACAGCACAACTTTCTGGGGGACCGTACTGTAAACTAGTTCCCTGTAACAATGTGAGTTTTTTCCTCCTGAACTTTTCCTGTAGTTATTTTTAACTATTTCAATTAGGCTTACAGCACAGATCAACAGTAGCATCAGCACAACCAATAGTGAAAAGCATTTGGGAGCATGATGACTTTTGCTAAACAGGCAGAAAACGAATCGTTATTTTGTAGAGTTCGTTTTCTGCCAACTCACTGAACAGTGAGCAGTTCCGCAGTTGCGAAAAGGGGTCAGGGGAAGGCCATGGGCAGGACCAACCCTTTGGTAGCTCGATCGGATTATTTGTAATACATACAAATCACATACAAGGAACTGTGCCTTCTGCCCTTGAGCATCTTCAGGCTGCGTTCACCAGAGAGAACCCTTTGTTCGGGGAAGTAAAGGGAAGATTTGTATGACAGTTATTGTCTGTGGCTTAATTAAACACAGAGGAAACTATAGTCCTGCATGTAAAAAAAATCACCGCTCCTGGCTGGTTGGCCAACATTCCTGTTTGACACCTTGGTTTGTTCAGATTTTTCCCATTTAGTTAAATTGTATGTTCATAAGAAAGTATGACAGAATGAACGTGAAGTCCATTCATACTTCACGAACTCATACACACAGAACTAATATTACTCATTATGAGCTCTCCCTTAAGAGGGAACATCACAAAACACTATCAGCCTAAGAAAAAAAGAACATGAACTGACCACCATCATCTCTGAAAGGCACTGTGTTTACTTATTTTCATGATATAGATTGGGAAAGGAAGTTAGAAGTGCATGTGCAGTTCAAATAACGCCTTATGAATGATTTGAGATTATATGTATGTTTGCTCCAAGGCAAGTTTTATTTAGGAGCTTTTAATACAAACATCTTTTAATTGGACAAGAAATGAGAAATTACATTCCAGTTTTGCATCTCTTGGACTACCTTGACTACTCATCAGATAACACTGGGGAATAAGCTTTCATAAAATATGTGTATAATGACTACCTTCTGTTTCTAATTTTCTGTCATGTCTTATCCTTGCCACAGGCTGTCTCTTCTTACTTCCCTGTTTATTTGCATGATTACTGGAAAGTATACAGGAACAACCATGTTTTCTAGTTTAAGAAAAATTACAATTAAAGAGCATTAAAATACACCCTCCTACTTTACACAGAATTCCTAACTGCATCCTGGATGTGCTGCTATTTATCAATAACTGTGTCAGCAAAGAATTAATATAACCTACAGAATATTTAATGCTTCTAGATAATGAAAGCCACATTTTCCCACTGGGCTGGTATTAATCTTCCTGAAGTGAAAATTAATATCCTCCTGAGAGGTAAGCATCCTGATAGATTATCTTAAAGTGCATATTATTAGCATCCAACAACAAAACTGTTGAATTTTTTCTTCCATCCCTGTTAACACAAAAGGCTGTGCTTGGGGAATTCATAGAGATTGTTACTTCCCCAGAGTAAACAGATTGCTAATAAGTGAGCATCCTCTGTGAAAAATTCTGAAAGAAGCAGGACTGGGGTTTTTTTCCTTATATTAAACTGGAATTACTTAATGGAAGATAAATTAAAAAATCATATACAGGTAATTTGGCTTGGCAGAAACATTTCTGTTCAGAAGTATCGCATGGGTGTTTAAGCAAGTTGCAATTTATGACTAGAAGCAAATTGCTACCAGAATGCTTACAAGTGAAAATGAATGTCTGTAGTTAAATTGCAGTCCCAGTACTCATATCTGTCTCCACATCATGATTATTTCACAATAATCCAAGTTCTACCAGCTTAAACGATCTGTACCCACATAGTAATACAATTCCTCGGTGTGAAATCACTGGCAAATTATGTTAATTATTTTACTTCTGTTGCAATCAGTCACTGTTTCAGCTCCCAGTAAATTACATCCATGTTCATGAAGTCACCACTGTCCTCAAATTCCTATGGCAATCTTCACAGGTGCACTCCTGCATTAATTTGTATCATTTTCTGGTAGGTTTGGGGGGTCTTTTTTATTTGATTGTTTTTTAATTTAAATTTTCTGAAGCTGATTTAACCTCTCTTTTTTTTTTTTTTTTAAGGGTATGCACCCTTTCAAAATTGCTTGGGAGATCTGCCCATTTTAACAAGAGAGACCAAAACATTCTACCTTTATAGTGGAACAGAAGAAAGCCCAAGAAGAAAAAACAGGTGACTTCATTTACATGGACTTCTGCCTACAAACACTGAAATATCTCCATCATAAGGCTGATGAAGGAAAGACAGATACTACAAAAGATGTCAGTGAAGATTCAAAAAAGATGGCTTGCTAAAAAATGCATCCTTGGGTGAGATTCATTTGTCACAATTTAGACATCAACAATATCAAAAACTGACTTAGCTACACAGTACTTTAGGAAGCACCATCTTTACTTTAGGGTGAATGAACTGCACCCTAAAGTGCATTAACTTTAAAAGTGATCTAGATTACTATCTCAGATTTAGATGTTTGCAATGTAAATTTCTACAGTTACTTGAGATTATTCTCACCCCATTGTCTCACATTGCACTGTAGCATATTTTAAATATTTTCCATCAAGAGAAAAAGATATATTTGTTACATTTAAGCAAAGAGTTTTACTTTCTAGCTCCTTATTCATGCTAAGAACCTTTTCCAGACCAACAGATGTGTAAAGCTTAAAAGCTGTAATAAAAAGGATGTCCATCACCAAATAGAAGACTTATTATTAAGAACATAATTATTATAATTAAGCAACCACTCAAAGGTTATCATATCAATGTATAACCATAGCTGTTTTCAAAAAGCATTGCTATTTCAAGTAATATTAACAACTGAGATTTCTGACCCTACCTTATTGAATTCAGGAACTTTCTGCAAAGAAAGGTGTGAGAACACTTACTCTTAATCTGCTATCTAAGAAAGGTGGCTAGGTGGACCAATGAGTAAGGGAATATCCTAACTCTTACTTCCAGAATGACATTAATGAAGTTTGAGACTGAGAGATTACAAGAACCCTTTGCTGAGAAGCTGATACATCTTTCCAGGTAACTATTGCTTTATAGACATGCTCCAGTGACAAAAGCCATTTGGACGAAGTATGGCAAGACAGGGATGACATAATGACTTTGAGTTCTGAGTTTCCCAGTTTCCTCATTAATTGGTAAAGATGACATAGATATTAAAACCACATTAGACAGGGTTATTGAAATATCACATCACCTTCACTTTTTACCTACGTTGAAACCCTTCGAACTGAAAGAACATGGAATAGCATGGGTCAGTCTGTGTAGCTATGCTATCAGAAATATTTTTCATAGAGACTATGAAAAGCATTTATATCAAGTGCAGAAATTTTGATACTGTTAGGATTTCTAATGGGAGAGTCACCATCTTGAATCTAAACACATGAAGGAAGACATTCAGCTTCCCTCTGTTGAAGATGGCTAAATCATTCTTTCTGTATGGCGTTAGGAGAATATCTTCTCACAAACTCTTTGCCTCTGAGACAGTTCTGTGGCTCCCAAATATAGCAGAGACCATTTTTTGTCAAATCAACTGCAAGATTGTTTCAGAGGAACACCTGTAAGGGACATGTAAAGGAAGCCTGTAGAATGATAACCTGAAGAGACTTACATATTCTGGCAACAAACTCTAGCCCTCAGGATGCCTGCTGTGACCTGATGAGTAGTAAGGTGTTCCAAAAGCACTCCCAAGAGACAGCAAAAAAAAATGTCAAAAGTAATTCTAGTACCTAGAGAGGAAGGTTCCTACTCAGGAAACCTAACTTTATTTTACAACCATCTGCTTTAGTTGAGAATATGCGTGTGTAAAAGTGTTTTCTCTTTTCTGCCTCTTCACTGGTTGCATGTAAAGGTCTGTGCATTAATCTTAATCTCTCTCCAAAGAAAATGAAAATTAGGATGCAACTCAAGTGCAATTTGGAATCTGAAATCCCCGAGCACTGTCATTCTGTGACTGCAAATGAAAGGAGATTTAGAAACTCATATAAACCTGTTTTGAAGGAGCGCAGGACAGGGACTGACCGACTCAAAAGCTTGAACACAAAAAAACTATAAAGTGGCCCTGGTAAATATGTAGATTCATGATTCACTAACCTGGCAATAAAACTTTGGAAACAGGTGATCTCGCAGCATTTTTCTTTTTCTGTCTGAAAGTCAACTTTTAGTAATTGTTACTGAGGAATTTTTTTTTTTTTTACTTTGGGGAAACATAAACCAAAAGTATCAGAGAGGAATAGGAAGAGTGCAAAACATCATTTAAACAGCCAAAACTGCATGGAACATGAAGTTGTTCTGAATTTTTATATATTTTGCAGAGGGCATACATGACAGAAATGTAGATCCTAAAGTGTTAAAAAGGAAAGACTGAAGACAAGATTTTACACACATGAAATGTTAATTTTGTAAGCTGACATCAATAGTGAGTAACTGCTCAGAAGGCACAGAATGCAGTTTTACAAGCCAGCTAAGCAGTCAGCCAAAGGCAAAGCAGCTGCAAGGGCTGTTTCCTGACCACTTTTTGCCACCCCAGCACTATGATGGCACAAGCACTTACGTGGCTGTGGGGTGAATCACATCTATCTAGTACATTACACAGTAAGTGTGTGACTGCATAAAATCTTCTGCTAAAACAGCATGAGGTAAAGACAGTACCTTTTTTTTCCAGCTGCACTGTCAACTGAAAACACATCTAAGATGGTCCAAGTATCATATGGTACAAACTGCCCTTTCACGATTGCAGCATGTCATAAATGAACTGAAGAGCACATGCAGTTAAAGGGTATTAGGCCAAGGCAAAATATCTCTTGCCTTGAATAGATGCAATACAAATATCCACAATATAAACATATAGACAAAGATATAAACAATAATTTATATTGTTTTAATATGCTAAAATGTATTTTTAAAACCCAGGGAAAATGTAATTTTTAAAATTAAGTTTTTAATATTATTAAAATGCTAATTTGCCTATCAGGTCATAAAATATGAAGCCTGTATGAACACCAGGCAAGTATAGTATCTTATAGCAATTTTTTAAGTCTCTGACATTGTTACCGTTTCAAAGATAGGTATTTCATAAATATAACATTCTCAGTGAGGTGGTCACTTAGAAATATTAAGTTAACACTGGTACAGTAGAGACAAGGTTATGGTGATGACTGAAATATTTCATCAAGGTGTTGTAGTATGTAACCAAATAGATGAATTAGCCTATTTTAACTCAATTATAACTTATTGTAACCAATTATGATGGTAGTCAAGTAATGTAGTGCATTACCGTGCACATTTCAAGAATGCATCCACCCTAGTTTTTAATAGTTAACATTTGTACCTAAGGAATTTGTAAATTTAAAATATTAAAGGAAAACTTAATTCCCAATAAGAGATGCAGTAACACAGACCACACAGTCCCTGTGGACTCCATTGCAAGTATAACTGAACAACGTCACCCTATAATCTTCCCAAACGGTTCTCTATTCAATTGCATATATTCCTTCTTACTAAATACTATGGCCATACTATAGCTACCTTTATGTAAGCCTCACTAAAATAAAAGAAAATAAAATGCAGAGTATATTAAAAAGTATATAAAACATCTGAACAATGTGAATTATTATGAATAGGAGACAAGTTATTATGAATAGAAATGGTTTGCTACAAAAATCATGGCAGGCACTCTAACTGGTACCAAACAACACAGCATAGATGGCCAAAAGAAGTTTAACTTTTGAGCAGTTACAGTTTTAAGCATACTATAAAAGGTAAAATAGAAAATAGAGAGCTGTTCTTTTCAGTTTGAGTTTTTAATCTTCTTTGTGGAGTCTTTTTCGTAGTTTGTCAACTCAAACTTCTTGGTTAGCTAGCCAACCCATCTTATTTTTTTTCCTTCTGCTGTCAGTTTGCTCATTCTTGTGTGACTGTGGACGCTTCCCCCAGCTCTAAACACAAAATGTATTGCAGCTCTGAAGTTACATTTTAAATTACCTTTTATTGTATTGTTGAATACTTCCTTTAGCATCTCTTCAGTGGCACAATGTAATTGGACAATATTATAGACCGAAATTGTAGAAGGAAAAACAGACAGTAATGCATTTCCCTCCTAGTCCTGGAAAGAATTTGGTATTCCCTACACTTGAAATTCTTAGACACGGCACTAGTAATTAACAGTATATGGTCTTATAACCACCGAAATTAATAGTAACAACCTAAGGAGTATCAGAGCGTACAAAATTTAGTTTTTGCTTAGAACAGGCTAGGCCAAAATAGACAAGGACTATTTTTCCTAGACAACACAAGTTCTTAAAATAGCCATGAATTATACTGTCTCTGCAGACAGCTACAAATACACTGAGTAAAAACATTAAAAAATAAAAAAATAACCCTCCAAAGATTTACCAAGTTTTTAAAAAACTCAATAGCATTTCTTGCCTCTAAAATAATTAAGGCCTCTAAAGATACAACATGCTTATTCAATACAAGAAAATCTCCTTTATACCTGTTTTGAACGCCGCAACTTTATACAACGGCGGAGCACTTTTAACGTAATTACCTTTTGTGCAGCAAGATGGAGTGCAGTTCTTCGGCTACGATCAGCTCTATTAACATCGGCTCCAGCCTTCAGCAATGCCTCTGCACAGTCCAGCCTGTCAGCCAATACACAGTACATAAGTGGAGTTCTTCCAAACTGGTCCTCTTTATCTTTCAGTTCAGAGTTTCCTTAAAAAAAAAAAAAAAAAACAAAAAACCACATGAAATAATTATGTCTATGAGTATCTACGAGTAGTATTTTTTTTATGAAGAGGGTACTTTAAAAGTAGTACTTTCTTATTGTAAATGGAGTAATCAAAATAAAGGAGTATAAGATAAATCCAAAGTTACTACTTTTTACCCTGTTTTTACTGACATTTACAGGACATTTCAAAATATATTTACAGTAAAAAGTACATTCAGAAAACATTAGTTCCACAAATACACCTACCACCAGTAACAGTCTGCAGTATCATTATAAATAATATTTAAATAGTTAAACAGATCTTGGCTGCAAAGATTGCTTTAAAAAATATCAACAGCAAGTAAACCAAATAGTCCTTCTGAAACCTGTGAACACTGTAACTAAAACAAGCTTTGAAGCCTACTCACAGCAATGTTTATTTTAAAAGCATAAACATGTCAATATTACATCAATACCATTATTTATTTCATAGTGCCTTACAACATGGAAACTACTACTATCCTTATTGAGCTTTCTTGAATTGATAATTAGTAAGGCAACAATGAAGCTAAAGAAGAAGTCTGAGGTCCTATAAAACAATCAAAACATTGTATTCCTATTCACAGTAAAAAAAAAAACAACAAAAGAAACAAACAACTGTGCATCCTCCACTACAAAGTTTTGTATTTCTATTATGTCATTACACAGAAACTAGCACCTATAAATTCATGGCTATCAACTATCCTACACATCCCAATTCTAAATACATCTCCCAGGCAGCAACGTCAACTACAATTATTCAAGAAACATTGAATTCTAACAGGTAAGTTAATTTTTCTTTTTAAATATTCCCTTGTTCACATGATTCTTAATGCTTCAACGGAACTCCAGCAGAGGCATGCTTCTCCTTTACAAACACAATCTTTATTCTCCCTGAGCATATTATACTTATCTACATAACCAGTAATTGTATTATTAATTATAATTGCTATTGATTCATCTAGCAGAAGAGTCAAGCAGATTAAATGTGAATCAAGGGGAATATCAAGGAATAAAGTTTGTTCCCTACCAACCAAACCACTCACAAAAAACAACACTTTTAAGCAGGATATCGCCAGTTAGAGCTACCCTTTGCTCACACACTTCATTTCCAAGTTCCTTTAAAACTGTTGAGTGAATACAATATCGTTCTCATTATTCACTCTGTAACACCTTCTCTTGCTTTGAAATTGTGATTTGCACTGAGAAAACTCTTTCTGCTCTGTGAAAACACAGTTTAGGAAGCTTTCCAAGTTCTTCTGTGAATGAAGATATAGAAAAAATATTTTTGTTCTTCACCCATGGCCTTGTCTTCTCTTACTGCCCCCTCACCTTGACAATCCATTAGTTTTATAATTAATTTTTATGCCTCTAGCAAATTATTCCTAAAAAAAGAGGTCTTTTACTGACCTACATCTACCTTCCTCAGGTTACGTTTTTTGAAGAACACGTTGCTTTTAATATCTAGCCTCACGCTGCTGTTTAGCCATGCTCATTTCCCTTTGACATTCCTACACTTTTTCTTTTGCTAAGTGCTTTTGCATTCACTTCACACTGTAAGCAAGGAGTTTAGACTAATCCTTAGATGCTTCATAGCAAGCATTTTCATTTTAATGCCCTTGGCCTTTTTTAGAGTACACAACTATAGCAGGCTGCTGTTGTATACTCTATCGAGAGTTACAAAATCTCGCTTAGTAACACTGATTCAGGTCCCACACAGGAATCAAGAGCAACTCAAGAGTTGGTTCGGTTCTGGGTTGACCGAAATTTCTGTTGCCAGCCCATTGATTTCTAACAATTTAGTTTTACGATCCTATCCTCAATAGCCATTTACCCAAAACACATTAAAGTAACCTTCATTACTATCGTGGTTCCTGTTAATTCAGACTCTCTGATCTCTTTTAGCATGTCACGCACATCACCATCTGGTCAGATGGACAGTAATAAAATGTTAGTACTATAGTTTTTATTTAGACCTGTAAATGCTATCATTAAGAGGTTTTTTGGTGTTTAAGCTTGCTTTATATGGTCATTTGTTAATCTCATTTGAATCCAAGACTGGCTTTCTACTTTGGTTTTTAAAAGTGTATCACCACTCCTCCACCTACCTGGCTTCCATGGATTTATCAGAATACAAAGTATACAGAAAAAATATTGTCCACATTGATGCCTTCCCTTCCACATATTTTACATTCTCACTGTATTATCAACAGCCTCATTTATAGCACGACATCATATTCTCCCATCTAATTCTTTTAGACTTCCATGTACATAGAAAAACATATACATTTGTTTTCTTTTTCTATGCAACTTCAACTGGTTTGAATAGGACGCTGTATTTTCCTACTGTATTACTACATAAATGAAGATACAGAATACCTACGATTCCACCTTCTGCAGATAAGCCCCTGAGAACTGCACATACCCTTGTCAGCTTCTCCTCATTTTTACCTTTAGAAACCTCATAATGAGCATCACAGCAAAGTCTTGGATTTTTTTCAATGAATAAATGACCAAAGTATATTTTTATATGGAATAAATATCAAATAATAAATCAAATAATAGAAAATTACATTTGTAAATTTATACAGGTTTTTTTTTTTCCTGTGGGACCTTGCATAAAAGCTGCATAAGAATCTGGTCTGAACATTGCTTAGAATTAGAAAAGATAAAATATTGGATATACCCTATTCATTACTCTTCACACTGAAACAAAAGATACCAAAAAAGCTTATTTATGTCTTGTTATATGTAACTACATTTTGATGTGAAAAAATAAATAGGTAATATAATTTTTACTAACATTACGTACATATATGATACTGTTAAAATTCTAACTTTTATCAACATTTTTTGAGACAAGCTTATGTGTTTTCTTTAAATATTCACTTAAGTGTCATCTTATTTTCATTAATGGAGCCTACAGTTCTTCACTTCTACTCAAAACTAAAAGTTGTAATATTTACTAAGCGCATTAGAAAGCAGCACGTCAAAAAAAAAGTCACTTCTTTAATGAATTACATGGCCATTAAGAAATAATTCAAGATGTAGCATAGGAGTTACATAGGGGAATCAAATTTTTTTTTTTTATTTTCCCTAACTTGTAAAAACATTTGCAAGAATTTCATTTCACAGTATTACAATTTCAGAGCAAACTGGATGCAGTTTCAAGAGAACTCTTCTGTCCACTATTAGAAAGAACTATTTTGAATGTTGCATATATACTTTGTCTATATTGGCTTGACAGCCGCACCCGAAGAGTGGCTGTCAATGGGTCCATGTCCAAGTGGAGGCCAGTGACAAGTGGAGTCCCTCAAGGATCAGTACTGGGACCGGTCTTGTTTAACGTCTTCGTCAGCAACATGGACAGTGGCATAGAGTGCACCCTCAGCAAGTTTGCTGACGACACCAAGCTGTGTGGGGCGGCTGACACAGTGGAGGGAAGGTATGCCATCCAGAGGGACCTTGACAGGCTGGAGAGGTGGGCCCATGCCAACCTCATGAAGTTCAACAAGACCAAGTGCAAGGTCCTCCATCTGTGTCGGGGCAATCCCAAGCACCGATATAGGCTGGGCAATGACTGGCTTGAGAGCAGCCCTGAAGAAAAGGACTTGGAGGTGCTGGTAGACCAGAGGCTCAACATGAGCCATCAGTGTGCACTTGCAGCCCAGAAAGCCAATCATATCCTGGGCTGCATCAGGAGAAGCGTGGCCAGCAGGTCGAGGGAGGTGATTCTCCCCCTCCACTCCACTCTCGTGAGACCCCACCTGGAGTACTGCGTGCGATTCTGGAGCCCCTACTACAGGAAAGATATGGACATGCTGGAACGTGTCCAGAGAAGGGCCACGAGGATGATGAGAGGGCTGGAGCACCTCTCCTGTGAGGACAGACTGAGAGAGTTGGGGTTGTTCAGTCTGGAGAAAAGAAGGCTCCGGGCAGACCTTACAGTGGCCTTCCAGTATCTTAAGGGGGCCTACAAGAAAGCTGGGGAGGGACTTTTTAGGATGTCGGGTAATGGTAGGACCAGAGGGAATGGATTAAAACTAGAGATAGGACAATTCAGACTGGACGTTAGGAAGAAGTTCTTCACCATGAAGGTGGTGAGACACTGGAACAGGTTGCCCAGAGAGGTGGTGGAAGCCCCATCCCTGGAAGTTTTTAAGGCCAGGCTGGATGGGGCTCTAAGCAACCTGATCTAGTGGGAGATGTCCCTGCCCATGGCAGGGGGGTTGGAACTAGATGATCTTTAAGGTCCCTTCCAACCCTAACAATTCTATGATTGTATATATGTTCACATATACATTGTGAAACTGTTGATGTCTTATGTCTCAATATTTTAGATAACAATAAATGCTCTTTCCATTTAATAGAGCACAGGACAGAAACATCAAAGCTGGTTATGAACAACTACACAGCCCCGTGCAGGAACATACAGGTCCAAAGCATAATTTAACATGGCACTGCTCCCAGTCAACAAGCCAGTCTGTTTAATGAGATAAGTACAGTCGGGTGCTCTTCCAGGATTAGTTCAGTCCAGTAATTTAGACATCACTAAAACATATTTCAGTGTTAACACAGCCTCAACAGTGTCTCAAAGCTGCTGAACATTATGGGACTTACACAATCACATATATTTTTAAAAAGAAATACATGAACATGCATGCCCATGGCTTATGCTCATATAAGACTTGTTCTTAAATCAGTAGTGTGCAAAACTAGTTCCTCTCCCTCAAATTCCAAGTTCCCTTTCTGTTATATAATATTAGAGGATATACAGAATGTAGACTGAAAGAAATAAATGGGTAAGGTCAGGACAAGCAAAAATGGCCTGAAGTTCAAGTACACCCAGCTGAGTAGAGCAACAAACACCTAATTTCACGCACAGCACCCAAAGACTGATGCAGCTGATGACAGAGAGCTTCCATGACTGCATACAGTCTGCGTGAAAAATAAGCAAGACCTTCAAAACTTGAAGCCAGTGATTTGCCTCAAGATGTTGCACTGTTTTTTGCACTGACTATTTTCAGCTAAGAGTAGGTTTCTTTTCATTATTATTTCATTTGCTTATAAGACTCTGGGTAAGGCCCTTAGAATGGTTAAAGTTCTGTGGGAATTTCCCTGAAAGAGTGTCTCTGTGCTCAGGGTAAGAGACAGGACAAGGACTAGGAGCTACTACATCACTATCAGATGCTAAGGAGGACTAACCTGATGAAATGCACTAACCACAACACCTTGTGGACTTCACAGCTACAGTAAATTATTATCTTCTGCCATCAAGAAAGCACAGGTAGCCTTCTAAACATTCATATTCTGCTGTATCTAAAATGCGCAATGCCAAATTAAATTCTCTTTCATAGATCCGCCTAAGAAAGGAAGTTTGTTTGATCCTTCCCCTTTCAGGATCAGCATCCTCACCTCACCCAGATTATGCATTTCATAAGCTTGTTGCCAATGGGCGTCCCAAACACCACGGAATGAAGTGGCCCAATTATGAAATTTAACTCTCATATTCATACCTCATCACTTCCCCACAGCCTATGCAAACAGTCACATCAGACTCTAACATTTCTATACATTTTTCAAACCAGAAGAGGAGAAAAGGCAGGAGGAAGACATGAATTCTGCTTAATGATAAAAGGACAAGATATTCTCTTGTTACTTGCAAGAATCCTGCCTTTTGTAATACCTGATTTGAGTTTTATTCAACCTCCCACATTGCAGAACATGAGGAGCAGAGAATCAAACAAAAACATATTTGCAACCCAGAATTTATAGTTAACATTTATAATGAAACATCATATCAAAGTTTTAGAAGCACCTGTATGCAAACAATACATGATAAGAGTATTACAATAAGGAGTTAGACTGAACGGACACTTCAGTATAACTATTATACACATTATTGTGTTCTTATAAAAAATTAAAACAATCAGATACATCTTCCTGAAACTCTACATAAATGCATTAAATGCAAAATGATCCTCCAAACACAAAATTCACTTTTGCTCCCTTTTTGCCTAGGATTAAAATTATACAGATGGGTTTTAACACTGAAGAACTGTTAATTAAAGACATGTTCAGTGTTGTATAAAACATAGAAAATAAAATACTCTGAGTATTCCCCAAAGCCTGAGATCATGCAATTCTAAAACGATGTGGTAAGGTACTAAGCAACTCATACAATGTAAATAATTAGCACACTTTGTTAGAGAATTGGTTATACAATAAAATCTTGGCATGAAAGCCCTCTTTCTCTATATAAATTTTCTCTTTACCTTTGATTCTGTCTTTTACGCCTCTTATTGATACCGGATGTCAAAAAGAACACAGTATTCAGAACACACTGTATTATTTCAAACACCTGTTCCTTTAAAACCACAGGCTACTGGGCAGCAGATTACATATGCGTCCATACTCATGAATTATATGCAAATACAATGTATATGTTTGTATATAGTCACACATGCTCCATCATGCTACAGATGGGAAAAGGAATAATCACCAAACAGGCTAGAGGGGCTGCTCTAAGAGACTGTTTAACCAGCCTCTATGCCCCTCCTATGTTAATAACTGAATAGGCAGAATTCAAAGAGGAAAGTAACAATGAATTTAGGGGTAAAAGGACCTCCCTAAAAGAACGAAAAATAAGACTTTAAGTTACTGCAGATACCACAAGCCACATAATCAAGATGCAAAGCTTGGCTGGGTTAGGAAAACATTGTTAAGCGATCCAGCACGCGCTTACATAATGCTGAAGTACTGTCCTGAATCAGATGCTTCTGCTAAAAGCAGTCATGAAATTCCATGAATAACGCCAATTGCTCAATTTACTTCTGGCATCAAGTTATACTTTCAACAGTGCCTGGTAAACAGCTAAAAATATTACTCTGATGCATTCTTCTTCTCCTAGGCAATACTTTTTTTTTGGTCCTGTCCCGGCAAAAGTAAGGTCTGTGTCATATCCTGTCAAAACACGACAAAGCAGAAAAGCCAAATTTTGCTATTATAGGAAAGGCTGCAAGGATTATGTAGTTTTCTCTCTCATATAAAAATAACACATAAAAAAATGTTGTTGTTGCTGGATTACCGCCATTAAAAGAATAGCAACTTCCATATCCAGTTCTAATGGCTATTTTGTGGTATATTTGACAAGGTGTACCACGAACACAAAAGAACTTGTTCCTTTCTGTTTTCAAAATACATCATTTGGCTGTGAGATTAGCAAAAACATACCGAAGTCAGCAAAAACTCTCTGTTGTCACTTCTGATTGCTAGCCAGGATTTGAAAGCTCAGACTTTTTTCCCCCTCCATATGCAAGCAGAGAACTTAAAAAAAAAAAAACACCCAGGTATTTAAAACTACTTTGTAGTTGCATCCCTCAGATTTCTAGAAGCATCTGCATATCAACTGCTCATATGTTGTTTATAAAATGTTCTACAAAGAGTGAACAGATAGCATTAAATACAATCAGTGTATGTTTGAGTCATTATATGACAAAATAAAGGAGAAGTCCCAACAAAAAATATTTGTTCCAACCAGTGAAGTTTCTATGAAGTCAGATCCCTCAAACTTTTCCTCCTGCTTGAGTTAAATCACTTCTAATTGTCTTTTGAGATAATGAGATATACCTTGTAAAGAAGAATGATTTACTGCTTTCTATACAGCTTAGACAATAGATCTGCATAGGTTATTATCTTGTCTTCAACACAAGTCAGCAGAAGATACATGAAGAAACTTGACTGTTGGTTTAATGTGATTACCATTAAATCCTTTACATTAAAACTGACAGTTAACAACATAAATACAGACTAAGTTTCTTATTATTTCACAGTCCTTCACCCTCACCAAGCTCCAGGAAGGGGATTTTCAAAAAAGGCTGAGCAAATAAAACTTCCGCAGTACCAGCTGGAATTGCATTTAATCAGAAACTCTGAAAATCAGTTGTCACCGATCACATGACAGCCTTCTAAACGTATGCAAGACTGGGTTTGGAACACAGAACATACAGTGCTTTTGAAAACTACTAACCTGGAATGCCATACAGTTCTTGAACAGAGAGGGAAGGCGAAATCCTGGGCTTTTTAGTGGTTGGATTTTTTTTTAACTTCAGCTTCAAGAGGACCAGACTTTCTCTTACATATAATTTGTCTTGAGAAACATTGTTAGTGAATTAGAATCAAAGTAACAAATAGAGCTGGCTACACTACTACACTTTGACAAGCCCTTATTAACTATAATAAATGATCTGTAAAAACAAGTTTATGAAATTTCCCACAAAAGCAATGATTCCAAAAATAAGGACTTAGGGACAAACAGTACCTTTCCAGAATTTCAAATTCTTTGAAACGGGGGTCCTGAATAACTCTTCTGGTCGTAACACACATCAATTTTCTATTTTACTTCCCACAGAAGTACCAATCAAAGGCAAGAGATAATAAAAAGCAAGAAAAATCAATCCTATTTTCAGGACTACATTTATTATAAAAATATATATAATCAAGAAATTAAAACATATCTCAAAGATCAGAGCAGTAAATCAAAACAAAAAAACTTCAGTTCTGAAGTAATCAAAATGAATCTACAATGAAAACATTTACCTGCTATTAGCTTTTGGAGGGTACTCTTATCTCCATTAACAGCAGCCGCATGCACTTCAGATGCTAACGAGGAACCACTGAAGAGGCTGTTTGCTGAAATATTCATACTCTTTCAAGGTATTACCATAGGTCAGATCTGCAGCACCAACA
Organism: Rissa tridactyla; assembly: GCF_028500815.1. Lineage (NCBI taxonomy): Eukaryota > Metazoa > Chordata > Aves > Charadriiformes > Laridae > Rissa > Rissa tridactyla. The sequence goes on along the minus strand of NC_071467.1, from coordinate 66,550,611 downwards.
TTTTTTGTAGGAATTCAATTCTAGGAAAAAAAAAAAAAACAAAAAAAAAAACCAATGAACTTTATGAGTCATTGAAATTACTCAAACAATGCTAAAGAGAATAAACTGTTCTGTTAAAAACAGAAAAGAACAAACACATTTCTTATTTCATGGATTAAATCTACCTCTAGCCAAGATTCAAGCAGAAAAGGCCTATATTAAGGAGATATATATGCATATATATCATAGTTTTGTTGCCCTCAACAGAAATTTCAGTAAATAAGCTTTGCAAAAGTCTGCAAATAGGATAGTGTTTACAAATCCAACAGGATGTTCTTCAGAGTATTGACATGCATGCTTCAATTCAGTAACCAATAAAGTCTGTTATCAAGTATCAACTTGATATATTTCTCCAGTGCTGGATATCTGGTGGTATTTTACCGTGACGGTCTATGGACATATGCAGGACAAGGTTTATAAATTGAAGTAGCACCTTTTGTTTGACCAACTGGCATAACTGAAATAATCAGATCAGCTTTCTAGAGCATAAGCATTCTTCAAACCTTAACAGAAGTGCGTGTGCAAGAAAACCCAACTGAATTAGACCAGAACTCTGGATTTTTTATATATATATACATATATATATATATATAAAAGATAATAACTGAAATGCCTGACAGACAGGATGCCATCCAGAGGGACCTGGACAGGCTTGAGAAGTGGGCCCATGTGAACCTCATGAGGTTCAACAAGGCCAAGTGCAGAGTCCTGCACCTGGGCTGGGGCAAACCCTGGTATCAACACAGGCTGAAGGATGAAGAGATTGAGACCAGCCCTGACAAGAAGGACTTGGGGGTACTGGTAGATGAAAAGCTGGTCATGACCTGGCAATGTGCACTCATAGCCCAGAAAGCCAACCACATCCTGGGCTGCATCAAAAGAAGTGTGGCCAGCAGGTCAAGGGAGGTGACTGCGCCCCTCTGCTCTGCTCTGGTGAGACCCCACCTGGAGTACTGCATCCAGCTCTGGAGCCCTCAGTACAGGAAAGACATGGACCTGTTGCAGCAGGTCCAGCAGAGGGCCACAAAAATGATCAGAGGGCTGGAGCACCTCTCCTGTGAGGACAGGCTGAGAGAGCTGGGGTTGTTCAGCCTGGAGAAGAGAAGGTGCCAAGGAGACCTTATTATAGACTTTCAGTACTCAAAGGGGGCTTATAAAAAAGACGGGGACAAACTTTTTAGCAGGGCCTGTTGCGATAGGACAAGGGGTAATGGCTTTAAACTAAAAGAGGGAAGATTCAGACTAAATATAAGGAGGAAGTTTTTTACGATGAGAGTAGTGAGACACTGGCACAGGTCGTCCAGAGGGGTGGTAGATGTCCCATCCCTGGAAACATTCAAGATTAAGCAGGATGGGGCTCTGAGCAACCTGATCTAGTTGAAGGTGTCCCTGGGGGGTCATACTAATTGACCTTTAAAGGTCCCTTCCAACCCAAACTATTCTATGACTCTATATATGAACATGATTTTATCCCCCTCTTCCAAATACTCTCCCAACATACAATTATTTCTAGTTCAATCACTTCCTGAACTGGACTTGGTTTCTATGTATTTAGTGCTCTGCAAATTGTAGGTATTTTTTTCAATTAATTTCTCTACTATAAACATGTCCAGTCTCCTCTTAAGATTATGCAAACTTATAGCATCCACAACATCCACTGGCAAGGAGTTCCATGCCACAACCAAACACTGTATGGAGAAATCGCTTGTTTTCACCTGTCTTGTCCTGCCTCTCGCCATCTGAGGGCCCTTAATCCTTGTCCTGGAAGGGACAGTAAATGAACAATTCTTATCCATCAGTAATTAGTCTACAGATTTCTAACATATCCTCCCCAATCATATCTTCCTCTAGCTAAGAGAGTCATAGCTTGCTTAGCTGTTACACAGCCAGCAGCTATTCTGTGTGGATGACTGTTTTAACTGCCCTTTTTTGGACCTTTTCACAGTTCTGTTCTAATCCTTTTGAGATGGAAAGAAACACTAGTTATTCAATATGTGGGCAAAACATGGATTTATGCAATGGTATAACAGCATTCTCTTCTTTTTTCTCTATTTCTTTCCTAAATCATGTCTACCACACACAGTTGCCTTCCTAGCCTCTTCTGAAACAGAACTGCTACCTTTGCTGAACTACCACAGCCTTAAGATCTTGATAATGATCAGCTCAGGTCCACACACTATTTTGGAAATGAAGAAGGGCCTGCACACTTAAAAGCTTGTTGATTTTCTCCAAAAGCATCAACTACTTGAACTTCTACTTTCAATTCTTACCACTTCACATTTAGAATGGAAAACAAACTGAAGTGAGCAAACGATAATCGTACACACCAGAAAAAAAAATAAAGAAGGTATCACTGAGGCTGTCTATTGAATTCTAGGAATTTTTCACCTCATCTTTTGTTCCATGTTAATTTAAATACACTCCTTTTTTCATGTCCCACGTTTACAGCATAGTACACTTGGAAAACAGCAAGAGGAAGCTATTTTGCTTCAAGTGTTATTTTCAACCACCTTGGTTTATTTGTTCTATAAATTTCATACACTGCTACACAGCATCTGTTGTTATTTAGATAATTGCAGATAGATACATATCAACTTTGGGGGAAACTGTTATTAAAATACCAGAAAAACATTCACTTTATGTATTTCTGCAGCAGATACTAAGCATGAAATAATAAAGGTAAAGGCCTTTAACTGCAAACAAACAAAAAAATCAAATACAACTTAATACTGTAATATACTTGTAGACTCTTCTTCACAAGCTCCAAACTTCATTTGGAGAGCTGGTAAGAAAATTAATACAGGAAGCTTCATGGCAATTCGAATCAGTTACTGAAAGAGCATCTGCATAATCATGGTGTCAGTTAATACCACATCTCTGGAATAAGCACAAATACAAAACCAGGTGGTTGTGCAAACCTACTCAACAACACATCAATACACTGCATCCACTCCATATGAAAACACAGAGGTACAACTTGGACATTGTCTAAAGTATACCAAGCGATAACTGCAGACAAAGCTTTTAACACACTAGTGTCTAAATTGATGCTTCTCCATGTTATCCTCAGAGAGCTGAGTGCATGCTATGCTGCTTCTTTCAACAGCTAACAGTATCACTGAACTCTCCTTTCCTGAAGTCTGTTCGGTTGAGTTTTCATAAACCATGAAAGCGGGTTCATCATATCCTAAGAAATATAACACCTTACCTTCCAACCTTTCTACCCAACAAAAACTAGTAGTGTTGTGACTAGAAAGGCACAAGATGCTAGTTTCCCTCAGTACACATACTATAATTCCTCTTCCTTGCTTGTGTTCATGGATCTCCCTCTGTCATCTGTCAGTCACCTTAGAACCAGGAGCAAGTATGGTATTGCTTAACTTTATCAGTCCTTAGAGGATGTACGTTATAGAAATATGCAATGGCTCACTACACTTTATTAAAGCAAGCAATTTCCCCAAACTCAACTTTTGTTTCAGGGACTCCTATAAAATTACTTCAGAAATCACCTTACTCACTCACCCAACAACCAACTTGCCAACACCAAGCATGTGTGGCATTTGTACCTGTCTGAAGTGAGCAGTTTTTAGAGCGCAACAGTTACTTGCTTCTACACCAGCACTGGTGCGCTCTGCTGAGAAAGCTGGTGCAGAAGTGTGAGGATGAGCTCCTTACACAACTTTATGAAAGTATTATTTCTCATGAAGAATTCTGGAGACATTTCTGGTCATCTGAATCCTATGGAACAACATAATCCTATCCTACCACTCTCCTCTTCTTCCATGAACCTCAGAATAACATGATAATGATGATGTTGGAAGTCATGAATGCTTCCATTCTTATTGAGTTTGGTGAACCTCTCTACATTTCAGAAAAGTCATCAAACATTTTTTGACACGCTTGTTTTACCACGTAAGTAGCTGATCTTTCCCATAATCAGAACTGTGTCATTGATGGATTCATGGCTTTGTGGACTTCTAAGGAGCAGAGAACAGAAAGAAGTTCAAAGAGTATAATGTGACAGGAGGTTAACAACATTTCCACTTTTAGAGCCATGTAAGGCAGGCTAACAGTGCCGTAACACACCACAACTACAGAAAAGCTCAACTTGACTTTGTGCTTAAGAAAGTGCAGATGCATACATGACAACACAAGGTAGACAGAGCTTATGTAAGCCCAAATAAGCCCAAACAGACTTTAAGACATAAAGCACAACTGTTTTAATTTTAAGGTACAGCCCTTCAAACATTCCCAATGCTAGCTATAATCGTTGTTTCCTTTTAAGGAGGATAAAGAACATACACATCTTTCAAAATACTTGCATTATTCTCTGTTTCGTAAGTAACCTCTCCTCCTCCAACAAAACTGCTTTTTTGACTTTTTAGGACACAAAATTGACATGTTTCATTGAAAGCTAAACTTTTCCTCCCAACCTAGCTTATGATTTATGCTTTCTGCTATCTTCTCTACATTACATTGGATAAAAGCAGATGGGGCATTTCTGACTGAAGCAAATCTGAAGAAACCAAAAGGGACAACATGAAACTAAGCATCAGTTACAAGTCATCGCAGTGCCTCCCCCTACTTAACCATTACTTATTTTCTCCTCAGTTATTTCTACAGCTATATAAATTTACCTGCTATATGAAGGAAACTGCAATACTCAACTGCAATCTGGACAAGAGGAAAGAGAAGGGGAAAAAAAAAAAAAGGCTGCAGAGATGGATCATGTGCTACAGAGTTTAACACGCACTTGGCACACAAGACTACAGCTTGTCTTTAACCTGCTTCCACTTTTTCCTCAAAAGCTTCCTCTGGATACAGAGGATACATCAGGACTCTCTACACTATTAGGCAGACCTATATGCACCATCGGAATTTTACAGTTGCGGGAATTTAAAGGTACTAGTTTTATTCCCCAAAGTTATCACTGACATATTTTCCTCCATTTTCTTTACATTTTACCCTTCCACAAACAAATAAACTCTAATACAAAACATCCAGGGGCAGCAGTGTAAAATTCAGCGAATACTGGAGAACTTAGTAAAGCACCAGAAGCATCCCAATTACATCAACAATTCTATAAAACTGACTACATACAGCAGAAAATTAATAATGAAAGATGTTAATAATTTCCAAATGAAAACGAGCCACATCTGCACAAAATGTCAGTCATCATGCAGGTGAGAGAAGCAACCAATTATCTCTAAAGCAATTCTCAGTACAGTATCTTAACTCCATTGAAAGAGCTAATTCTGCATCAGAGAAATTCTGAAATATTAAGAGGAACTATAAAAGGAATATATTAACTTTTCTCGGATATGTCTCTCATGTACATGACAAACAGATGAACTGATATTAGGAAGACTTGTTTGATAAAGATCTTCATTGTCCTGGTTTGATCTTTAACAAAAAAGTTCTCCAAATACCAATTCATCAAATCAGGCATTTATTTGTAAGGGATGAAAAACAACAATAAAAATCAAGAAATAACTACAAGATTCTGCTTACAAAAAGTTACATAATTAACATTATCTGTAATAGGCGTTGTATTACTGGAATCAAGTAAACAATTCACTTTTTCCTCTTTAAGCTAACGTGTAGAAAAACGATCAGCCTTGTCGAGTCACCTGAAATGAAGGGACAGTCATACGGACACCAAGAGCTCTTCAAGGCACGTGAAATTTCACACCAAACCTGGTAAGTCTACTTTGCCTTACACAGATAATCAGCATTGCATCATTTTTCTATTCAGCAAAACACAAGGCTGTTAAAATTTAAACAAGATCACTCTAACAAATTTTACTGATAGAGTTTCCAAGTGAAGAATGAGCTACTATAAAAAAAATATTGAAGTATTTTTTAAAATGTGAATGAATTCAGAAGATAAGGTATTGATTCTGTAGATTAAGGAGCATAGGTTCTTAAAGAAGGCATAGAACTGATAAAAGCTAAGTTCCAGTTTCAGACTATACAAAAAGACATGATTTGTATATATATATATATTGGTGTTTACAGCTCATGAAACTGACAGGCCAAATGATTTTTGCAGGGTCACACATCAAGTCTGAGCCTGACAGGCTTTCTTTGAAGCCAAATTGGGCTTGACTTGCAAAAAGCTGATGTAAAGCATTTTCTTTCAAATGGCATTATGCCCCGTTTCACTCCACAGACTTGTGTACATACTGGAAATGTGAAGAACACAAAGTGCAGTTTTCCATGATCGTTTCAAGACAACTCTGCAAGGTCTCAAAGCAGACCGCAAGGTCCAAAGTTTTACTGGTAGAGGATGAAGCACTGAATTTTAGGTGTTCTCCTTTCCCGGCAGAACTCAGGAAGTGGCAAAAAAGCACCAATCTGTCGAAGCGTCAAGGAATAAAAACGGATGATGACGTTCCACTTCAACCCTACCACCAAGATGAAATCTCCCCACCCTCCCAGGCAGGGCTGCCCTTCCCCCGCGCTGCGAGCGGAAAAGTTGCTTCCCCAACTCCGAGGAAAACGCGGAGCGCGCCTGGGACACCCCTCACCTTCCCGCCACCCGACGCCGTTTCCCTGCTTCCCGGCGGCTGACGGGCCCAGACGGGACCCAGACACCCCAAACCAAAGGAAGACAACTTGCCGGGGCTGCCCAACCTGCCGGGCCCCCGCGGAGCCGACCCGACCCTCGCCTCAGCTGAGGGCTGACAGGGACCCCCACGGACACACACCACCGTGAGCGAGGGGCCGCGGGCCCCACAACGAGCTCCAGCGTTCGATCGAGGGCTGCGGTGCCACGGGACAGGTGGAAAGGGTTAACCCTGCCTCGGCCGGGCGGTGGTGACAGCCGCCTCCCTCCCTTCCCTTTCCTTCCCCTCCCCGGCGCGGCGGCTGCGCCCCGTAACTCACCTCCACCCCGCCCGCCTCCTCCCCTCACGGGCCGGGCGGGGCCGGCGGCCAGGGCGCGGGCAGCCGCGGTGCGTGCTGGGATGGCCCCAGCGGCGGGAACTACGCTTCCCGGCGTGCCCCGCGCGGCGTGGGAACCCGGAAGTTGGGGCGGCAGAGGCGGGGAGCGTGGGGCCCCGCGGTGGAACTTGCCCGGGTGTTTCCTGGCGACGGGGGGAAGTGAGGAGCCGCCGCGGAGAGTGGGAGCCGCCCGCCTTCTTCCCCCTCCCGGGCGCCCGATCTACCATGAGACCCGCCATCTTCCCGCTCCTGCCTGACGCTGGCTGCCTCCTGCTCCTCCTGGTGAGCGACCGGCTCCCCACGGCCCTTCCCTTCCCCGCCGCTCCTCCGGCCCGGCTCGCTCCGCCGCGGCGGGAGCACCGGCCTGAGCTGGCCGGCGGGCCTTGGGGCTTCTTCCCTCCTAGCTGCTAGCCTCCTCCCGCCCGCCCCGCGTCGGAGGGCTGGGTGCCCTGCCCCGGCCCCGCCGCGCTGCTGCCCCTCGTCCCACCGGGGGCCGCTCCGCCGGCACCTGCTCGGCGGGGGAGGGGAGGGAGGTGAGCGGCGGCAGCGGGAACGGTCCCCGGTTGGCGGAGCCCGGTGTTGTGGCCGAGGCTGATAGGCTGCGGACCCGGAACGGGCCGGCGGCGGGGCGGGGCCGGGCCTGGGTTCGGCGCTCGGGAGCCGCCGCGGGCCCGGGGCATCGGCCTGGAGGGCGGTGGGGCCCGGCCCCGGCTCCTCGGCGGAGAAGGCCCGTGTCGTGCCTCTCCTCTTCGGTTCCCGAAGAGGGAAAGCGGGGGGAGGGAGCGGGCCCTGGGCCCCCTCGGGAGGGGCTGCCGGGAGTCAACGGCCTCAATGGTGCCTCTCCGGTGTCCCGCTTGTCGCCCGCGTTTCGGTGCTGCCGCCCTCAACGGGTGGGAGGGGGTTCCCCGGCCCCGGCGAGGACGGGGCTGCTTGTGCCCACTTTCTGTGAGCTCGCCGGTGGCCAAGTGACCCGGTCCCAGCTCCCTGGCCGAAGCCAGGAAAAGTTCCCAAGCTGCCTCGCACTGTCGCCACATTTATCTTTAGTTGTCAGACTACAGCATTATTATATATTTTTTTTTTTAGGCTGGCATTGCATGCATGACTTGAACCACCTTCAGCCTTTGCACACACAGAAACTCAATCACTGATGCGTGTGCTTTGTGGAGATAAGCTGTCTGTGTCATATATATATATATTTTTTTTTTTTTTTTAACAGGTTGATGTAGTGATTCTTACTTTTCCAGAATTGTATTAGGGCAGATTCTGGGCCTTTTGAAGCATAAGTGACTTGCAGACCTAAAGGGGACTTGTGTGAATAAGTTTAATACAATTTGGTTTTAAGATACTAATGTATTTAATCTATCTGTTTTAAACATTTGGAAAAGTAAAATTGGCCAGAAAATGAAGGAATAATTGGAGGTAATGGTAGACAGCTTTGGGGATCCAAAGGGAAGTATGTAATAATATAGCTATTAGTGAAAGAATTAATTAATAGAAATGTGAGGACAAATACTTATTGAACAGAAGAAGCACTTGCTATTCCTTTGAAATGTGCACTTCTACCTGGATAAGCTCTGGTTAAAATATAAACTTACTGCACAGTTAGTAAATATATGTGATTGGTAGGGTCTGAAAAAATATATTTGAAATGTTTATATATAGATGACTATTTACAGTGTGTTAGCTCGCTATATGACAGACTAAAGTAAAGAACCTAGTATTTTCCAGTCATATCTGTGTGTTAAAACAACAAGAATGTTGCCTATGTGCTAGGTTGGCTTTTACCATTGTTTTAAGAACAAACTCCAATGAACAAAAACAAGGAGTGTGTACTGTTTTAAAATGTCGTTTAAATGAGCAAATACAAGTTTGAACAAGTGGCCATGAGTTAATGAAAGCATTTTTCTTTCTTCATGGTACAGTTGATCAATGCAAATTTAATATGCATCCGTTAGAGCTATGTGTGCCAACTGCAAAATAGGAAATGGCTAAGATATGAAATTTCCCCATGTTCTAGTTGCTGTTTCTTTGTGTATGGGTCACTTAAACCAATTTATCATGTGATTAAAAGGACCTATATGCATAAAAGCTCAAGAAGAATACAGGTCAGAGTTTTTTAAAAAAATAAAACATATAATGTTATCTGTGTAATTCTTCATCATCATGTCAGACATGGTGCTGTGTTGAGGTACCTAGTTACATACTTGGATCAAACCAATGAATCATTCCATTCAGTAGATTTGTTAAGAGTTTTGGAAAAGTTGTCCTTAGCAGACTGGGAGTGGGAGGGCTCTGTTTTCTTTAAAATAGCTGAAAAACTCTTGTACAAAGTACGGTGTCTGTTTTATCATGGGATTCAGAGAAACTGGTAGGGTGTACCAGATTGGCTTTAAAGTTCTGGTAACTTTGTTTTCCTTCATACCAACAGCCATGAATACTTAAGACCAACAACATAACTGATCTTGGTAGGTAAGGTTTGGGAGAACATTCTGCTCTGCATCCAAAAGGTATGCCATCTAGCAGAGCCTCTTTGAGCATGGCAGTTGGCATATTTTATGGATAAGTGAGCTTATTAGTGTTACATCAGTGATTCCCGGAACAGAATACAATGATATGTAGCTGTGAAAACAGCTTACTAAGCTGGTCTTGCTTAGTAATAGCAATGAAGCAATGAACTTTTGGATAAGCACATGCCATGTACAGCTGATTGCAAGACTGAAATAAGAAATGCATAGTAATGTCGTGTGGCCCCTTGTACTTGTAGATTAAGATGTTTCTGCCGTGTTGGTATATGGCTTAATACTGGGTAGGACAGATTTTTAAGATGAATCCAAGACAGTGGAATAAATGCTGACGGGACAGTGGCTCATCACGTTCTCCTCTAAGGCAAGGTGTGGTTCTTTGGCTTTACTCTAACCGATCATTCTGTATGTTTGCCTCTACTTGCAGATGTGTATGCATTGCCTATAAAGAAAATTCTAGAACAAGACACTATTGCATATGCCTCTTCTGCATGTGTAAGACGTTTGTCATATTGCTCAGTACATGACCAGGAGGCTCATGCACAGTGTTCCTGAGGAATAGATGTGACTAGAGGAAACCACCAACTGATAGTGAGGGAAATGAAGGGGGAAGTACTCTGTGGTTTCTTTTTTTCTTCTTTCTTTTTTTTTTCCCCCCTTTCTCTCAAACAACTGTAGAAGGATTTCCCAATTCTTGCACTTCAATCTGTGGAGGTTTATTAAGTTTCAAAACACCACTACTACGCGTTTTATTTGTAGCTTGTTTGGAAGGGTGTCATGGACAAGCTGAGAACAGCTGCTTCTTAATATATTTAACAACACCTTTGGAAGAGCCTATTCGTCCTCACATACTCTGAGAATGTGAAATGTTGGAGTGTTTTCTGAGTCTTAAAGCTTACCTAGTTTTTTAATAAGTAGTATCTTCTGTTCGCTTGGGGTTATTACGGAAGCCTGGTGTATGTTCCATTTATGAGTCAGTAGCCCCACTATCTATGTGTGCTCTTCCCTATAAGTTGACGCAGTTTATCATTAACAGATAATATTTAGTGTTACAGTTGGTCTTACACTTTAATTTTTTATATTTTTAGTGACACTTTCAAAATACTATGCATATAACAATGCAACTGCAGCTGTTAGGAGCAGTAACTTAGAAGAGGCACTAGTCAATGAATTTTTGAATTCCCTATTAAACTTCTAATTGGAAAACATACTGTAGGGTAATATTTCTGTTTCTTGTTTGACTGCCACTGCCTTTCATGTCTTGTTAATAAGACATCAAGTACCCAAATAGTAAAAGGAAATAAAATTATGTCTTTTAACTTAATGTTAAATGCTGTAGTAAGTTGCCCAAAGAGAAGTTGAACTCTTTGTACATCTTATGTATAAAGCATATTTCTGTGCATTTGCTTTTCTCTGCGTATGTATTAACAAACAAATTTTATAGTTGGAAATCATGCTCAAAAGGTAACATTCTGAATTTGAGGATTAGTCAAAGATTGTAGTTACAGGCAAATTTTAGGCCACTGAGCCTTATACAATGAAAGAGACTCCCAGCAAGAGTAGCATGGGGGTTCTGAGTTGTCCATCATCTGTCATGCCCTCTAAAGAGTGAAATACTAGTGAACTGAGGACCTTTCTCTAGGCTGGGGGACAGGGAGGAGTAGGGAAAGCTTAGACTCTTGTTATGAAGAATTGCATTCTTGCTATGCCGTATGATGGCCACATTTCCTGCTTGGAGTGCTCAGGCGGGAAGAGAGGAGAAGCTGAATTGATTCTTCAAACAGAAGACACAGACAATGCTGGAAAATGTATAAATCCGTTATTGACAGTAGGACGTCAGAGATCCTGTTGCTGGCATCTGAAGAACTCTGTGGTGATACACTCCTTCATTTTCACTTGATATCCTTCCTGTTCTCTTCCATAATCTGCTTTGGGTTTGGTTTTGTTTTGGTTTTTTTTTTTTTTGCAGGACAGCTTTCTTAAAGAGACTGGTCCTCATACTGCTTTCTTGGAAAAGCAGAATTACCACCAATTATTCTTATACATGCGCAGAGGTTATCCCCTGTGTTTTAATCAAACCTATTTATTTTGAAAGACTTAATCCTTAAGTCTGCTATTCAGGAGGACCAGTTGTTCGCCTTGCAGGCTCTTTTGTAAGCCTCACTTTCCATATACTTTGTTTGCTTGAAGGGAGTTTTCTCGTGTGAAGAGCAAGTATACAAATATGCTGTAAATTTTACACCAGAGCTTCTTCAAAAGGTCTTCCAGAGAGTCTAGAGATATTTTCAAGTAATGTGCACTTCAAGAATGGAGTAGTTTTGGATGCATTAGCAATAGGTTCCCTACCCCCCCACCTTGTTTGAGAGTGAGTTCTTAGTGATTTAGAGGAGGCACATAGGAACATTGGGAATGTAAGCAGAAGCAATATATGGTATTGATGTCAGAGCCTAAGGAACGTTTTCTTCTAAAACTCTAAATTGGAGAGAGCTCCCCTGAGAACTAGAGGAAGGCAGGTGCATTTTAGAAACAAAGTGAGATCAGATTTCCTTCTGAGAGTTCTGCCTTTGCACCTCTTTCCTCCCCAGTATGTCTTTGTTCATCAGAAGCATGCCAACCATTGGTGGAAACATACGTAATTTTCTTTTTCAAAATTGTTAGTAAAGCCAACTGCTCATATAACCTGATTTAATAAAAACGTTTATAACTGAGATTTTTTTTAAAGTTTGTTTAACTTTATTTTTTTAAATTTACCATCTCTAGGGTATTTCATTTTACATTGTTAAAGGTTATTCTGTAAAGCCATTGCTATACTCAGCACAAACTCAGAATATTTTTTTTTTGATGCCAGCTGAGGATGCTGTATTTCACCATACCAGTTGTAGGATCCTGTCCATATTAAATTATGCTTTGGTGATTACAAAAAGTGACCAGATATATTGCAAGAGTGTTCCATATTTTTTTTCCTTTTTTCATGTATGCTACTACTAAGAAACTGACTACTCTCATAATACACCCTTTGAGAGCCATTCATGCCATTAAAATGTGTGCAAAGTTCCAGTACTGTGCCCTCCAGTTAAGCACATGTTACTTGCAGCCTCTTCTAGGAATTAACCAAACCTGGAAACTCCTTCACATGCATGCACACACACCTTTAACCTGGTAGCGATCCACAAGATCTGCTCTTTGTCTAGCTGATAGAACACAAATGTTATCTTGTTGGCTGCACTGGCACTAGGCAAAATGCAGTGCAGTGGTCTGTATCTTAAAAAGCACTGAAAGCACTGAGGACAGTAAATGTTTTGGGGTTTCTTCCCTTGTTCGTGATCTATGTTAGTTTGACTTTAGCAAGAAAGCTTGCTAAAGGGTACTCACAATACAGAAGTATTGTGAGTCTCACTGCATGCACCTGATAGGGTCAAGTTGTAGAGTTTTAGGGTTTGATTGCCACTGGAAGTTATATCATTTAAATTGGAAGGGACCTCTAAGGGTCATCTGGTCTTACTCCCTGCGCAGTGCAAGACTAACTTTGATGGGGTTGCTAAGGGTTTTACCCAGTTGAGATTTGAGTATCTCCAAGGATAGAGGTTCTACAACTTCTTTGGGCACTCGTTTTAGTGTTTGATCAAATCTTTGTTGAAAGTTTTATCTGAAAAAAATCTATTTGGAGCTGCAGCTTGTGTCCGTTGCCTTTTGTCAGATCACTGTGCATCATTGAGAAGAATCTGACTCTGCCTTCTCTATAACCTCCAACTAGGTCATTGGTAACAGTGGTAATGGCTTCCTCTTCTTGTAGTTGGACAAATGCAGTTGTCTCAGCCCTTCCTTGTATACCCTATTCTCCAGCTGCTGTTCATCTTGGTAGCCATCCACTGGACTTCACTCATGTTATGTTAATGCCTGTCTCATACAGGCAATCCCAAAGCTGGACAGAATCCTTCAGATGTGGTCCCACAAGTGCCAAATGAAAGAGAAGAATCACTTCCCTTGGCCTGCTGGCTATACTTTTGCTAATGCAGCCCAGTGTGCAGTTGCCTTTGCTGTAAGGGGCACACAGCTGACTCCTGTTCAGCTTGTCCCCGAGACCTTTTCTGCAAAGCTGTTTTCTAAGTGGTTGGCTCCCAGCCAGTACAGGGTTATTCCACCTGAGATGCAGGACTTTGCCTTTGTTGAACTTCGTGAGGTTTCTGTCAGGCCATTTCTCCAGCCAACTGAGAGAATAGCAGGTCTCCCCTCTAGCATGTAAGCCACTTCCCCCAGTTCACTATCCTCAGGAAGTTTGCTGAGGGAGCATTCTGTTCCATCGTTCTGGTCATTAGTAAAGACAACCCTTCTAACACCTAGTATTGATCTGGAGGAACTCCGTCAGAGACCAGTTGGACGTGGTATCTTTGGTTACAGCCCTTTGAGCTCAGCAATTCAGCTGCTGTGTCACTCACTTTATAGTTCACTTATTCAGTTCATATGTCACCAATTTAGATCTAAGGATACCTTGAGACACTGTGTTAGAAGCTTTCTAAAGTCAAGGCAAACAATGTTCAGTATTATTCTCTCATTTACAGAGCTAATCATCTCACTACAGAAAACAGTCTGATTGATTTACTCTTTCTAAATCCATGCTGGGTGGATGTGGCTTCTTGAAAGGAAATTTGCCTCCATAACCCTTCTGGAGACCCAGGAAGATGCATTTAGTTGTTTCTGTGGCTCCGTGTATGTCCAGTGTGCTTAAGAGCTTTCTAACTTGGTCTTCCACTCACGTGGGTAAAGCTTCTCTTCCCTCGTACTCCACTGCTAGGCTCAGACCTCATCAGTAGAAAATCAGACAAAGACAACACTGACTGTCTAAGCCTTTTTCATGTCCTTTGTCACTGTGTCGCTGAGCAGCAGCAAGCCTACAGTTTCCTTAGTCTTCCTTTTGTTGCCAGCATACCTGTAGAAACCCTCCGTGTTACTCTTAACAACTCTGAAGTTTCAACTCCAGCTAAGCTTGGGCTTTTCCAATTTCATCCTGCCTGCTCAAGCAATGTTTCTATACTCCTGCCAAGTATGTATTTTCTTACTTCTACCTTCTGCTTACTTTTTTATAAACAAACAAACAAAACCAAACAATAAAAAAACCCCACCTCATCCAGAAATTCTGTGTTAACCCATGTAGGTCTTCTGCCATACCCACTTTCTGCACAGTGGAGTAGATTGTTTTTGTGCTTTGAAGAGGTTGCCCTCGAAGATCAACAGGCTCTCATGGGCCCTTTTGGCTTTCAGAGCCATGTTCTATGAGCGGACTGAACTGTTATTGAGATTTGAGTGTCTTCAGATCTTGTCACTTTTTTCCAGGGTTCTGCAAGGTACGTTTTTCTATTTAAAAAAAATAAGTATTGTAGTAGATTATAGATGGGAATTATTGTGAGACCCAGTCATTGGTGACCAGTATCTGAAAGTTTCAGTAGTAGTGGCAATGAAATGAAATGCTGGTTATCCCAATGGCTTGTCTCCTACCACATTTAATGTGCTGGAGTCTCCCAGCTGCTTCACTTTAGGACTAAAATCAAGGATATCCTAACCAACAGGGAGATTCCAGGTATATGGTTTGCTGTGTTCAGTTTCAAAGGAAGATATCTCTCTGTGGCATCCATTTCTTTAATCACTGAAACTTTGTATTCTAAATGTTGTTCGCGAAGCAGGAACCTGAGCAGAAGGTAAAGCCCTAGAAATAGAGTCTAGTAAACAACCTGGTTCCTTGGCATACTTTTTGCAGCCAGCATGTCCCCTGGTTTCCATGTGTGTTTCATTGAGGTGCATCCAAAAAAAAAAGTCTGTAAGGATGTCAGGTCTTTTTTTTTTATTATTTTTATAGATTTTTTTTTTTTTTAATTGGGGAGAAGAAAAGCAGTCTTATCTTTGCTGTAAGATAACTGGCAGTAAAGCTTAAGTTTTTGTCTGCAAGTGGATTCCTGTAGCGATTGAGCATAAACACGGAGAGAATTTGTTCATTAGGAACTCTGCAAGGAAGTATTTTGAAAGGCAAGGAATAGGTGCCTGTTCCAATGGTCTCGAAAAAGAAAACAGCAGCTGTGGTAGTGTTTTGCTGTTTCCCGTAGCTGTCTTGATTACGAAGTGATGAAATAATTAACTTTCTCAAAAGCTTTACAAAGAGAAAGCTTTTCAATGATGTATCCACATTTGTAATCCCAAGAAGCATTTTTTGTTTCTTTAGTCACTATCACGTCTGTTTCTTGTAGTTTATTGCAATCTCCTTTCTTAAATCTTGATGAAAACACTTAGCCCCTAAATTCTTTGCCAGCCATAAAAATTATGGATTTTCATAAATGTGTGTATGAAAATACTTTTTTTTTTCTTTTTTTCTTCTTCTCCCTGTTGAGTCAATTCACTTGGGATTTTGGACAAAATGACTGAAAGACAAATTGGTTGCTTCACAAAGGTAATTAAGACAGTATGTGGTGCAGAGGGTGAACAGTTAGGGGTTCTTTCCAACTAATGATCCGTTAATTAGTGAAGGGAGCTCAGCTAGTGTATGGTCCTCTTGGGAATTACCTTTGAACGACATTTAAAACTGCTTTGGTTAAGAACCTATCATTGCAGGGGGGAGAGGACTCTTTCTTTTTTTTCTTTTTTAATATATTTTTTTTCTGTCAACACAGGCCAGCAGAACTTGCTAAACCGAGCAAATATGTACATATAATTAGTATTACATAGCTATTAAATGTTATTTGAAAATAATCCAGTACACAGCTATGATACCTTGCTGAGGATTTTAGTAACAGTTTTGGTTGCAGCAGTTGTCTGTGAGAACAGTAAGCTCGCTACATGGAGCTGGTTAATTACAGAGACTGCGTGTCTGATACTCGCTACCAGTTCAAGCACTGCACCATGTGAATGTTTTGATATTTTTAGGACCAGTCTGGAATACTTGCTTGAATATTTTTGTGGGAGTCGGCCCGAAGCTGGCAGGGTTAATATTCCTTGGGGGAGGTAAACCAGCAATGGAGTATCTCTGTGTCATGTTCTTTTGTGCATTTCAAAACATGTGGTGTGTCCTGTCCTCTGCATTATATACTCTTCTGCTGTCCAGACTTATCCAGGATAGATTGACTGCATATGTACAGGCCCTTAGCAGCTGTTTAGGGTAGAAAGAAAATAGCTTTTATGCAGTCTGAAATTAGCCACTCATTCTTCAAGCTACATGCAGATGTGGTCCAAAAGGTGAGTTTTTCTCTTCAGATCTAGGCAACTATTGCTTTAATCAATGTTCCCCTGTAGAAGATAGCCAATGGATTAATTGTAAAATGTATCTGCCTTTTTTTTTTTGTTCCCCTGTTGTGGTTTTGTCCTCAAACCAGGACATCTCCTCATTTATATTGGGAGATTTTTCCAATGCCAACATATCAATTAGAATGCAGCTGTGGAGTAGTATTTCTATTACTGTTAATTTGGAAAGATCTTATCCCTTATCCTCTTATATGTCATTTTAAGGTAGCAAATAACAAATACTAACCTAAAAATTGAGGCAAAGCATTTGATAGAGAGAAGCTAATGGATTGCCAGTGGGCTCTCATATACTATGATTGGTAGTTTGCATCTGTAGAATGGAAATTTGTGGAGTGTGCGTCACAAATTTGTCTGGAATGCAGAAAAGAAAATAACAAAAGCAGTATAAATTAAGATGATTTTTTAAATGGATTTATTCTAAAGTTCAAATTTCTGATGTTAAGGGAATGGGAAGCTGAGGCAACAAAACGCCATTGTATTTTTAGAAAGTTTGTAATTCTGAAATTCTAAGGTCCTCATTTGGATTCCCCAGAAAAAGAGGGAGGAGCAGCAGCCGCGCAGGACTGAATCTCAAACAGTTTTAATGTCTCAAACGGTTTTAATATATGGACAAATGCTTTGTATGCTGCAGACAGCTGTGTCACAAAGTGCTGTAGTTGTCTTTTGATAGTTGTAGAAACCCTTAACCTCCTGCTGAAATATTAGGAGGTAATCTGAGGAAATGTGGCATCTCAATCATGCTGAAGGAAGAAAAAAAATCTGTAGCACAAGGAAGGTCTTAGTTTATTTTTTAATATTTATTTAATTTTTTAATTTTAGTTTACTTTTATTTATTATTTTATTGCTGAAAAGTATTTTGGTATTATTGCTAAAAGCTATAGATCTGAGGTTAACAAATGGGGGTGGTTGCATGCGTATTCATGTGTGGGTTAGTTCTGGCTGAGATTGCAGGGTGGAGCATGACCATGTCATTCTAAAACTAGAAGAGGGTAAGAATTTAACTTGAACTGCTAATTGTCATCTGTACACTTGCTGCTCTGCATTGAAATTGTTGCTCCATTGTTTAGTTCTAATCGTCATTGCCTTCAGCATGAAACAAAGATGAGCCAAATCAATCTGGCTGTGCTTCTTTGCTCTCAAACCGATTTTGTTATTCGGCAGTACAAATAGGCAGCAGCACTAATGTGATCAGTACAATTTAAACAGTGTTATCAGAGTCTGGTTTGTCCACTTGTCTTCCCTTATGTTGTCTTCAGAGTGGCAGTTAGACCGGTATGTTTTGCTTCCCTTTGGGTGGATTAGGTGAGGATAATGACCCTAAACTGTATTTTTCACTTAAGTATTTTGTTTGTCTAATTGTCACTTCCGCTGCCTTATTTTAACCCAATGCCTCAGCTGCCTGGTTTAAAGCAGTGTGGATCCTGCACCTCTGGAGCCACAGGATTGTGGTATTTCATCTTTAACTGCTCATAAGAATATGTGAAATGCAGATTTCTCCGAGGCTGCACTTTCTTTTTATCTAAATTGCTGCTTCAGTATTTCTGTCATGGAGGGCTAGTTTATACGTGTTTATGATAGCTCTTATTTTTCCATTTGAGCGGTTGCTTTCAGTAATTCATACCTACTTTTAAAACGAGTTCTAGCCTGAAAGGTAAAACTGAACAGGCTTGTCTTTGCTTAAAGTTCCCACCTTTCTTGATACCACAAAGAGATAGCTTGATGTTTTGGAGCAGAAGAATGAGAAGGTACGCAGTATTGCAAATAGATGATACGGTTATAAAAACATAAGCAGCCAAAAGTGAGTAGGTGTTGAAATTGAGCATTTCACTTGAAATAAGTTTGTCTTGTTGAACACTAATCTCAATATATATTAAAATCTACTAAAATAGAAATTGTGCTTTATTTTTAAAGCAGTAGAATGGGTGTAGGGAGCAAATACGGAAAATTCCGTTATCCATTTATATGTTCAATCTTGCAGATTATTCCAAGGTAGCAGACGTTCACGTGACATAGAAAATAACTGTTTCTTGTGAAACACTATGTCTGCTTCCAGTTTCTTCCTCCAAGATTATGCTTTAAAGAAGAGTCTGAACTCTGTGGCTACTCCTTCCACAGAACACCATAAAAGTTTTGGCTTCATTTTAATATCCATTTTCATTGCAAGTCCAAGAATGAACAAAACATACATGTATATGTTATTTAAAATAAATAATTCTAATTTCTTGTTCTGAGGTGGCCCTGTGTCTAAAGACTAGAATAAAGGGCACAGGAAAGACCGTAGAAGATCATAGTGTGTAACGGGACGGTATGGTGCTTTCTGTAACGATCTGTGTGGCTCTTAAAACACAGTTCCTAATAAGCCTTCTATTTAGCCTCAACTGTTTATATGATACGACTCACAATTTCTTCTCTATTGCTACACATCAAAATAATTTCCAAAATATTTTAAGTGCAAAAATGGTTCTGACTTCTCTTAAAATGCAGAGGAAAATACTGAGAAATGATTTGCATTTCAAGGCTACATATGTGATCTGTGACATGAGGAATGGAGTTAAGAGTACACACTCTCTATGATGAGTCTTTTTGGTAATGGGTTTTATGTGTAATATCAGTGGCCAAAATAGAGCACAGACCTTTTTCCTTGAGTCATTGAATATGGGCAGCAAACTTAGCCGGCCTTATTAAAGCCTTGACAAGACCGAGCTACCCTTTATTTCTGGATCACAGCTTTAACAAGTTCAGAAACCTGAGGTTTCTGGCTTTCATATACAGCAACAGCTGCTTAACTTGTGCTAATCATTTCGGAGATTGCATTTGTATTTTAAATGCTTTATTCATTCGAAAGTGAATCCTTGTGGTCTTGCCAGAAAATCAGAGCAGTTGGTAGACAATGTGAGAGAAAGAGTTATCAGAACATGGGGTTGTGGGTTTCACGGAATCATGGAATCACGGAATCTTCAGAGTTGGAAGGGACCTCTAGAGATCATCTAGTCCAACTCCCCTGCTAGAGCAGGGTTGCCTAAAGCACATCCCTCAGGGCTGCATCCAGGCGGGTCTTGAAAATCTCCAGAGAAGGGGACTCCACAACCTCCCTGGGCAGCCTGTTCCAGTGCTCTGTCACCCTCACTGTAAAGAAGTTTTTCCGTGTATTTGAACGGAACTTCCTATGTTCTAGCTTGTGCCCATTGCCCCTTGTCCTGTCGCTGGGAACCATTGAAAAGAGCCTGGCTCCGTCCTCCTTCAACCCACCCTTTAGGTACTTGTAAACATTAATCAGGTCCCCCCTCAACCTTCTCTTCTCCAGGCTAAAGAGTCCCAGCTCTTTCAGCCTTTCCTCGTAAGGGAGGTGCTCCAGTCCTACAATCATCTTGGTTGCCCTAAAGCTTTTTTTTCCTAAAAAGCTGCACAAATTATACCTTTTTTTTTCAGGGGAATTCTAGTTTCAGGGGAATTCTAGTATCAAAGATTCAGAGTTTCCAGTAATTTCCTGAGGACCTGAATTCAGGGCTTTAAAGCTGTGAAACAGGCTTTAGGGTAGGCTTATATTTCTGAGGATGTGGAGCACTCTAAACATTCATGAAGTAATACAGTTGTTCAGACACCTGTTTACAACTTTTGTAGGTATATGGGCTGTGTTGCCTCTAAGTGGATGTTCAAGACAGGGAAATCAGTGTGTTATGGCCCTGACGGGAGATTGCCCTTTTCCCTCCAGGCCAAGAGAAATAACTGAAAATTAGAAATAGTTCAATTGAAGATAAATTACAGGTCTCATCTCTGTGACATTTTTTTTAGACACGCCTTCTGTCATTTTTTGAGCCCTAAGATTTTTATAAAAGACAATGATCCATAGGTTTGTGCCCAGAGACTTAAGCTTTAAAATTGTGTTTGGGTACAAGGTTCTGCTACTAATAGCTGTATGGAAAAAGTGCAATGCATTGAACTGCACGTTGTGATAATGCGGTTTACTTTTCATTTCTGCAGTGGATTTTCTTGAATGAACCTCTTGTGTCTTCTAATAATAGTTCACAAACTGTTGCGAGGTTAACTTACCCATTTATCTGGGAACCTTCGGTGCTGTGGTAACAGGCCATTGAGAGATCTCTGTGGCTAGGAATCTTTCCCAGTCATACGCGACAATCCTACAACCCCTTTGCTTGTGTGTTGAGTTGTAGGAACTGTGAGGTATTTTTTTATACCTCACAGGACCTGTGAGGTATTTTTTCCTGATTTGGAGTGTCAAATCAATATAATTTGGAATTTCAAAGATACTGTTATAAATTGTGATTTTTTTTTTTTAATTTTATTTTTTTTACCAATGTTTTCATTGGCAAAAAGTTCTTCATGTATAATGTAATGGTACATGTAATACATGTGCCTACACCAAGTATTAACACCAGACACTTAAAATGGGAGTAGATGACAAGATATGTGGAGGAAAAAAAATCGCGCTACCTCTTTTTAATATGGTGGTCTCTCTGCCTAGCTCTGTGCAGTTGTAGCATTGTTTGGATAAATCATTATAAAATTGACCTGTCTATCAAGGCTAAAGAAATAAGTTTAGTTTTCTATATATATATAAAAAAATCTGTATTTCAGTGTAGTTATATTTTTGTCTCTGTTCTTATGGAAGTTAGTAACTGCAGTCCTTAAATCTATTTCCAGTAGCTTCCTTTGAGCTGATTACATTTATTAAATTTATTAAATTAAATCCATTCCCTCATTAAATTTAAGATATGACTCTTGTGAGAAAATAATAGCAAAAGGATGTTTTTTGGTACCAATTTGGTAGCCATTTAAAAATTGCTTGAATTTAAATATAGCTCAGAAGTGACCATTAGTTAGTTTTTTAGCTAATATAGTTTTCTCTCATAGTCTTATAATGAAAATAGCTTACATAACTAATAAAAACCCTGCTTAATCAACAGGGATGGCAGCAGTTAGTCAAAATTATGAAAATGATCAGGCACAGTCTGGAATCAAATAGTGACAATTAAGAGTTGAACTGCTCTCACCGAGAAGGTGAATGATGTTCTTTTTTAAATTTTTCTCCACCATTCTCTATTTACTGTTATCTCTCTCTGCTCTGAACTTTGTGGTTCATTATAGGGCTTCTGGGAACGCCGCCAGTGAGATGCTCCTGATTGATGGTTCTGAAGCCAAACTTCAGGGGCTCTTCCAATGCCTGTCAGCTTCGGCATTTCTGTCTCCCGGGATTGCTTTCAATTTGTATCATCTTACAGCAGGCTGTAAACCCATCTGCTTCCTGTTGTCCAGGAGTTTAATGCAGACCTCAGAGCAGCAGCAGATTAGCGGCATGCATAAAGAAAAAGGTACTCGGGGACTGAAAGTCAGCCGCAGAGTCCTGTGGGGCTAGGACTTCAGGTAGTAACTTTGACACGTCAATCTGGATTAGGTGGCGGCTGGAGCTGGTTGCCAAACATAAAATGATTTTGTGGTAAAGGAGAAAGATCGTTTAGTCATGTGCCTTCAGGATTTCCCAGCAGGGGGAAAAGGTAAATGGAAAGTTTAGCAAGTGAAAATGAAGGCTGTTCTTGTTGACTGCCTTGCAGGTGTGGTACTAATTAGAAATCATAATGCTCCAAGAATAGATTTTCTGTATTCTTCAGATAGTTTGCTCTGGAAATGAGGGCCTCTGTTTCATTATGTGAAATATAACATAAAGACGTGAAGAACTAAAATGCAGCAGACCTGGCTTTTTTCCTTTTCTTGTAGTTTTAAGATTGTGCACAGTTAAACTGTTAAACTCTTCTGCAAGAAAGTAGTGTGTAAAGTGTGATAAACTTGGAAAAGAAATACCACTAAACCTGTAGGCCTGTCTCTCCGTCCAGTTAGCAATTAAAGAACTAACAGCGCTAACTGGTAAGAGTAAAATGTTGACAAAAGATTGACCTACATCTGCTGAATAAGCAGTGCGCTTCACAGATTGCATGTGCGGGGTGGC
Organism: Rissa tridactyla; assembly: GCF_028500815.1. Lineage (NCBI taxonomy): Eukaryota > Metazoa > Chordata > Aves > Charadriiformes > Laridae > Rissa > Rissa tridactyla. The sequence continues at coordinate 66,527,859 of NC_071467.1, read as the reverse complement.
AATTGAGCAGCAACAGTCAGCAGAAGACAAGTTGAAATTGGGTGCGCTTTTATTTCATCTTTGGAAAGGAGATATGATGCCTGGCAGAGGTCTGCTGTTTGGAGGTGAACGGAACAGGTTTTGCCCGGGCATTTTGTTTTGTGTACAGCTGCTTGTGTAGCCTTGCACCATGTGTCAGAGGAGGATAATGTTGTCTTTCGGGCAGTGCCTTGAGGTATTTCATTAGAAAATATCAGAATAAATGTCAGCTAATTTGTAGTTACTCCTCAGAAGCAATTAGTACTGGCTCCTGGCAGAAGTGGCTAAGTGAATTGCTAACTTCAAGTGAGGATCAAAACTGGATCAGAAATACTAGGATTTCGGTACTAAATAAACTGCCCAGTAACAACATGAGCAGTGTTATCTTCAGAAACTCCCAGGAACCTGAGCTGATATATTCCTACTTTATTTGACGGTTTCTGAGGACCAGAACGGTAAAAATACATGTGCCATTTCCTCCTCTTCCCTCCCCCTATATGAGCTAAATTTTATCTTTGTGAATGCATTGTTCAGTTCCTGACTTCTTCCCCTCAGCAATGCATTCTGTAAGCATAGAAAGCTCTCTGCATTCATTTTAGTCTGTAGTTTGTTTTGTCATTTTTCTAGTGTGAAGCACTTGTGAGTAGGTTATAAACATGTTTATCTAACTTGTGCAGTTTCACGTTCAAGTTTCTAGTATTTTAATGTTTACTATATCTGTATTTTTTTTGAAATCTTCTTTCATAACTATTTAGTTTTACCTTCAGATTTTAGTAGTTTAAGCATTTAAAAAATACAAATATAAAAATATAACTAATTTTATCCAATATAAAGGCAGCAACCTGAGTTGTTTTCAGGTGTACTTACATACACAATTTTCCTTTTGAATTATCTTTGCAAGATGTTTTCTTCAGTGACTTTGTAGATATCTTGTGAGGTCAGTTGGAAAATTATTATTTCTTTTTCCCCAGTTGCAAATGTGAGAAGTCATCCACGTGTCCTTCTGATGTAGGCCAGTGGAATGCAAAGTTTGCATGTAAAAGTAAAAAAAATCTGAAACCTTTTTTTTAGCCAGTATGCTTTTCAAAACGTATGTTCAGTACCTGTTTTATAAAGTGTGTAGCTGACATTCAGAAATTATTTCCTAAAAAATGTCTTGTTTCCTGCCCGTGGGTATTGTGCACAGGCCTCATCAAAGGTCAGAACATATTCTCAAAACAGTGTGGCTTGTTAGCAATTTAAATAAGAATTTGTATTCCTTCATGTTAAATATTAATACCAGTAATATCATAAACCCTCTTGCATCTCATGGGACAGGAAGATTACTGGGTCAAAAGAATGTGTTTTCTTCCTTACAGGCATTATACCTTTATGAAAGCTTCAGCTGAAGTGAATCTTGCATATTTATTGACATTTCTTCAAGGAATGCTTTTTTTCCCTTGAGTCTATCTACTTACTGTGAAGGTTTTGGCACCCACAATTATTTAGTCAGTATAAAATGTTTAAGAACATGATTATGAATATATTTTGACAAAATAGAATTTTTTATACCTCTAGTGGAAAAAGTGTTTCCGTTACCTCAGGTTTTGTGCAACTTTTGGGTAAAGACATTCTCAGTCTCAATATTTTTCCACTACTGTTTAATATAAAGGGGCAACAGGATGTACAGCTTAATTTCATTTTCTCCTTCAATATATGAAGACATTTGGAGTCTTTATTTCAGTACATGCAGCTTGCACCACATTTTTCCACAATAGGAGTTAAGAAAGCAATAAAAAATTTTATTCATACTATAAAGAAGTATTAGTTTTAATTTGCTTTTTCTGCACATAGCACAATCTAGTAGATGATTTTATTGGTTACTAAGCCCTATGCTTTGATTTTGCAGTTAAATATTTGCATTGCAAGTTAAGGTGTATTGTAGCAATCTACAAATGAAACTACAGTTCCTGATCTATTTAAGTATATCTGCTGAACACCATAGCCGGTTGCCTGATTGCAAATAATATGCTTATCTAGGTAATGTTTAATTTATGTGTAATTTATCGTGGTGGATAAGACTTGTGTTGGTGCTGTAAAATTGTATTAGAAAAAGCCATGTGGGTTTTAGAAATTGGTACCTTACCTGTTTGGTATGTTTAGATGCTACGGACTGCTGAGCTCCTGTGAAAATAGTTTCACCAAGACCTACTGTGGAAATTCTTTCCGAGTATTAATGCTGATGCAGAGCTGTGTGCAGCAGCTAAAAAGTTCCTGTTTTTTAAAGGCTCGTGTGGATTTTCTGTTTAAACAAGCATTGTCCCAAGATTACAAGCAGGATAAGTAGTTCAGTGGTCTTCAAGGGTACAATCAGAGGTTCCTGAGACCTTGCAGGGCAGCTGAAGCCTTGGAACTTGGATGAGTTTGCAACAACCTGTGGGAAGGATCGGATGACGGCCAACTAAATGAATGTTGTGTTATACTGTCCTTTATTGCGTAGAGCAATATTCCAACTGTTGTTGTTAATCATGGCTACTGCTTCAGTTGTAGACAAGTTATGCCTAATGTAACACTTGCAACAAAACAGCCTGTGCGTACAAACAAAAAAAGTGCCAGCTCATTAACTGACAAATTACTACAAATGTAGCTACTACTACCAGCACCTCCCCATGGCAACACCATGGAAGTCGTCATCCCGTGCATGATGGGGAGGTATCTGCGCTGATAGTTGCTGTCACTCATCTGCGGGTAATATGACCGATGTGGACTCAGGTTATGTAGCTTCTCTCTGCAAAGACTGGAGGCAGGGTCATCCCTTCTTGCTGCTCAGCAGTCAGCAGCACCAGCATCTTCAAAGGAACTTCCCCAATACTGGCCTGCCACAACTTGCGCGTTGCATAGGTTGCTTAATCAGGTATATTTTTGGCAGACTGTGTGTCGTTATGCTGTTAGTTTCGACTATGGACCTTGAAGCTCAACCGTTAGTTTTGTTTCTGTACAGTCATCTTAAAGCCACAATTCAGACATCTGTGTCAGGCAGTTTAATTGCTGCAGGAAGGCTGTGGAAACCCCACCACAGATCTTAGACTTGCATATAATATAAAAAATATGTCATCCAATTACCAAGTGAGAAGCACTGGTACTTACTTTGTATTACAATGGCTAGTGCGTTTTCGGCCTGTAGTGTAAGATGGGGTGTATATGCTACCCAGTGGCCTCCATATGGGAGATATGAAAGGATCAGTATCTTCACTGGAAAGTGTTTAGTATCCATAAACCAGAAGGAATTGAAAAGGATTCTGCAAGTCTCCCCTATGTGTCATTTACAGTGATAGTTGGCAAGCTATGATAGTGTCTCACCGCAGAAGTCTCCCACAATTTTGAAGCTAGCCTTAATTAAAGCAGGCGTCCACCGCATGGCTGATGTTTTTGAGAGGCCAATATTTGATATACACTTGCAACAAATGTTCGAAAACTTGATATTTGACATTGAATTAGGCTTTTGAGAAATTGTAACCAGTGTCAAAGATGAGTGTGCCCTGGGGAATTGCAGCTTGTAGTCATGGTTCTAGTATAGGTCCAGGATAGGTCTTGGTCTCTTCCATAGAGAGATCCTTGTATCATTAGATCCTTGTATCCAGTTGCTCCATGTGACATTATTTGGATGCTCTTTATGCTTCCAGCTACATTTTTCCTTGGTGTCTTTGGTAAAAGCAGCCATCAGCTCTGCCTCTCTAGCCATAGACATATTTTCTTTGGAGGTGCAAGGAGTAAATTAAGGCTCCGGGAATGTTGACGGTGTGTATGTCATGTGCCACCACATCTCAGTTCAAGGACTAATTCTTCAGGTATCATTGGGAATTGCCAGTCTCTACCTGGCTCCTTGACCTGTGCATTCCTGTCAGTTCTCTACCAAAAAACCTTCCTTTCCCTTTCCTGCAATCTCTGTCAGCTGAATCATGGAAACCATGAATGGAACCATAGATTCATGGAAAATGAGGCTGGAAGGCATCTCAGCAGAGTGTGTGGTCCAAGCCCTGGCCTTGCTTAGAGAAGTGCTGGCTTTCTCACCAGGTTGCTCCGGATGGGAACATTCAGATCCCAGACCAGAATCTGTATTGTCCCGCTCAAACGCTTGCACGCTTATCTCTCTCAAAAGAAATAAGTTGTAACTCACTGGTATCTCTCTCACCTGGGGTAGACCAGTGACTTTTCCTGCCTTTTCCCCCCTGCATTTTGAGATAAAGGAATTGCGTCTTTTGCAGCCAATATGGGAGTGCTCTTCTGTAAAACTGCGTTATCGCTGTGGTAGTCGCATTAAGAATAATGCGTGCATTGCTTTGTAATTGAATGATCTGGCTGATATGGTGTCTCAGGTTTTGCAGTCTGATATGCTGATCGTGTGCTGGGACTGAAGCAGCATCAAGGGAAAAATACAGAAGGAGACAGAAGACTGTAGCTTAGTTGAGTTAGCTATGCTGAAATGGTTTTCTAAAGCAGCAATAAAAATGGAGGCAATTGCAAGCTTTACCTGATGAGAAACTTTTTAGCCAGAAAAGCCCTGTAAGGGACAGAAGGAATGACTTGTCTCTGAGTGAAACCGCTGTGCCCACAGCCTTCTGGGCTGTGTGAGATTGTTAGGTGGCTAAAGTGGGGGTTTCAATTCTTTCTTCAGAGTGAATTTATGAATAGAAGTTATTCTTAAAGGTACAAAATTTACCTGTAACATTTCTGCCAACGTAATAGAGAATCATGTGAATACATAGCCAATTCTGCTTTAACTGTGAAAGTAAGTTTTATCTGTAAATAGCGTTTATTTGTGTATTTGTAGTACTGCTGTCTTCTGAAGTGCATTGACTGAATTACAATTATTTTACTGTTCTTCTCCAGCTTTTGAACGGCAACATTTAAAATCATGGATATGTAACTACTTTATTGCTGAAACTTTACATACCTTACTGGTTTGCATTCTCTTTTTAGGTGTCTTGGCTTTTTAATCCAACAAGAAGTGAAATAACAAGTCTAGATAGTGGAAATATAGATGACATTTTAAGTGAGTATTTTGAATTTTTTTTTTCTTTGTATGTCTGCATTCACTTACGTGTGTGAATCTTGCAACGTTATTAAATGAATATGCATACCTTAGCTTTGAAAATATGAATTGCAAATGGCAGAGAAGTATTAAATGCCTATGATCAAAATTAGCTGTCTGAACTAATGTATCACCTAACAAATTACATCGTTGTAATCTCAATTAGGATTTGAAGTGTTGAGGAAAAATACCTGGTATCTTGTTTGCAGCTGGGAATGCTTGACGACATAACTAAAACCTGTCAAGAGAGCATTTTAAAAGTTCCCCCCAAAAATAGCAGCAATGGAAACCCATAGTGATGGGCTTTAAGTATCTTGCTTGTTCAGCTATGTTTTTCCTCATGTTAAGCATCGTCCTGATCCTGGTGGTTCATAGAAAGGCAACTCATAAATTAAACAGATGTTTATTCCTTATCCGAAACCTTTTTGTCTGAAAAGAATGCAATTTGCCTGTATCTCGTTTTCGCAGAAAAGTTATTACATTGTTTCAAATATATTCAGAAAAAAAATCTTTCTGTTCTTTTATTTAGGTCTGCACTACAATCTGCCTACTATTGCAGGATTTCTTTGTGTAGTAAATGTATCATTAGGTGATCCGTTTGCAAATACCATTTATACAGTTGAAAATACAAAATCCTTTTGTAAAATGTTACTCATAAAAGGGAATATATACCAAGTAAATACGTCTAAAACTTTCAACAAATACTTTATGCCTTGGAGGTAACCCTGAATTTTCTGTGCTTGCATTCCTTGCTGATAATGAAAATCTTAAAGCCATAATTTTAATCAAAACTGTAGTTTTTTTCCAGCCTTCTCAAGAGTTGTCTTTTCCAGCACGTTGTCTTTTTCAGGCTTTCAACATCTTAATATTCACTTGTATCTCCTTTGTAACTTGGTCAATAGTGCAAATTTGTTTAGCAACATTTCTGCTTTATAAAGCTGTGGCTGATATTCTGTAGTTCCAGTGTTTATTTCAAGGTGTGTGTGTTGTTTTTTTAACGTGTAGGCCACCACTACTAATAAAAAACAATTTACCGCATGGCTGTTACATTGTGTAAAGACCACAATTTATTCTAGTGTATAGGAGCATTATTTCACTACCTCATTATATATATCCCTATAGTACTGCATTTTTTTTTGAGTGTTCCTTAGCGTTTTTCTTTTATGGGGACTGAAGATCCCAAAACCTTTTGCCTTAGTATCCACCTTCTTAGCAAATAAGGCAGGTTAAGGACTGACCAGAGCAAGCTGCACAGGCAGGCTGCGTGTTGGTCATTCTTCTAACCTAAATAGTTGATTTCAGCTTTTAACTGTTTTTTAATACTTATGAATAATTTAGATAATGCTTAAAAGATATAATAGAGTACAACTTCTGGCTTGGAGTGACTTAATTTTAAATCCAGAATTACTCTGTCTTGTGTGTCACTTATTTACTACTTTTGTGTCTTAATACCTTAAGTATTGACATTTTTAATGTCTAATATATCAATAAAGTCATTAAAATATTTGACTGAAGGCCTCTTTCATCACTTTCCCATTTGATATAGATTATATTTCAGATAAGATTTATCCTAGCAGTTTTCTAGCAATCAGACTAAGCTTTATGCTGAATAATCTAGAAATATTTGCTTTTGTAGTTTTTGTGCATGTATTTATAATCTCAGACAAAAGCACTAAGAAGTTTGCCTCACGTTGTGACATTGGGTTTTTTCTTTTTCTTTCCTCTCAGACAATGCAGATGTTGCTTTAGTTAATTTTTATGCTGATTGGTAAGTTATAAAGTTGTTTTTTGGGTTTTTTTCCATGTTTAAACTACTGTCTTTTGAAAACTGTCATGTTTGGCTATAGTTTTCTAATTGAGAATGCAGTGGTATGTTGCTTTCAAACTATTATCTCCTGGGGTTTTTATGTCCTGATTACTTCCCCTTCTGCTGTTCTGCCATCTTTTGTTTCATTCAGGGCTCCTATCAGTGGAAAAAGGCTTCTATAGTAGTATGGAATAACATGCTATGTAATTGATTTGTTTTTTCTTGTTTCCTCATAGCAAGTCTTAACTCCTTAACATAGAATAGTCCAAAATATTCCATTTTTCCGTTTTCTTCTATGTTGGTACAATGCGTGTGTGCTAGAAAGAAAAAGGCTTGAAATCACACTAAAAATCAAAACCTTCTCTAATCTGGAAGACGCTTCAAGTGGAGAACTAGAGAAATTATAATTGAGGGATGAAATCTGAGCAACTGGAAAAGGAAAGAGTTTGGGGCCAGACTGGTTAGATACTATGAGACACCTATTTAGAGGGACCTGTTTACTTGAAATTATGTGTTTTTTAAAAAAAAAACCATCTTGCATACAAAATCATCATTAGAATTAATTTAAACATTCCCCTTTTTTATTGTGTAAGAAGTAATTTTAAATGTTCTGTTCTGTTCCATCGTTAATATTTTTAAAAGAACCTCTAGCGAGGAAGAAACTAGAAAAGTATTCAGATAAAATAAAATTGTACATGCAAATTAATATGGAAAAACTAGATTAGAAAAATAAGTAAGTTTCTGCCTTCCTTGATTAAAGTAATCTTGGATGTAAACAGCTTTATGATGTAAAGCAATATATAAACTGAAGCACTGCACTTCAAATATTCCTCTCCCTGCTGTTTTGCTTTGTGAGCATAAAACGTTGGCCTTCAGAATCAAAGGTTGTGTAGGTGATAAGACTTCGATTCCTTTCACTTCGTTCACATCCCATTATATGTCTAAGTCTGTCAGTCTGTATGGCCTCGAAACAGTGAGCGCACAGAGCTTTACGTGAAAAATTTACACTTTGCTTTTACTGATAATTCACTCAACTAGTAGCAGGCTAATTTTAATTGTTTTTTAGAAGTGATTTTGAAAAATTCATACCCAGTCTTTTCATATAGAATGAAGTTCTCAGTAAAGATGTTTTTAATGCCTTCATTTAAACTTTGTGTAAAAATAGACATTATATCAATCTATATCAGTTTAATAACCTTTGTATATACCTGTCATTTTATAGATAATTAGTTTGTATCTGTTCATTTGCTACCACAGACTAAATTGATACTAGGCACGTTTAAACCAGCAGAATTTTTCTTTAGAGAGATTGCATTCATTTACGAAGCAACTTGTTTGAAATATCCTTCTTTATAATGATAGTACAACTAAATAACTTGTTAAGTAAGAAACTAAGTCTAAACTCTTACCTGTTCTGTATAGGATTATGCTATAAAGGCTCCCTTTTAAAATAAATAATGAAACATAAGATGGTTGTTTTCAGTTCGTGATCTGCAGATACCTGGTAGATAATGGACTACTTCAAAAGGTTTTATTAAAGATAACCAACGAAAGCAAACCTATGGAGAGTAAATTTAATACAGTGAAATTTGGGGTCAGTGTTGCCACTGAAAAATATCGCTTTTGGGTTTTGCAAAAGACGAACTGCAGGAGACTAAAAATCCATGTTCTGATACTTATGTGATAGAGGGAAGATACCAATATTTTAAAATAATTTAAAAAAAAATAAATATTTAAAATACCTTGCTATAGCAAGGTAACAAGCGTCCTGTTTTAGGACCTTATCAGCACAGCTCTTCCTGCAAACGCCCACTGCAAATCCCCACCAAATCCTCTCTAGAATAGGCTTGCTTTGAATTTAAAGATTTGCATGTGTTTGCAAGTTGATTCACGTTATACTAGGCCATAATTTTAAAACACTACAGCCTTTATTATAATCATTACATGTAGGCATTCAGTAATAACCCTTCAATGTAGCGTACTGCCAGCCTACGATGTAACGTGACCTTTGAATGAGAACAGATCAGTTTCACTGATGTGGATACTCTGCTGTGAGGGTGGAGAAGAATGAGGGAAGAGGACGGCATATGCAGTGTATGTATACTACATAAATGTGTAGCATACATGGGCTGCCTGGAGTCAGGTTTCTTTCAGAAAATGACCTTAAGCCCGTTTGTATTTTGAGAGCAAAACCTTCCTCTTCACTTGAATGTTTGCTGTTGTAGACATAACAGCGTCCCCAGGCTATCGCTGTTTAAGCACGGCTTCAGTGCAGGCTGTTTTATTGCAAGTCTGTTCCATGAGGTCTCGTTCTGACAACTTCTACAGTGCCATTCTATGTCTTCAATTTAAAATTCTGCCATGTGTTTAGAAGAACAGAATATAAAATAATTTTGTTGACATATTAATAATGGGCTTGTGCACTAATGTTACCCTAAACTCCCCAAAGCCACCAAAGCATCTTTACAATCCTACAGCCTTCTTTGTGGGCAGAAAGAGATTATTTTTTTCCAAATCTGACATCACTGGAAGAAGGGACCCATGGGATTCTCTTTGTTCATAGTGCTGGAGTAGCAGTCTGTTCAAATTCTACCAAACTTGAGTAATAATATAATAAGCAATATTATAACTTATATTGTTGACCCTAATAAAGTTATCTCTGTGATATTTCTTGAGGGTGATTGTTGCCGAATACTTGAATCTCAACAATCCAAGTAAAAATACCTACCCAGGGATAATTCAGGTAGAAAAAAATGAAGAACCTACTTTCTGAATGGAATATGTTTCCTAAAGGCTTATAATTGATTAATGGTGTTTCTTAAGCAGACAAATCAGGGGGGCACATCTTGAACGATATATTCTTTTGGAATGATTTTTTTTTTTCCTTCCTGAATTATTCAAGTTACTTTTGAACATATTTTTATCCAGTTACTGGGATGATTAAAAGTATCTTTTCCAATAGATTTTCTTTCTTTTTTTCTTTTTCCTTCAAAGATTGAAATATTCCCTGAGTCATCAATTAAAATATTTTAAATTAGTATTTTGAAGTTGTAATTTTGTGTTCTATCCGCAGGTGCCGCTTCAGCCAAATGCTGCATCCCATTTTTGAGGAAGCTTCTAATGTAATTAAGGAAGAATATCCAGATAAGAATCAAGTTGTGTTTGCTAGAGTAGACTGTGATCAGCATTGTAAGTAAACCCTGATTTAGGTTTTTCTGTGCTATCCTGCCAGTAAGTTACTCATTGTATTGAAGAATATACTAGACAGCAACTTAAAGGTAGTTGGACCTGCCTCGTCGTTTAGCCCAGAGTTGCTTCCGTAGATCAGCGAACCTGATGTTCTTCCAAATTTGTCAGGGCAATCTCCAGTGTTGCTTTCTCACTGCATCCATAAACATGCACTTATATCCATTCAGCCTGTCTTATTTAATGGTGGAAAAAGAGCTGGGATTATAAACTTAATTGGCTTATTGAGGGGTCAGAGAAGCACCACAGCTACAAAATGTGCAGGTCTTCAGAGACAAGAAAAGGGAGGGGTAACCCTGCATCGTCAGTATCAAGATGATCTGTTCAGGTCTTCCTCCAACTAGGACTCATGGTGGACTGCAAGTTGACTTTTGCACAGCCAGGAGAGGGGATCAGAGCTTCTCTGCTTTGCTATTTGTATACATGCCAACAAATGGTTGCTCGTCTAGGTTCTCCCCCCACCCAGAAATACATGAAAATGATATGCCAAAACTTACTCATTTTATGCCAGTATTAATCCCAAAAGTTGCTTTTTGATCCTATACTAAATAAAATGTAAGGAACATCTGCTAGGCATTGAAAGACAAATGGATAGTACTGAGACTTTTATTATGGTGCTTTACAAGATCCAACTTTTCTGTTTTATGCTTCTGGAAGAACAGCACTTGCAGACATAGTTTCTTTACAGTGGCTTGTGATTCCCAAAGAGTAGTACCAGTTGCAAGTGGCTTCAGATCCCAGCAGAAATTCAGTTCCAACCAATAGTGATTATAATATTTGGGCTTTACAAAAGTGTCAATTTGTAAGGAGAATCACAGTTGGAAATTTGAGGAATCACTGTACAGAGTTACTAGTTTGTATCTGTAGCATTTCCCTGGGACTTATCATTGAGCTAATAGTTTTGTTTTAGTACTCTATTAAAAAGATGTAAAGAGAGAACCTCATAGGACAGAAAAAAGTCAATTGCATATCTGTGAAAAGTAACTGATATAATTTACCTTTTTCTTTCCCATTTTGTCAATCTAACTTTTTTTGGTGTTAGAGAGGATTTTTCCCTATAATGAAAATCCGTAGCTTGAAGTGTCTTGGTTCTTACTTGCAGATTTAAAAGTCAGTAAGTCCACTTGAGCATCTTCCACTGGCACCATCTTGTGCTCTGTTTTGTATGCATGCATGTAGTTGCGCAGCAATAAGAGTCCCTGTCTTGTGATTTGGAAAGATCTCAAGCGTAAAAAAACCCAATAAAATATTAAGGGAGCAAACAGTATCAACTATCCAGTTTCTGGAATGTAAGAGAAACCGATTCTTCAAACTGTCAGGAGTGGCCAAGGAGATTCTGTTTTGTCCCTTCCCAAAGATGGGTAAGACCAGTTCATGACCATGGGAAACTTAAATGACTCTGGGATGAAATCTTTGAATTGCGGGGATATTGGACCCCCTTTATAGCCTCAGCTGGAAACGAGACACAACAGTATTTGCTTAGGATACATGAGCAGCTTTGAAGCATTCATCTGTCTTCCTACGTTGGAGTGCTAGGGACGTGTTGGGAAACTGACAAAAAAGTTTGAACGTACGTGTTCTTGAAGAGCAGTTACATTAGGTACATGGTTGTAGAATCTCCTCTGAGCAGATCACTTCTACTGCCTTGAATACAGTGAGAACGGTGCACTTGGGTAGTAACTGCCTGAAGCGTTTCCAGAGCAGCATCTTCATAAGATAAGATTTAGTCTCCTTGATTTATAAGTCCAATAGTATTTTTTTTTTCATTCTCGTTATAATGTCTCTTAAGTGAATGTTTTTCTGCTTCCTTCCTGAAATCATGGATTTTTGGGGGATTGGGGGTTTTTGTTTGTTTTGGGGCGGTGGGGTTTTTTTTGTTTTGATTAGACCTGGAATGCCTTCCCAGATCTCAAATACTTAACTACATTTGCAGCTTCTTTCTATATGGTGTGTGCTTGGGAGATCTTAACCAAAAACATAGCATTAAGTATTCAAATTTACCATCCCTAAAAGTTAATTTTCGAGTAAGGCAATGAAATCCTTTGGAGGAGTATATTGAAGGGAAAGCCTGATATGCAGACTTTGCTGAAGTTTTCTTATTGAGCTTTTTGTCTATCTTTGTTCTGAGATCTACTGCAGGATCTATATGAATAAACTACTCTTAATCTTTTACCACTGCAGTTGTAGAAAATAAATGCAGTTGTGTCAGACATTCTGATTGGTTTTGTATTAGCTTATTAAACCAGTCACTCTACATACTTGAAATCACTTTTGCATATACTTTTGTATATATTCTTTCACTTTTGTTGCCTGAGAAAATTCCACCCTCCTTCCCTCTCTACCCCTCCCAGTACTTGAAACAATTCAGGAGCTTGTTGCTTGGTCTTCTTATATGCTCATTGAATTGAGCTCATCAGAGCTTGTTACGGAGAGCTAAGGCCTGGGTAGCGGAGGAGATGCTACAGCAGAGATTATCTTCTTTCCCCTGGGAGCAGGTGTAGTGAGCTAAGTACTATGAGGCAGCCAAGAGTTTTGGTCAGTCTTCTTATTATTCATGGAACACCATGAGTTCTCTGTATTTACTTTTTGTGTCTTTAATTTAAGAAGTAGATGAGCATGACTTCTGCTGCAGAGGCTGCAAAATGTGAGAATTAAAAATAAAATCCTATAATGACAAATATTTTCCTCAATTTGCATTGCCGTTTTGAATTAAAATAGCAAAGGTGTATATGTCAATGTTATTCCTTATTTATAGAGTTTATTTGCTGGGTTGTAAGCAATGGTACGTTTCCTGGCACATGGTTCTTGGGTATGTCCTGAAGTTTTAGGTATTTTAACTTTGATTTTAATGTGTGTAAATAGCAGCTCTTTAATAAGAGGATGGATGTTACTATATTATCCAGCTTGGGTCTGCTGTAGTAGTTTACTTAATGTTGGAGTCAAGATTGTTATTATCTTTTTTTCTGTTTTTTCCCTTTATATTTTTGTATGTGTTTACATATTTTAGCAACACTAGAAGGTTTATGTCAATATTTGGGGGTTTGTTATGCCTGCAGATTTCATACCACTAGTAGTTCACTATTAGGATGATGTTGTAGAGATGGTGGATTATTTGCATTACAAATGATCTGTTTCTTTTTGAAGCCAAGACTCTGTAGGGAATCCAAATAGCTGATTTCAGGCCACTCAAAAACAGCTTTCAGAATGGTCAGCCAGGCATAGATACTTTCCATTTAATGCACTATTATTGAAGCACACTGCAGCGCCCAACAGCTCACACCAGCTTCTGAGGGTAAAGCAAATTAAAGAGAATTATTGATGCACTGCCAAATGTTTGATGCTTAATGACAAAACCATCATTCTGTCTGCTTTTATAGCCAATATAAAGATGTTTTTTCTGGAAAGTGATAGGCCCCAATGTCCTTAAATACAAAATCTAAATATTAACACTGTATTAAGCCTCTGTGTATGTTGTATTTTACATCAGTTTATAATATTGTGGAAGATAATTATAACTGAAATGTGTAAGTTAAGTCATCAGGCTGTTTATAAGATGGTGTGGAACATACACTAAAGGTAAATCTTTTGAAGCAGGTACTCTTTCAATTTCCAAGACCTCATCCTTTTATAACTTGTAAATATCTAAGTTCCACTACATTGTTTGCTGTTAAAATTTTTGGTGGTTTTGGTGTGTTCAATTTACTAATTCACTTATCTTAAAAATTACCCACCTCAATTCTAAGTGTAATACCTAGTAAAAGTGACCTTCCATATAAAATTATAGAGAAGATCTTTCTGCATGTACACTACTGCAAGATTTTGTTTTGCTGTGTTTCTTTTTTTTTTTTGCTTGCTTATGGGGGTGTTTTGTGGGTTTTTTAGCCTGTGTGTTTAGCAGCAATGTTAGAAACTTACTTAGTAACATGGATTTCCTATGTTTCTGTTCTCTCTGAGTAAATACTGCAATATAGAAGAACTTGTGTTGCTGGAGGAGTGTTTGTATTTTGAACAATTTATATGAATTCAGTATTAGGAGTTGCGGTACAGAATTCTTATAAACTAAAATACATATTGGGTTTTTAATTCCACTGCACCCTTATTTTCTTTGGTTTCTGAGTTAAAAAATAAAAAATAATAGCTGCTTTGAATAAATCTCTTTGCTTCCAAACAGAAAACAAGTTCTCTCCGGTAGGGTGTTGAGAGGTGCTTTGCTAGACAGACTGTTCGGGGAACTCTTGTTTCTTTCAAAACATCCATGAGTGGTACTCTCGTTCAGTACAGTGAGCTCCTGATCTCCCTGACCTGGCCATTCTGGTAATGCGTGTTAATGTTAATCTTCAGAGAGTTACTTAGATTGTATTGCTACTGTGCCTTTGGTAAGCAAAATAACTCGGAGGTCCATAAATGAACTATAAATGAAACTGTAAACAAGGATGAGGATTTAGTTGCATTCCTGCCACTTTGCCTGAAAAAAAATACCGGTCTGAAAGAGTTATCTTTGGATAAAATAAAAAGTGGAAGGGATTCGGAGAGGTTGTTGATGGCTCTCCTCAGGAGAGCCATTTTGGTAGCCTGTCAGAAAAGGTTATGGGATACCTACTGATGAGGCCCTGCTAAGAGGAGGCATGGCTGTTGTGAATGCTCCTTTGCAGCAGAAGGTGGTCTAGATTTGCTGTTTCACAGCTTCTTAGTAACTGAGTTTGATGTAGAACGTTGATTGATATTCTTGTACCTGTTTTGGTCCAGCATACAAGTCACCAGTATCACAGTCATCAGGCACAGGATGCCTAGTTTAGATGGTCTCCCAGTGTCCTTCCTAATTCTGCTTCCTATTAATATCCCTAGATCTTAAGTTTGTGTACAAGTGTCATGAGAGGAGTAATTTAACTGGGGAGAATTAATGCTGTAGTATGAAATACTTAACGATAAGGTGAATGTAGTGCTGCGTGTAGGAAAGTAGGAGGCAAAAAGGCCTTTTAAGTGAACTTGAGAAAGAGAGTGTGAATTTAAAATGAAAAGTACCTATCAAAGACAGATTTCATTTCTTATCTGTGGTGTGCCCTGGCAGGTAGCCTGAGGGACTTCAAAAGATGTGATTGATCTCAAATGAGCAAACGGACTACTCATTTGGTAGTCCCAGCTTCAAATATACAGCTGAAGGAATTTGCTACCTTTGAGATGGAAGGTATTGTGAGGAAGAGTTAAGATATTTGACACAAAAAAAAAATATTACTATTAATCTTGTAATTTCAAGATATATACATATATATCTTGAATTTATATATATCTATATAGCTATGCAACTCCTATAAGCATCATGTAAAAATGAAAATGCAGTAGCTTGGGTTTGTGCTAGCTCTTCCTCAGACACCATGAAGACCTTCCTTAGAAAAAGTGACACTACAAGTATTTTCAGAAATTATTTTTATAGGGTTTGAGTTTTGGAACTTGGATTTTCTTCCAGTTTATTTTTCAGGCTGTTGTAGTCCTCTGTTTGGCATGTTAATTGCTTCACGTGGTGCCTTATGAGATGGGCATTTAGGGTGGACACATTTTTCAAGAGCCAGTCCTGTAGACTTAAAATATAAATATCTGTTTGGTGGTGGTATGAATTATGACCCTACAAGACTAAGACAGTGGACTGAGTTAATGGTGGGGTGGTACCCTGACACTTGTAAATATTGCTGGTCCTTCAGTGGGAAAAAAACCTTCTTAACTACATTGTGAGTGGGAGCCTGCTTTGATATAGTGTGTCTTGAAGCAGTGTTTCAACTTATTCGTCATTGTATATTTAATTTTCATTTAGTGACAGTGGACATGAAATTCTCAGTGGTGTGATCGGATATACTAGCTGAAGTCTCTGGACAGTGTGTTGTGGTGTTAAGCTAGAGCAATCAAGTCTGAAGCCATCTGGGAATCAGGTCATGGGCTGGATGTTTACTTGAAGCTCTGGTTTAGGCAGTGCATATATAGGCCATGTGAAAAGCCTGACACACCCTCAAAAAATGGGGTTTGGCATTCCTTTGAATAGAGGAACAAATGATGCTCAGACAACAGAGAAAAGGCTAACAATGCAAGAGAGATGATAAAGATATGGATCACAAATGGTAGCTCGTAAAGGATGCTTTCTTGGAGAAGCTTACTAAGAAGACAGTGTGGGAGACTGTCATGAGTGTAAATGTCACACTTCATGTAAAAGTTTCTTTCAAAACAACAATAAAAGCTGCTATTGTAAGAGGCAGCTTTGCTTTCTCTTTAGTAGTTCAGGAGAAGTATCAATATAGCTCATCTGTGAAGTGTGAAGTGACTGTGAAGTGTGACTGTGAGTGACTGTAAAGACTTTCCTCTTAGACTGTGTGGAATGAATGGTAGAAAATAGCCTGGGCAGTTTAGAAATGGTTGGATGCCAACAGGTATACATGCGAAATGAAGAGGAGAGAATCATCTGTATTCAACAGTCATTGCTTTGCTTGAAATTTCTGATCTGTAGAAGATGAGATCATCAAGTATGGCAGTAGCTTCCTATCATAACTAGTGTGAAACTGTTCTGGTGTCATAGACACTAGGCTTGTGATATAATGATTAATTGGGCCAAATACAAACTCAAGGTTTGTACCTTTTAGGTACCTTAGTACCCCAAAAAAATGTAAAGTTGTTGCTGGGAGACTTTTTTTTTCTTTAAGTGTGTTACCCTTATCGGTTTCAAATATCTCTTTTCATCAGAAAACGGGCCACAAGAATGTCTGGAAAGATTTTTAAATTTAATTTAGGATTTACTATAACTAATGGGATCTATGAATGAGTTCAAACAATATTCCATGTATTTGCATTGTGTATTTCCATTTAAAAGGAATATAATTTTGTAGTTGCTCTGCTTATGCTAACTCTACCTGTATCAAATGCCAGGGCTTAATGAAGCATTTAAGGTTTACTCTATTTGACTTTTGAATGAATTCAAACAATTTTTCATGTACTTGCATTTTATATTTTGTAAAAAGATGGTTTTCAAATACTTACTTGTGTAGAACTGTCATCTCTCTGTATTAGTTCAAATACCAATATTCATGGAATCTCAATGTAATTTGTAAAGAGCATGCAAGTTCTGACTTATGAAATAATGTTTGAATTCAGTCTTGACAGTGGGCATTTTATTACCATTAATTTTTTTACGCAACTTCGGCGCTTGATGAGGATTCACATCCCTAGCAACTGCAATCACCCTTTTGGAGAACTTTCAAGACCCCCTGAAATGCCCATTCTGCAACCTGTGCATCCTTCTATGACTGTGGAAATAACCTAAAGGAAAAAAATCCATGTTGCAAGACCAAGAAAAAGTGTAGTTTTGGTGTTCTCTTGCTGTGAAGTTCTGTAACAATAACAGTCTTTAATCTCAGTGCATTTCTGCAAAACCTTGGTATGTAGTGCTCCTTGTCTCCGGTCAAGTTTTGATAGACTGATGTACTGTCAGACCTAAGGTCCTTCTATCAACAGAAGAGAAGGGCAGCAAATGCCTGGTTGCTGATGTTGTTTGTCTTCCACCAAGCAAATATAAAGTGATTCCTCCCCGTGATACTTGCCACCTTCTTGTAGGCAGCTCTTAGGTACTTTAACTAAAAAACGATGGAATTTAAAGGAAGAAAAAACTATTGATCTAATAGTTATTACTGTTGCATATATTGGCATCTTCCCTTGAGAAATTTGAAATAAAAGTACTCCAAATTGAGGACATAAAATGTCTTACCTTTAATTTTAACTGTAATTAGTGCATTAAATATCCCAGAAGAGTTTCTTAGGAAACAGGTCAAGTCCTTTCTTAGTCAAAATTGATATTCTGTGATATTTTATAGTGATGCGAGGCTTGTTAGGAAATGGGCTTAGCTAGTGATGCTTTTAAGCTTATTGGTTTGAGGGATGTTAAAGAACATTTTTGTGGAGTAGATATGTTTCTTATTCCTTTGCTGTGCATGTTTTGTTTTCAGGTCTTGGACTCCTTTAAGTTGCGCAGCTGATACAAAGATTGTTTTCAGTATCTAAAGCTGCAAGTGATTAGTAGTGTTTTAGCAGCAATTAAAACTACTGATGGCTTCACTGAGAGTTCCCCAGGCAGCAGGGAATCCAGATTTTTTGTTATGTCATAAAAGTCAGAAGGAGGCGGAGAGCTTTATGTGCTGGAGGACAGTTATGGATGCAGTTCCACAGGGGAATGACTTATTTCCAGGTGCGCAGGGTTTTAGTTTTGTTTTGCAACTGAGGTGTATGTGTTACCTGCCCAGTTTCAGGAGTTTGCTCATGACAACTGCCTCTAAATAATAGTTTTCGCATGACTTCTGTCTCTATTCTCTTTAGGAAAGAGTAAGTGTAAGACAGAAAGCAAATCTGCTTTGTGGTAAATATGTAATTGAGAAGAAAGGACATTCTTCTCAGAAGGGATTAGTTTTTACATCATTCAGTACTGTGCCAGATAACGCTGATGGACCCTCATTTGGTTGCCTTCCTGCTGTGGGCCAGTCCAGGTCACCTGAAGCATACCCTTGAACTTCTAAGGAGTCAGTGAAAACTAACAGGGCACGTGTTCAGCCCACACTTTCAATGCCTTCCTCTCTCTGTTGACTGGATTAAGCTTCTCTGTCTCCAGAGGGCAAATCGGTCCATTGAAGTTCATGGTCTCACCCTTTCCTTGAGAGAGAAAGGAAGAAGGGGAAGTGGGGTGGGTGCGGTTGACTGGAATGAGTCACCTCAGAGGATCAAGCAGCGCTGGAAAGTGGGCAGATTGCTCGTATTTAGGGATTTAGTTGGATTTAAGTACAAACAGGATTGAGGTTTAGGTAAACTGCATCCCATCCTGTAACACTCAGTTTTCACAGGGCCTGGGAGATTTTTTTGTTTCTAGATGTATTTCCTGGGGAAGAGTGAACAGGAGGGCATAACTAAACAAAGCAAAAGGGAAGTGCTTGCGGAAATCTACATAGCATTACATGCTTTGTCTTTATTTGTTTTTAGTCTTGTTTTCCTAAGAATCCAAAGTGTATCTGGTTAACTTGTTTCTCCAGTACTTCCCCATAAAAAGTCCTTGAAGCTTTTTGCTGAACTTCAACCACATCTGAAAGAGGGAAGAACATTCAAAGCTATTAACTACTTATGAAATTTGATTAAAGCGGTTGCTGGATACTGGAGATGCACCAAACCAATTTCTGCACTGTAGGAAAGGTCACTGTAAAAACTGAAGGCTGATGGATCCTGCTCAGTGTGCCCTGAACCCCTTGCTGGTTATGTATAATTTTCCCCGTCAATGCATAGCTGGGAACCAGCTGTGACACCTGTTGCAACTTGCTGTATCCCGGCGATTAACCGAAATGGGAGAGGGACAAAGGGGCACATGAAGTACTCTGGTGGGGCATAGTGAAGAACCAGATTTTTGCCTTAGTAGTGGTTGAAGATAAGGAGCACAAGATGCGCTTTCATGGGAAACTGGGCTTTATTGATTCTGCTTGACTTCCTTCTTTGCTCTTTTAATTTTACTGCAAAACCGCTTTCCATTTTTTATTTTTCTTTACATTTGTAAGTCTCGTGAATAAATAACATACAGTTAAATAGCTGACCTGTTATATAAAGGTGAAAATAGCTAGTGCTCTTATGCTAGATGAAATCAAATACATGTTGCTATGAAGCTCTGTGTGGTCCAAGTCTAGAAGAAAGCTTGGCTGCATGTACAGATGTGAATGAAGAATGGTCTTGAAGCAGTCTTCTGGCCTTCATAGGCTTCAAGAAATGTTTTGCACAGGGTTCATGTTCTATAAAATTTAAGACATGACAATTACATTTCCAGCACCGTAATTGAGATGATAATCCTAGTTTCAAGAAAAATAGGAGATGATTTGTTTTAGTAAAATTTTCTCATGTGGATTAATTAACTTGAGATTTGGCAAGTTTTTAAGATTCTCATGTTCTTGTTATGCTCTTAAATTGGTTTTCCTAGTTGTTTGTAGGAAGTGTACTAAATGTCTATAGCAGACAAAGTTGAGTGTTTACTTACCCTAGATTTTGGTCATGACTTCTTTATGAAGATCAGTATATGTGAGAAATACTGTAGCTGCTATCCATTCTCTCACCTATGGCGGTGCTTGATTGTTGTTTTGGTTTTTTTTAAATATAATTCTTGTTTAAAGATGCAGAACTGCGGGTTCAGAGATTCCACTTACATACGCACATATACATGTATAAGATACCACGTTCAGTGTATTTCTGCATTTGCAGGGTTTCAGTTTCATTTTCTTAATTTCTTTTTTTAGCGGATATAGCGCAGAGATACAGGATAAGCAAATATCCAACTCTGAAACTCTTCCGGAATGGAATGATGATGAAGAGAGAATACAGGGGCCAGAGATCTGTGACAGCAATAGCAGATTATATCAGGCAGCAGAAGAGTAACCCTATTCGGGAGGTCCAGGATTTGGAAGAAATTAGTTCTCTTGATGTAAGTCTTTAGATTTTACTCCTTCTAAATACATATTTTTAGGGTTTTTTTTTAAGGTCGAACTGGTGAAACATAATGTATTTGAAGTACATATTTACTTTTTTCCATTCAGAAACGTTGTGAGTGCTTTTTTTTTTTGTTTTTAGACTGAGTAGAAAAAATGGATCATTTCTAGCATTACAAATTATTCCAATATAATCACTTTCAACTGCATTCATTTTGTTACAATAACTCCACTACCAAATTATTATTTTACTTTTAATCATTTGAAAAGAATCATATGTTGTATTTGATAAGATACTTCTGATATTCCTTACTGGAAAAATATTCACAAGGATGCTTCTCAATATTGAAAAGGCAGAAAAGAAGTAACTTCTGCACAGTTACTGACTGTTGAATGAATGGCATCTCTGTATTTAATATCCTTAGGGAGCAATGATAGTTTTTGATAACTTTAGGTAAATTATAATTTAACCTTTGTTTTTACAGCGCAGCAGAAGAAATATTGTTGGATACTTTGAGCAGAAGGACTCTGACAATTACAGGACCTTTGAAAGAGTAGCGAATATTTTGCATGATGATTGTGTATTCCTGTCTGCCTTTGGGTAAGTTTTAAAATTTGTTGATTGCATGGCTTCATTATTGGAATTATGTTAATGAGTTGTATATAATGTAATTGAATGGACTTCAATACTTTCAGTGTGGCATAACTGAAGGCACTAGACCTTAATAGATAAAAACACTGAGAGAAGGATAGGAGGAAGGGGGAGAGAACTCCTCCTAGCCTTAGTGTTTCAGATTTCTCCTTGTTACACAGATTTACAGCAATATTTAAAAATATTAAAAGATCTTCTGTGGAGGAAGAAGACTCTTCTGGGAGTGAGTGATTCCCTTTTTAAGCAGCATAATAAAATACAATTATAGATGCTTTCTGCAGTGTTTAATGTGCCAGCACTAACCAACTTAAAATGACTGGGCATTAATGTGAGTGCAGAGAGCAACTACCCATAGTTGAGAGATCAGGAATTTGCATGGGTTATACCACATACAGGTACCCTGAGGGTTTTTTGAATTGGATGTTGTGAAGAATAGCGGAGAAACTGAGAGGATGTATCAAGGCAGAAAATGTTTCATTTGTGTGAACAAAACTTGTTGTCAGTCAGTAATGCCTCTTGCAATATGTTTACAGAAAAAAAAAATTTGGGGGTGGGGGAGAGTATTTGTGATGTGCAGGAGTACACACGACTTTCCTCTCTTTCACTTCCCGATTAGGTATCCTGTGATTGTGTAAGGAACCTTGGCTGCAAGAGAATAATCAAATATTGTAAATCTGTGATCTCTAGATCTGTCAGTCTTATGCCTAAAGAAGGGCCATTATCTCAAATGTTTTTTGATGAGTGCATCCATGCTTGTTCTCAGGGCAGCCAGTCTGAGTTATTAGAATTTAAAATTATTTTTGCCCCGTCATATTACTTTTCATTCTTTTCAGGAATGCCTTTCAGAAAATCACTAGTAAGATAGCGATACTTCTAAGATTCTCCCTCCTGTCGTTTGACCGTTCGTCTTTGGTTTGCTGTTTGTCAACTTCATATAATGAGAAATAGTCTCCCACCACTCAGTGTTCGCATCTGGTTGTTGCATGCCATTCTTGAAGTAGTTACTGTGGGGTTTCTATTTTTTTTTTTCTTTAGATATAAGCAATAAGCAAACATAATGGAACAGATAAAAGTTTGATTATTTGTAACCTGCCCATGTAACTACAGATTGCACAGCAGGCTTGTCGTTATTCTCTTCTGGAGACTCCCATTCCCTTTCTAGCTTGGAGCTCTTAGTGTTTTAAAGTGCAGCCTTCCAGACAGCAACCTTGGAAACTAAATGTTTTCATCTCTGAGTGGCTGTGGCTCTCTTCCTAAAAGATTATATGCGAAAAGACTTCCAAGGGAGATACTGGCTATATAACAGTGTTTTCTATTCAGATTATATATAGCAAAATGTTTCATGGGTAGCTGGCACCGATCAGTTGAACTCTTCTGGCTGAGCATCATAACAACCCCTGGGAGGGATTTTTGGTTTTGCTGTGGACAAAGTTCAACAGAAGTATATGGTAACTTGAGCCGTTGTGTTCAGACTTCTAGTAAGCTAAAATAAACTCAAAACTATCAATTTGACAGGAAAAAAATTAATTACCTTGCTTACTTCTGTCAAGGCAGAACTGCTCCCTGCTATGCCAAAATTATTCTGGCTTTAGGTAGCTGTAATAGCTTATTTTTAAACTGTATTAATGGTACTTAGTTGCAGATCATCTTGATGCTTAAAACTATTTAGTTCTGTTAAGATCTCGGGTGACCGCAGAGCAAGATTAATGGGAGAATGCTTATAAGCAGAAGGAGATAAGAGGGATACTGATGAAGAGGTATTAGAGGTAGATTTTAGAAGTAGAACTAGAGAGGAATAAATCTGAAATGTTCGTATATGTGGAACAGAACGGCCTTGTGCCATTGAGCCATAGCATAGGAAGCCAAATGCAGAAGACCAAAACAAGCAGCCAAAAAATACTTTTCTCTTAAAAGGCTTTGATGAACTGTAGGTAACTCATGGAAGGAGAGTGATTAATCTAGGAACTGTTTTAATTTTGTTAGCAAGCAACTGGGGGGGGTTGGGCAGTTGTGTGGTTCCAAGAGGTTCTCGCCTTCTATGTTACTGCTTAAAAAAGAGACAAAATGCAAACTGAAGTGTTTCCATTTTGGTAGTTGTTTTAAAAAGGTGTATCTTCAGACGTTTGGGGGTTTCACATCATGTCCCCATTTTGACTTACCTGAAACAAATCAGGCACAACTGCAGCTACTGAAGTGGAAGAACACAGAAGAGGACCTTTTGGGTTACCCTAGAGTGTATATTTCGTCATAGATTATTATCAGTTTACCAAGCAGTGATTGGGCAGGTGGCTTCTATGTCTTCACTTTCTTCTTATTCAGTAAAGGATTGTCTGGTATGTGAGTGGTTTACCTCAGTGGGTGATGGTCACAAAGAATCCTAATTTCACATTATGGGAGCAGTCATCACATCTGGAATACAAAAATGCATTTTAAAATCCACGTCTCTAAACTGCTACAAGTACTGATAGGCGTAACATACTATGCAAGACGTCTTTTGTATGTGATAAGAAAAGGATAATTGGATCAAATGAAGTAAATAAAACATAGGTACTTTGACTTAAGCCTTATGATGTCAGTCTTTTTTTTTTTTCGGTAACCCTTGAAATTGTTCAGACCCTTGGAAGGTTTACCTCATCTTGCAGTGAAATGAATTGAGATATTTTTATTTCTCTTTATTTCCCTCCCCCTTACATCTCTTAATCAGTCTTCACTGATGCTTATATTAAGTCCACAGAAGAGATACTATAATTGGAGAAGCTGGAACACTTTAGCTGTATCTTGCGCTCTCTAGATCTGTTTTGAGGGTTAAATGGACAGTGTGGGCTTATTTGCTATCCGTCTTGTCATTGCCTGTGTCAGTAGAGCACCTCAGAGCCCTTCTTTAGCAGGGTAGATAAGATGTAAATTTCTAGTGTAAACAATGGAACAGGAAGAGTAAATGCCAACAAGAATCCACCTTTCTCTCCTTTCCTTCCTTAAGAACAGGAATTATTTTTTTTAATTTACATGATTATATGAGTTCATTAACATTTTTCTCTGATGGTCTCTTATACAAAATTGTACCAGCATTCACCACTTGCACTTTGATGCCTTTAGTCCACACTTCTAATCTTAGGGATACAACTTGCTGACTTCTCATCTACCCAGGCCAAGTTCCTGTGGAGTCACTTTACAGTTTACTTTAAAGATCAAGAATTTTAATTCTCAATTTTTGAAAGAAAAAAAAAAAGTAGTAAAGAAAGGATAGCAAATTAAAACATGATTTTTGTATTTTAGTTATTTTATTCATCTGTACCAAGACATGCTTACTGGTTGGTTTGTTGTAGGGCTATTTCAAAAGCAGAGAGATTTAGCGGAGACAATGTAATCTACAAGCCACCAGGGGTAAGTGTAACTATGTATTTTATTCTGCTTATTGTCATTATATGTGGATGTGAACTAATGGAGACTATATTCAGATCATTCAGAATGTTACTGCATCTCAAATCTTAATTTTATTTCATCACTAAATAGTGTGAGAAATAGAGTCGTAGGAACTAGTGTTTCTGAGTCAGTGAAAAAGATCTCAGTATCATTTGTTGCCAATTAAGGGCATGAAACCCAAACCTGTCATTTCAAATGTCAATGTCCAGAAATGTTGTTTTCTCTTAGAAATACAGTCAGCTCATCATGTGTATAGATACTTTGTGTTCTGTAGAAGTCTTAAAAATCTGTGAATTTCAACCGCTGATGCACTTCATATTTTTCAAAGCAAGCGACAATTACAAAGTATTTTTCTAACTTCCACTTGCCTGTCTTGTGTGTCTTAGCCCACAAGGGCTAAGAGCTGTTCCCTTCATTAAAAATAAAAAAAGAAGGAATTAGTAAAATTAACTGTATGGTAACAAACTCTCATAAACATAGTTTTACTTGAGGAAAAATTCAATACAGAAGAAAATCTCAAAGAATTGCTTTTTAGAAACATAATATCTGAAAATCTGCTCTTTTCTCAAATTTAATGCATGAAGAGAGTTTCTTATAAAAGAGAAATAAATTTAAAAAAGACCTAAGGGGTGAGGGAGTTTCAAACCTTTTCTGTGAAAACAGAAATTATTAGGTTATGTAACTTATACGGCATTTCTGGATTAAAGTGGGCTTAATCATGGACACAGCTCGTGAAGTCATGCTTCACTTCATGTTAACCAAAATTGTAATTACATTAAAAGGTGGCAGCGTTGAATTCTGACTTAAAAGTACTAGCAAATAAAGGAAGCTAAAGCAAATGTAAAATGCCCGTTTCGAGTCCTGTAGGATATTGGGAGGGATTTTTGGTGAGTCTTTGTAACTATCAACATGAAGAAGCTTAATATCTGCATCTAGTTTATATCTAAATGGGGTTTTTAGGTACGGAGATACTATTTCTCAACCTTTATATAGCCTTTATTTGAAACATCCCTAATATGGAAACAAAGTATGTTTTCCATTCTTCCTAAGTTGTCTTAAAAAGTGGAGTTGATTGCATAAATGATCATAGATAATATTTCTTTTCCTGTTATACTTTTGTAACATAGTTAATAGAAACGTTGCATGCACAAAGGTTGAATATTGGTATACGATTGGCTTTCAATATTTATATGCATATTGTTACTTTTATGTTGGGTAGGTAAGCTTCTTTGTAGGTAGCAATGCCTTTTTTACTATTTCTCAACTAGTATATTTTTCTTTTCAACAGGAGAATGCTCCAGATATGGTGTATTTAGGCTCGCTAACCAATTTTGATTTGATTTATGCATGGACACAAGATAAATGTGTACCACTAGTTCGAGAAATTACGTTTGAAAATGGGGAGGTAAGAATTTTTCCTACCATTCTACTTTTGGGGTTTCTTTCTCAAAACCAAAATGTCTCTTTCAAGGTCTTAAATCCATGCCAACAAACTTTCTATGCTTTGCTTCTGATAGAAAACAGCTGTCAGGTAATGTCTTACTACTCTTTTGGAGCTTTTTGGTTAGACTTGAAGTTCACTGGAGGCAGATTTGTACTGATATGGACAGCATTTCTTCCAACCTCTTGCAAATCAAAAAAAATCTGAAGAAACTCTTCTTTTTGATGGCAGAACAAACAAATGCTATCTTTCTCAAAAAAAAAACCCAAAACCAAAACA